>NC_057424.1:23618600-23926100 GCF_019457755.1 Venturia canescens | reverse complement strand
TTTGAACCGCTGGCTGAAAAGGTCCCTTTTACCAAGGTCAAAACGCTTTAGGCAGGATTTAATGGCAGATTCAACCGTGGCCATTTTACATTCCAGGCTTCTCTGCTCATCTCTTTCTTAGTTTATATACATACATATCATCTTTATGTTTTCTTCTCTCTCTCTCCTTCTTGCACCACGCTCTTTCTCTACCTTCATTCTCGTTACATAGAGCTACATATACGGTCAAAACAACACTCAACCCCCGGAAACGGATAACAACTTCCCAGTCTCAATTATTGCTTATGTACCGAGATATACCGAGAGATTAGAAGCACATGTTACGTATACGCTATATACCCATAATGTATCCGGTGATCGTAACTTGATCCAAGCGTTACACTAAACGGAATTAATGCCACCCACCGTCTCATTTACCATCATATGTACCCCCGTTCATACAAATATAAAGATGAATTGAAAATTCTTCGTGAACGGTCATTTTGGATGTATAAAAAAAATCATCGTATATTTACAATACTGATTCGAAGGAATTGACGTTTTATCACAATCCCATATGATCATTATGAAACTGCTTGTAGTGCTTTTTTTACATGGAATTTTATTATACTTACTCCGACTGGAGGAAAAGTTTCGGGAAAATTTACTTTCAACAACTCGAAGTGAACTTGGTGGCTTCTTCATATCCTTCAGATGTCACAGTGTTGTTAGGAAAAGTACGAATAAAGTGAACCTCCTCCGAATTGAGTACATCTCAATCGTGGACCCTCCGTTACAATTTCTTGCACGCACGTCACTATTTATTATGCTTATAGAAAATAGTACAACCTGTCGCGGCGAGAACAATTTTTTCTTTTTTCTAGAATTATCACAGTCCCGGCTAGGATGTGAATCAGCATCGACGGTGGCTCATCCCTTCTTTCTCCCCCTCACTCACTCATCCATGGTCTGCCTCTCTTTTTTTCTCTCTCTCCCCCTTTCTCTCGGTCTGATTCCAAACCCTTCTCGACTTCATTCATCAAGCTCCAACGTGCAAATTGTATTCCGATGAAGCACCTGGAAATTCAGTGATCCGTTACATCAACGGAATGATTTCTACAGATTCACTGAACCTCGCTGGAATCAATTCCCTCCTTCCGATTTCCTCTCTACTCCTCCTCTCTCTTTCTCTTCCCACTCACTCCTCTCGCTCTCTTTCTTTCTATTTTACATCAAATTGATCGAAACTAACGCATTGCAATACCCCTTGTAAGTTTGTCAATAGTTGCCCTTTGTGGTGCTTTGTTGCCCTTTGTAGTATCAAATTAAATCGGATGTCCCTCCCTCTGGGAAGAAAGAAATATAATATTTTCCGACAGCTTATTTAGCAACAAATCCACTAAATATTTTAACGTGTATTTGTTTTTTTTTGTAGTAAGTTGTGTAGAACAAGTGTACTCCTAAACACCTGAATTTTCAATCGGTATTATTTTTTTTTTTTTTTTTTTTTCATCAATATTTAACATTGTCAAGAAACTCAATTGAGGGACAAGTACTGTATTGAGCTTATTCAATGATACACGATGGACTCCGCCGTATTTCCTGTGTATCATTAAATTTCTCTGAACGTATCATTAACTATTCACCCAGTCTGCTGTATTTTTATTCAACCAGTAGTTTGTTGTACAAAAAAAATAATTTTATAACAACGTTGACATGAGTTTAAACGTTGGCTTCTGCCACAGGATGACCAAAGATCACATATCTTTTTTCTGGTTTTCCAAATACTGTCGAACGATACACGAATAACCAGACTGTAAATAACTGGCTGTTGCAATGCCTGTAGCAAAGGTTTTGGTGATCCCGGTGTAACGTGTTATTGGTGCACAATTTTTCACACTCGAATTGAAAAGGTGTGAGTGCCTCTACAATTGACAACCAATTTACGTCGAAGTAAAATATTATTTCTCCAACTATATGAATTTAATGGTGTAGAGGTCTTTTCTGGCTCAGCCAGGCATTACTTTTTTCCGCAACTAGATGTATTGTATTTTTCAATTACTTTTTTTTCCTTGTATTTTCAATCCTGGCTCAGCCTTGTGGTTCCGATATCTTTTGAACAGTCGTTCATTCTGCACATCGTGTCCTAGAAACCCGAGAAGAGGAAAAGAAAGTGGAACAGGAGATGATTTAATCCGGTTTTTACTCGCTTTTCCCCTATTTTTTTTCCGGCTTGATGTTCTTGCTGCAACGAGTACTTTGCCCCGAAATCACCTCGGCTAACCCTCAAACCCTTGTAGGTAACAAGTCACCGGGGACTATTTTTGGACTCGTCCAATTTCGAAAAAAACAGTTGGATCTCTCTCTCTCTCTCCTTTTCGTCCTGTAACCTTCACTAGTGTAAGCATCCCTTTTCAACGCTCATACTTTTTTCTCTCCCGTCTGACATAAAAATTTTTTCTGTCCCGTTTTCTATGATCTTTCTTCAATTAATCTTTTTTCCGCTCAACTGATCCCTTTATTTTGAAAAGCCGTCGGTGAGGAAACCTTTTTATCTCTGTGAACACTCGAAAATCTACTTCTCATCATCTAACCAAGAAAAATTCGGAGGAATAATTACCCAAATTTTTTCATTAGTCTTCGGGGAAAATTTCTCCAAAGATAGAAAAAGTTCAACCTCAGCTTCATCTTTCCGTAAAAATGTCACCTCAGTAATACTCTTCTGTCAAATATATTCTCGTCCTCAGCTTTATTATCGCGTTATCTGATTTCATTCCAACCGATAGCAGCCTCCCTATCGCCTGGAAAAATCTGATATTTTTTCCCATCTTATTTTATCTGGAAGCTATTGTAGTTTTTTTTCCGATACATGATGACCCGCTGCTGTTACGACTGCTCATATGCGGAACTGATAGAAGCCTTGTGTTGAGCCGGCTAATCATTGCAGTTGCTTCGGTATGAAGTATCCAAATGCGGTTCACCTTGGACGCTCAACAGCGATTTTGATACTTCAAGTCAAATTTTTAGATACAACATAGGACCGAACTAAAAAATATCAGTTACCCGATCACGAACGTGAGTTTTTCTGCTTTACAGCCAACTTCCGATCAATTTACCTATATCTAATTTTCTTTAAATTAAAAAGAAAGATGTTAGACATAGACGCTTATTACGAAATAATCTCCAAAATTTCATTCTCAATAACAAATCAGTTGGTAATTAACACACCAATTCACGAATTTTAGGATATTCGTTCTATAAATTTTGAATTAGCAATAAGCTTTATTCAATAAAATTTGAATAGCGAATACTGCAATTAAAAGAAAACGTAAAATTACAGTGTTCACTGTGCATCGTACGCGCACTGTTTTGATCATCGACGTTGAATTCCCACCTCGAAGTAGTGTGTTTGGAAGTAGGTACATATTCCACGGAAATAGCATGAGATAAAGCAACCGTTATTGGTCGCAAATATTTTGCAATTTAACACCTCATGGTAGGCGATAGTTCGGAATGCGCTGGAGAACGTGATTATGGTGTGCACGTTATGCGTGCTTCTCTCGTACAAGCTTAATGTAGCAGAGAGCGTGAAAAAGATGCGTTCACATTAGTGGTGCTCAGGAGAAGGAAAAATAAATAGAGCTTTTGTGAGCTCAGTGAGTTTGTACGTTTTCCGAACAATAAATTGACATGCCTTTGCAAGCTTTCGAAACCATAAGGGCACCATTGAAAAAAAATAAAACAGGGATGACATTTCTCCTGGCTGTACAGCTTCTTTTGTACAAACGTATGCTCAGGAGTGAGTATAACTTGCAACAGCTGAGATCGAATTTCAATATTTCTCGCCCACTGTTAAAGTTGTTCGAGACATAAAGGAAAAAACCATTTGACTTTATTGGACCTTTAGAAGCCCGACCAAGTAGTGTATATAAAATTCCTTCTTTTTAAAAAAAAAAACTCATCGATGTAACTATTTTTATCATTTACACTTACATTCGTATGGTATATGCCCTTAATCGTAAATCATCTAGTTGCGTGTCTTTGATCAAATGGGTGAGATAATTCATTGAAATTTTCTTAATAATCCCAAAAAACCTACACGTAACAATTGAATGCCTGGCTTTCATTGCTGTTCCAATAAGATAAGAGACCTATTCGTTATCAGGCGTCTCCGCGTTGAATTCCGACCGAGCAATTCGGCAATGGAAACAACTATCAATCTTTTTAATGAGGGTTCGTAAAGCGTTTACGTTTCAAGGTCCGGCCGAATTTGTTTGTCATTCATTTTTTTTCATTCTGCTATACCTTCGTTCATCTTTACATTGAACTCTGACTTACCGATTAGTCGACAAGAATATATTTCCTTTTATCCCGAAAATATTCATCGCCAGCGAGATTTTATTGGTCATTTGTAGTATTTTTTCAATAGTTTTCTGAACCATGCAGTGTGGATCCATCGAATTTTTGACTATTGATCTTTTGTTGTGTACGATGCTTCTCCACTAATCCGGTATTGCGACTTATATGTATGCCCTTGATCGGCTTATTTTGCGCGTGAGGTCAGTCTCAAAATCATCTCATGGCTCATTCTGCTTAAATTAACCTTTCAACCTTCCCTACATGCCTTCGGAGCGAATGAAAACGCCTCCGGATGTCGCTTCCCTTCTTCGTAAAGTTTGAAATATTTATTGTGCGGAACGTTAGAAAAAATAAACATCAATGAAAATACTTCGATCATGATCAGTATTGCGGATCAAATGAAAATTCATTTTTTATTAATATTTTCATTACTCCCCATATTATGCTGTCTAGAAATATTTGTCTTTACACCGAGAATAAATTTAACTTTCCTATTGATCTTTGACCTCTGACGCACGCGCGCTACCCACCACTAAACTGCTACCTAATCGAGGAATTTTCCATGTCAGAAATGTAACATATTTCACAGATACGTAATTAGTACATGACCAATATTAATATGCAACGAGTCTATGAATAATAGAGTTCTCAGTCAAAGCCAGAAATAGTCACAATGAACTTGTACGAAATATTCTGCCCGCGGAGACTGTCGCGTGGGGTCGAGATATCTAGGACGGCTAATCTTAGGATCATTGCGGATAATTGAATCAACCTCCAACTCAATATTTTCAAACAAGTCAACAATAGATTTATGGAGGAAGCAAAAATGCCAGAAATTCAAGGATTACCTGCCTCGAGATCGACGGTTTAATTTTTTTTTAGAAACAGCCGCATTTCTTACATTCATGCTGAGAATTCAAATCATAAAACCTCTTCACGGGAGTAACCATCATAGCGCAAAAAACCATCGATTACACATTCACGACCCCATAACGTGACCAATGAAGCTATTTAAAAAGTGCTCTTGTAATAACCCGAGACATTAAAAATGGAGAAACAACTACAATTATATAGTCAGCTTCAGTCAGCCGGCTGGTCGCTCATGTCGTGTATCGTGTGTTGTGTGTTCCGAAACTTGTCGAAGCCATTGGTTTTATCTCGGATATCAAAGAGCATCTTTAATCGGGATCATGTTTGTAATATAAACCACGAGGAAGAAGAAGAGGTTAAGGAAGAGTAGAGAAGGTAGGAGAATTGCAATGGCCCAACGAAGCTGATAGTACACGGGTTTTCTTTGATCGAGCGTTATCAGACCGCGTGGTAATCGACCACGAGGACGTTCTCTCGAGTTTTCGAAAGCTACTGTCACATTCTCTGTTCTCTGTACCCTTCTCAATGTGAACTCTACCGCGAGACTCGATGCTTCTCGATTACGCACCTAGCTCATGGTACATGGTACGTTTCACAGGATCGGTAGATCGTATCGAGTTGAACGCGGCTAACAGAGCTCTTAGAGGACTCCTCCATCTTATCGGAATTTCTCAACGGATCCTAGGGATACTCGATGCATATATCGGCTACTATGATACAATAATCTCAAAATACAGCACCTCCAAACAGCTTTTAGCATGGAAGTTTCACTCTGTTCCATTGGGAAAGTGGACAATCGAAATTTTTTTTTTATACAAGCCCAGACACTTTTGAGCTATTAAACTTTCTGTCTAGATTAGTAGTTTATGGCTTCGCACGAGTCGAATACCATTACAGAAAAGTTTAGCGGAGCGATCCGCGACATCGCCGGATAAAATCGAGGGTTGAAGTGTGAGTACTTTCAGGATCGCGTCACAAGCTTTTCTCTTTCTTTTTGTTCCTCCCCTGCTTTCGTTGTTTGTACTAGATTTATTTGAGCCTGTAAGTAATTCCTCTCAGCCGAGTTTTTCTTTTTTTTATGTTCTCCCTCACTATCCCACCGTTAAAAAACCACTTTCATTCCTATCGTGAGCTCCAGAAATATTACCTAAAAATGTATTCAGCATCCCATACCAAAATTAGCCACTGGTCGAATTTGCTCATTCTTTAACAATTTTACGTTGTCAAAATAAAGATGCTAGGAGAGTAATGAATATCAAAAATTGTCTCATTATCTTGATAAATTTAACATATTCATGTTAATATTTAGATTAATTTAACATGTTCAAGTTTAAGCAAATCAATACTTGATCTTGAATGATGGAATATACTACTCAAAGAAAATAATTTACTAAAGACAATTGAAGTTTTGTTAAGCGATGGGACAAGGAAAAACATTTATTTGTTTCAACCAGATTCTGCGTAAATTTGACAAGAAATGCCTCTAATTTTTACCGTCGCACTCATGAGTATATGAATTTTCACATGATACCAGGACCCTTCTAGTGTTGTTTCAGACGTAAAACCACATACAATAAGTTCTTTTAAATTGTAACTGCATGCTTGTTTTTGTATTCTTATGTACTGAAAGAGCTTTGCCTGTATCAGCCAAGTACGATCGTGTTTCTCTCCTCCCCCTCCCTCTTTCTCTCTCTCTCTCTCTCTGTGCTTTCCACGCTTCAGGATACGAAGGGATTATCAGTGACACGAAAGGCCAGGGTGCTTTGCCTTATATATTGCCCTGGCATACCTATATTACGTAACTTGGCGAACGTGGTCGTTGAACTACCAAATACACGTACGTGGAAACAGATTGCAGTTGAGGATGTATGCATAAAGCGATAGCGAACTTGGTGAAGAGGGACGGGAAGGGGTGGCCTGAAGCTTTGGGTTACACGTGGTCTTCCTGCGTATTACTTCGCAACTAAATCCTTACGGATCTGCACCAGGTTGCCAGAAAATCCTAACCTTAAATCCACATCCTTGAAGACTATCCGTATAGATACTAGACTAAAGAGACGAGGCAAAAAAACGTGCTGTGATGAAACATTTTAATGTACATATATACGAGACAATCCGGTCAACTTTTCCTCTCATCCCTCCCGATTGAATTATTTTTTTTTACGCGTGATTTGCACCGAGCAAAAAAGACACCCGGATTTTTTATTAATTTTGGTAAATTTCAAAAGAGCTACCTGCGCAATCATTCACTCCACGTCCCCAACGACTCCTTTTGATTTACACAATTTTAATATACTGTCACGGTTTCCCCCTCTTGCATGTGCATGAATTTGTCTTATTATTAAAATGAAGATCTTATGTTTCTTGACAACGATCGTCCTTTGTAATAAACAAGATCAAAGACACAGAAGACCTATGAACGTCAAGCGAATTTGACATTCTTTCAATAGTTATTAATGAGTTAAATTATTAAATGTAAATGAATCCTGGTAAAAATAAATAAAATTGTTACGCTATGCAAGCAGATGACGCGCGCGGAGGGCGCGTCTGTGACTCACCTAGTTCTATTATTTAATAGTTTATTATACTAACATGAGTTTATTAAACCAGTTTATTATATAATAAACCGCCCTACGTATTCTAAAAACTAGTTCTACTATTTATTTAGAATTGACTTAGTTACGAAGCGATAGCTCCTATCATAGATTTATATTTCATGCGGGGACTTGCTTTGCAAAAATAGTTGATAAGCGATCACCGTGCATTATCAAACCGTAGATACAGTAGAATAATTGTGACCGTTATAAGAAAATATTACATACGACTCGGATACTTGGCACCATTTTGAGATTATTGAGACTTCATATAAATGCTTATATGAAGTTTGGAGTAATCCTTACGTAAACACCAAAACGATGTGTGGTATGAAAGGTGAACGATTTTTTTTTTGTTCACGACCTTTTGCGTGAGCAATTTTGTCATCTGGAAAAATGAGCAGACAGCTTTATAAAGATATCAGGTTTATTTTGTGTCAGCAACCTTTCACACATTCACTATTGGTAATGGAATTTGTATTTTTAAATCGAACCCCGGTATAGCAGTCCGTATTACTTCAACTCCGGTCGAACCGTTGGTATCTACAAGTTATCAAATATTAATTCTCGCTTAAAAAAGAAACGGTCCAGCCGAAAAGCTCGATCGGTCAGAGTGACGGATAGTCTATTTTTCCAGACTTTCACTGAAACAATGCTTTAAAACTTCATGAGTTATCAACTAATCTTGCCGAATCGAATGACGATTACTTACGATACCTTGTAAACTCATCACCCTGACATTCAATCTTCAACATTGCGCTCATAATGCAAAATATACCTTGCAAAATGTTTTCTCAAGTGTTTATTTAAAACGCCCCATGAACATAGGAAATACATGAACAGAGCCTTAAGTACCCTTTTAAACTGGGGTGCGGGGGAGGGTAGGGGGGGGGGTGAAGCCTCAGGAATGAGGAGAAAAGCCGTGGTAGCCATCATGATTTATATCAGATTTAGACATATTTAATAATGAGATATGCCAAATCGTGTCTATTTTCACGTTGCGCGACGTGATTTTAACGAAATTATCCCGTGACCGCAGACAAAATACCGGCTAAAATTTCACTTAACTCATAATTGTAAAGGATAACTCAATTACGAAATATAATTATTTGTTTCTTATAATCGATTGAAGATTACATTTTTTTTAAACTGTTTATCCTCACCATAAGATTTTACCGTGAAAATATGCATCGCCGCCGCCATTATGGTTTGTCATATCCGTGGAAATAGACTTTGATTCCCCTCACCCTTCAGACTTCACCTCCCTTGACTGAAGCCCCATCCATGTATTTCCTACTACCATGGTGGAATACCGATTTTATTCAAGTAAAATGAACGATTGGATCGTTTTTTTGAAATTGGGAAGAGAATTCTCGGAAAATTTACATTATTCTCATTATTCCGAGTCCTGCTCAATGTGATCCTTGTGTTTATGTACTTTTTTGTTTTTAATATCCGACAAGCTTCTGTTCAAAACTCAACATTTTGTTAGAGTTTTCAATGAAAAAGGAAACCTCATGGAAAAATGAGGAAACAAAGTATATCACCGTGTGTATGTACAAGTGAGCTAAATGGATTTTATGAGGAAACTCTTACTCCCTCGCTCTTGGAAGCTTTGGAGACGCAAAAGCGAGCTTTAAGTTTTCTTAATACTGTCGCGCACGTTCCTAGGGCAAGACGACTTACGACATAAAACCTGAAAATATAACACACTAACGTCAACATTTTCACAAACTCTCATAAAAGTCAAATATCATATCAACGAAAATACAATAATGATATTTTTAACGACCACTGTATCCGTGGAGAGCATAAAATAAAATTTGAAAATGTCAGTACACTCATCAAATATTATTTAGCAGTAATTCTAAAAAGGTAAATATTACTAAAAGTAAATTGTCGAATGGTCTCGATCTATCAGTTCGCACGCGAAGAAAAAAGTATTCCCTGTGGTAGAAAAAAATTAGTGAGAAGGGAAAAGAGGAAAGGAAGGGAGAATCAAATTTGGCAAGGAACAAATGACTGGAATTCTCGTTCAAATTCATTACGAGATTCTGTGGAGGGAAAGTCAGCTGGCTAAGATGAGGGTAAGATTGTCTCAGAGGGTGGAGTTTTGTAGTAGAACGTTGATGGCGGCGACGGTGGTTCGAGTTGGCTCGGTTTCATGGGAGTCGACGACTGATGGCTCTTTCAAGAACGTTGGTTATTACTTAAGCACCTTTCGAGGGTGACCCTCACAACTCTGTCATTTCTCATTTTGGCCAGAAGCTCGAGAGAAAGCTCTCCGAAAACGAGAAGAGGGTAAGGGAAGGAGAAAGTATTGCGGGTGCTCGAAACATCGAAGATGTATGCGATGCAAATTTTTTACACCGCAACATGACGCTTAGTTACAGATTCAGTTTTCCATCTTCTTATTCCGAACAAAATGGATTGTCCAACAAATTTATGGCAATGAACGTTACTCTTAGTCATACATACAAATATACGTGAATCTCTTCTGCTTTGCCAACACTAGGATAATTAATATAAATTTCATTATATAACAAAAAAAAACTGAATATACAAAAAAATAGGAAATGAGACCATTTGAAAATGAAAGAATTGATAACTGCATAAAAGTTGGCTGTCCCACTTATAAATAATATTGGTTGCTTGGTCTCCGTTTTTCACATGGAAGTATGGTACCATTGACATCGATCGTACGGTACTGTAAGGAAAAAAAAATACAATTTCTATTGCATCTGTCTGATTATAAAAAATTGACATTGATAAGCAGTTATAATAATAATACTAAATGAACCAACGAGTTCCTCTGCCTCTGGCTTCTTCATATAGCCAAAAGTAATAAATATCGAATTTCAATAGCGACTATTGATCAGGTAATATTTTTTTGTATGGCAAGGGTTAGCTACAAGAGGAAAACACGATGAGGTTGTCGAAAGCGGTGACAGAGGGAGAGGGAGGAAAAGGGAATAGAGATACTTACTATTATGAACCGTATGTGGATGCTCGTACATAGAAGCTCGTAACAACATCGATTGGACGGGCAATTGAGCTCTCGGCAACTAAACCATAACCTCGAGCCTGAATAGCTACAGAATGCATTTCCGAAACTCCGCGTAGGCTGTGTTAAGATCGTACTCGTCATATGAGGCATTCCATGCCATTGCACCCTCAGCTATTTTGCCTATGACCTCAGCCATTTCAAATTTTCCTCATTTTTCTGAGAAATTGTACTTTTAGATATAGAAATATCCATACCACTTCTACGATTACTATACTTTCTTCCTAAACGTTATGATTTTATTAAAAAATTAGATCCTTGATATTATTTATTTTGTTTGCATATTTTTAAGTATCGAATCAGGAAATGCGTTTGTTTAAATATAGTTTTTTAAAAAAGTATCAGGCAAATGAGAAATGATGAAATGGCGCAGAAAGCCCCATATATACAAGGCTGTTAGGGACGAGAACTTAAGGAGGGAGAGGGAATGAAAATGTGTCCGAGAGATAAAGTGAGACAGCGTGCGCCGAACCGCCAAATGGATACCCATAGCTGAGATTACTAAACGTCACTGTACGGCTTAATGTAATGTCCGTTCCAGCCTCAATATACCCCTTATAGTTGGTTACAACTTAACGACCAGCTGGTGCGACAGAGATCGAGCTAATTCTGAAGACCATATATAATATTAGAGAATTTAAGCCCTACGGTTATCCTTATGATCATACTATTGGCTTATGATACAGTACGCTCGTCTTGGGTTTTTGTTTTATACCCTGAGCCAGATTTATTTTAGTGAATGACGAATTCACATTTGCTTGCACCTCTGGTGAATAGTTCCCTATCATCGACAGAGATGATAGGTCGATTGGTTCGTGGCACTCGATGCGCCATTCGGATCGTTTCGTCCAGACGGGGTGAATGATTTGAAATAATTGAAAAAATCAGTGAAAATAAATGTTGCATTAAAGATAAAAATGTTGAATTTGCAATAAAATTGTGCTAAAAATAGGACACGGAATACCTTTACTTTCACTGGCTGCATTCAACTATAAAAATAGACAATCATAGAAGGATCTCAAAGTAAACATTTAACAGAACGTCTGAAAAAATTTTTCCCCAGTTTCCGGAAGGTTCCCAGTTCCGAGCTGCATAAATTGGGACTGACTGAGATAAATAATTCTCGGATATTTTTATGCGTTACTTTCCAACAGTTTCAACGCTTCGCGTCATTCGAATTTCCTCTAGTAGATTTCCATACAAATACTTGGAAGATTTGCATTCCCTCTTAATCGCCAATGCGAAGTCATTAAAATTCTTCAGAACAAGTGCTAAAGTGCTTTCAGTACGGAGCTTTTTTCTCGGCTTTCAACTCCCAGCTATCATTTCTGGGTCGAACAATACGTGTTCATTATCACCCTTTCGCTTGTGTGTTCTATTTTCCATTCGGTCAAAATCCTCGTCGCGAAAAAAAGGTTACTTGCGTATTCCTTTTTAGAAATTTCTGCGAGGAAGATGAGAGCGGGAGTTGGGGGATCCACTAATATTTCACTTTTGCTATGCTTTTATCTTTGAATTCGTCTTACTTCTTATTTTTCTCTCGGATAGCCATGAAATTACAATTCTTAATTATGATTTTATATAATTATCCAAAATAAAAGAAAGCTAAATTGTTTGGGACGTGATCAATAATTCTATGTGGAAATTTAATGAAAATCGAGAAACTCCGATTCCCGCAATATCCGCGGACTAGACACGCAACGGTAACGACAAGTCCTATCAGTCTGCACATAAAAGAGTACTGCAAATAAATACGAGTACATCTCTAGCGATCGACATTGAAAAGTGGAGGAAACTTCGCCACAATGTGCTTCGAGACGGAAACCGTATGTGGTGGGTGGTAAGCCATTCACAAGAAGAGATTGGTCGAGAGTGGAAGGAAGAGAAAGGAGTGGTAAGAGGAAAAAAACCAGGAGAGGCCGATAATTGAACCAAGCGCTGCGCACGGCAGTTGCTTCTTTCTTCTTTCCTTTCTCTTCTATCTTTGTCTTCGACTCTCATTTCTCACTCTCATACCCTGCGGAACATTGCCTCTCGGTTCGAGCCCTTTATCGAGTTACGGGCAGTGCTCTCTTGGGTTCCTGGTTAAAACGCTTTCATCCTTACGATTTTGCAGGTTCGTATACGTTATTTCATCTTGCTGTCGCATTATCCTAATAAAACTTGTATTTTTCGACTGCTACAGTAACCGAGGTTTCAACATTACCAAGTTTTCAGTGCATCAACGTTTGTGAGGGTGATAAAGACTTTCAAGTATGACAATTCTCTGGCCCTTTACACTCCCATGTAGGATTCCAACGTAAGAAAACCTTTGAGTGCTTACTCGAACGGAGATTAAAAACTCACATATCGCGTCAAAGGAAAATGAAACTGCTGTGTATTTGATAGAAGCATGGAAAGTTTTCATGTATAAATAGGATAAGAAAAATCGGAAAATATAAAGTACCAAAGAACCAGAAACGGTAGTTTAAAAGAGTTAAACACCATCAGATAATGCTTAATAATGAGGAAAACAAACTTGATAAAAATGTACTTTATGAACTTATGTCCCCGCGGATTGTCAAAGTTCACAGTCCTGTGAATTTTGAGCTCACGAAACATTTCTACTTTACGCACGGCTTGAGGTGCTCACCGGACTTACCGCTGTTTACAATTTTTCAAATTCGCGTAAACTTTTTTTTCAATTATTCATCACTTTTATTTTCATTCGTGTTAAGTTGAAAAATACATAAAGTGGAATGTATTAAGATCTACGAAAGAAAGAAAAGCTCCGAAACCATCGCGTATTGTGGTGTACAAGAGTGCGACAACGCAACCTCTCCTAATACGCTTTGCGTCGAGTCGATTGGGTACATAAGAATGATTTCCCAAATATCCTATGGTTAGGGAGGATAATACATTAGTTAATAAAAGTGCTCAACGAGTTTAGGTACGAAAATAGCAGACCTCAGAGGAGCGTGAATTAAAAGTAAGAAAAGGAAATGGATTTAAGTGATGATCTCTTACTCCCGTCCTCTTTTGCTATCGTATCTCCCGGAAATTGCAAGCAGGAGTTCGCGGGAGCAATTTCGAGTTCATGCATTTGCCAGGAGTGCGGATAATGTGCACCCTCGTCGTCTCCATTTTGCCTCCTCGCACTTCTTCGTATCACCTCATAGAATACTCTTCCTGTATACATCTACTCTTACTTAGACTCCGTTTCGTGTGTAGAGCGAGAGAGTGAGATCTTTTATAAAAGCAAACCCATCGCCTCATCTCGTACGTCAGTCAAGTCACCCCTCCACCCTTGGCCCTTTTATCGCTTCACACGCTGAGCGTGAGTCGTTGCATTGAATTCTGAATTCGATGATTCGGGGCTCCACGCTGCTTCTTGCATGCGCATATTTCTTCAATACCTATGTCTCTCAAGTAATTCTTGTTTAACTACTGAATTTTTTGTCGTGTAAGTTATTTGAAGAAACCAGAAACACTTGAAAGTTTATTCGAAACGCCTCATAGTTGTAATATTTTTATTTATTAAGGGGTGGGCGACTTCTAGCGTGAATTTAGTTTTAAGCCATTCTTAACTACTAGTTCGAAGGAGTAAATGTATTTTGCTCAAATTTTTCTATACAGCACGCAGATGCTATTTTTTTTTGTGGTTTGATCAATTGCTTTGAAATTTTTACCATCGTAGAGCAAAAAATCTAAATGGAAGGTATACGTTGAAATGGCTTTGATTCGCTATCTCAATATTTATTAATCACTGAAAACAGTACCGCTGCATGGCTTTCTCTCTCTTCCTGGAAGCACGTATTTTCAAGAATATTGTAAAAAACAAGAGCCGTTCTTTCAGTAATACAAAAAAATAATGTATCCTGTAAGCCGGTGTTTTTTCTCCTTGCTGTTTCTGCATGATCTCTTCTAGGAAGAGGACGAAATTTCAGTAGGAAACTTGGGTCCTGCGGAGGAAGGGAAACGCTTTCAAAAAGGTGTGGTTGTTTGAGGCACGTGTTTGCACAAGAGCAAAGTCCGGCAGCTGTTGCAGAAGCATCGTTCTCTGCGCGGTTCAAGGAAGACAATTTTGCATTCATAAAGCAGAGGTAGCCAGAGAAAGAAGGGGGATAAAAAGTTAGGCGCAGCTTGTGTAAGGAAACAGCTTCGTCTAATCTAATACTGCACACACGCGCACCCATGTAGGTTTATACATATTGAAATTGATTTGCTGCGGGGCATGCACAAAATGAGCTCACCTTGTGTGCAGGTGTTAATGATGATGACGTCGGCTAGAAATGCAGTTTTTGTCAAGAACCAGAACAAAATGGACATCTATCAGGAACTTGTATACAATTATTCTCATCCTCTCAGCCTTAGACAGTTTCGAATTTCTCGAAAAACAAGGAATTCTTTCTGGGTCACTTTGCCCCAGAAATCGGAATTTACTGAATGGTCTCTTTGCCCCAGAATCTAACATCGCGAATTGTTTCGTTATAAAAAAGTATAGACTCGGCGAGCGCTTGGGACAGTGTTTCAAATATACAAGTCCCGAGACTCTAGCCAGTTCCTTAATACATACGGGTGAAATCCGCAGAGTGCAAACATAACTCGCTTACACTTCACGGATTTCGAGGATAGAAAGTATGTGTCTCGATGCTAGAATTTAGAGGAAGAAAATTGAATACGGGGATATATACGTATACGCGAGGGGGAAGAAAACGTTTCAGTCTCATCTCGGAAATTTCCTCTTGTATTTATACATATGTATATGGAAAGAGAGCTAAAATAAGTGAAAAAAGGATTTTGCTCATCCAACTAAGCATAGCACTAGCTTAATTCCATTCGTTCGTGTAATTCAGTATGGAATGAAATAGGTGTCGATTCAAGGGGTTTCGTTGAAGAGTGACCACTGATGGTTTCGTAAAAGACAACGAATCCTGACTCCGTAAGGCAGAGAGAATGCGTGAAATAAGAAATAGGAAATAAGAGGATGGGGAGCCCTTGCAGAAGACGTTTTCCTCTTCGTTTCCCTTCTTCCTATTTTTTCTCATCCAAAAAAAAATGCCCTAATGCGAAAAGAACGATGGTTTTTGTTAATCAAAAGACTAGTATAAGAAACATGCTTCACTTTCCCACTCTCTTAAGCTGTAATTACCGGTCGTAAGCTGGCACAAAAGTAGTTAATTTTTAAAAAACAATTGTCGTTAAATTTTCAATGATTGGTATCCTGAAATTATCAAGAGTTGAGGTTAATTTGTACGTTTTCCGGGAACAGCGTCACAGTACTTATCTATATATAATATGCGCATATAAACCATGGAATTGTTAAGGGGGAACACTCCAAGTGAACCCTGTCCCGCTTTTCTTCTTCTCGTTCTCACTCTCTTGCTTTTTCATTACTTATTTTCTCGGCATAGCCAATTATATTGGTTATTCTATACATCCGTGGAAACTCGTAATTGGACCGACCTCACCGTGCTGCCGTGAAGCTTTTAACTCCGCTACCGAGCCCAAGTGAAAGCTCATTCCTATGCTAACCGAGTTGAGAGTTGGACTCGGAATCCGTGAATACATGTCAATATATATGTAGTGTATACATTTGCCTTCGTTCAGTTTGATTTAATAATTGATTTGCTCGATTTAAATACAGTCCACGGTATATTTCACTTCCAACTTCTCCTCTCTACTACTAATTTTTATGGGCAACCTTCCGGCTAAGACTAAAAGACGAGCATAATTTCATCGCGTTAAAACTTGGTTCGAATATTAAATATTATATTGGAACGTGCTATAGTATTGCACGAGAAAAATTTCGTACGAAAAATTACCATATCACAGTGCGGTTAATTTACGGATGTCAAACCTTGTGAAAGCATTGACCATTTTTTTGTTTAATTAAAAATTCGGAAATTTCAACAAAAACTCTGAAACTTGAAAATACGTATTGAAATCAGTCGTCGTGAAATTGATTTGACCCACTTGCATTTCTGTTCACGGCACAAATGTTAATGGATATAATAATTGTTCATGTTTCGTTTTAAATAAAATAGTAATGATAATGTTACTTGTCATTTATTCAATATCAAATAGTATTTCCAATCATTTATAACTACGCAAACATATGCAATATTCAAAAACAAGCTATTTGTGTTGGAAAAAAAAGTCGTCTGTCCAAGCCTTTTGGCAACATCTCCAACTCCTACGTTGTACAAAGACAAAATATTATATATGTTTCTTTTATAAAATCTGGCTGTATTGAGAAAATTCGTTGGAGTGAACCCAAGTGTGGGCTCTTACAGAGTGTTCAAAATGTTTAAATGTTCACGTGATTTCTTTCTTTTATAGTCGAGGTTTATTATCTAGTGTGAATATTGCCGGTTAAATAAATGAGTGAAAAATAGTTTGATGCTTCTTTTGTTTTGTTGCTCAATTTTTATTTCATCAAAAAATCCTGACGAAATGAGACCACGACCTTAAAACTTTGGTCTTAAACCGTTGGTTTTAAGATCAAATTGGTTTATCATTGGTTTTAATGTAATTGGATATTTCACGGTGAAACAGCTTCACGTATAAATTTTGATCGTATCTTATGTGAAAGAACCATAAAATGTTCTTCATCAATCAAGATAAAAGAATCTTCAAATTTATCCCCATATTTAATACACAGACAATGCGATAATTACAATAAGTGTATGAATAAAAATTGATTAAAAAATACAAAAATTAATGACTCAAATGGTTCAGACTCTACCGAGTGTATAAGTCACTACGGAATACTATATTGCGATACTCTTTAAAACTAAAAACGAACGAGTGCCAAGGACAGAACAGGATAGCCGAACACTACGCCAGAATGAAGATTCAAAGGTATTTAGAATGGAATTTAAAAAATTCAGAAATAAAAACGATAGGTGACCTCCACGGCGACGTTTCCTCGTGTAGGTATGATTCGCACCGCAACGAGGTGCGGTCTGCCGTACGAGGTCGGGTGCGCTCCAATAGGGAGCGCTTCCCGAACGTTCGATTGGGCTCTCACACCGACGTACTTTGTATCGCTCGGCGAGCCCCCCCGCTCCCCTCTGTCTGATTCGTTTCGTTGCGATACACGATGAAAAATAAAGGAAATTGAAAAAGCTCGAAATATTTTGTTAACGCAGAATGGCGATAAAAACAAAAAAATCGAGGATTTAATCGCACATGATTCCAGACAGACATTCATTCGAAAGTATATTTGAAAATACATTTGAGCCCTTATAGTAATCAATTTTTAAGGAATAGGCATTCGTGTAAGTGTATTTATATGCTGAACAAAAACCGGAAGAGAAAAGGAGAAGAAGATACATAGCGAGCGCATCCGAAAAGCCATTAAGTAGTGATGGCTTTAGTCAAGGTGGAACACCACAGCAAGCAAAGCTAGCCCGTGTTCGCTCAGACGCAATTACCCTAGCGCATTCACCGCACTAAATCAACAAGTTGATAGCAAACGCAACAGTCTTACGCCGAGTGTATGAGGTTCGAAGGAAGCAAGAGGAAGTGGGAATAAAGACAGGTAGAGGAATAGCCGTAGGGGTTAGGTACGTACATGTGTACGGACAGGTTTATATGTATTTATATATAAATAGAATGCCGAAACGAACTCGGTAAATTTCTTGTGTAGACCTGTATCTCGAATGTAAATATTAATGAAAACTACGCAGTGTAATATACTGCAGGAAGATCGAGGTTGTTTCTGGGGCCACCAAATATCTTAGCTTCACCTCAAATATAATATTAAATGAAACCCAAGTATGCCAAACATTATTTGCAGAAAATAGAAATGAATTCAAGCGGTATTTCCAGATGCTCGACTCGTGCGAATGACACTCCATTGTATAGTTGCCTCTAATTGAAAATCCAAAGAATTTGAACCTTCGGCGAACAATGTGATCATTAGTATTTGAACATGAACAACGAATAATTATTTATACAGAACCATAAAGGGGTGGTGTGAGCCTTTAGAGGAGCGAAAATCCAATGGACCGAGAATAAATATTCAGACTCGTAAGGGAGTATACTCCCATAGCGATAAAATTGCCCATGAAGGATTTAATTGTACACTGAACGAAACAATCATCATAAAAGTTCTCTAATTCGCGTTGATGTATCTTGATAAAGAATTCTTCACGTTTCTCTTCCATGTAACCCAGTGAGACATAGCAAAAAGTACTCACTAAGGGTAGTAATGTTGACGAGTCTGTCATTCGACTATGAATTCACCTTTTCCTCCTCCACGACCACCACCCCCTCGCCGCCGCTTCCGAATTTCTTCAGGAAAGAAAGGGGGTTGAGGCGCAGAGTGAAAGGGATTGGAATACCGAAAGCTCATGGCAACCCGACTCTATACGAGCGGTAGTAACGCCCTCAGTGGTGTTCCTAGGCATCCTTTTATTGCCTACTAACTTCCTGCCCTCGTGAATACTCCTTTCACTGTGTGCGCGCCCGTATAAGTCTCGTCGTATGTGTGTCGGTGTATTTGTATACGTTAGTATACGTTCGTTCGAGTATTCAGAGTGGTTGGACAGTCAAGGGAACAAGTACGATGTACCGAAGCTCTGGTCACCGCATAACCTTCATCCCCGAACTCTCCATCCCCATGGATTCACCAGGTCGAGCGGTCTGCCCAGTAATAACCGTTACTACTGAAGCTTTACGAGCCAACTTAAAACTTAGCCGATACAGAACAGGCTGCCTCATTCTCCAACGTGTTCTCTTGTGTCGCTCGATACAGTTATTCGTTATTCAGTATTGTACATTTATGTATAAATATACATATAGATATATATGATTCTCTAGGCATTTATAGATGTATATGTTGCACGTTGGGGTAAATTTTTCAAAACACCTATAAAAGCTCACAGTTGAAGGATTTCAAATTTCAATCGTATATTCGAAACTGGGATTCCTGCTCACAGAATATACTGTTTTACCGCATTCCTGTTATTGAAGTTATCCATAGAAAGTCTTAAACTTTGTATCACCTGTATCACTCTGGAAGCTTGGAAATTATCGGATATTTCCCTGCGATGTTTTCCTGTTTTAAATATCACTGTTCATGCACGTTGACCATTTCCTTTATTGTTGACATTTTTTTGACTTCGCAATGATCTAGATGAAGAGCTGAAAGTTCTTATGTTATTCGAGATTAGTATAAAAAAATTAATCAACTGCGGTTGTCCTTGGAGAGAAAAGGGTATTAGTTAAAGAGACAACTTTTCTGCAGGTAAAAAGTAGTTCTGAGAGAAAAATCATTTTATCGTTTGAACGTGAATGACGATAAAGACAAAGGAACAAATTCATCGACCGGAACCAAGCGGTATGTAAGATATTGGTAGCCTAGGGTCGGCCCAAACAGTATTTTTACTACTGTACCCTGGCTGCATTTACGAAGCTATATATAACGAGGTATTCCGGTGCGAGAGAAAGTATAAGCCGAGCTTGTCCCGCATTATCTGGATGAAAGGATGTGAAGGAATGAGAAAAAGCAGTCGAAAAGCTATTCTAGCTGACGCAGTTTTAACGGTAATCGAGCTTCCCTATCGCTCCCATTTTTTCATTTTATATCCATTTTATCTCTACACTTCGCTCATTCTACATCATCAGCAATCGCACCCTTGATCTCTCTGTCCCCCTCTCTCTCTCCCACGCTCTTTTCCTTTCATGGTACCCCCATACATAGAAGATAGAGCGAGAGAGAGGGGGAGAGAGAGAGAGAGAGAGAGAGCGGAAACACCATTTGCAATGCCACTCCATCGCAGACGCACTTTTCGCAACAAATGCTGTGCATGTGGCTTGCAAGAGTAAGGTCAAAGAAAGAAAGGGAAATAGAAATAGAATGAGGAAAAAGAGAACATGATGACGGAAAGTTTCAAGTTTCTACAAAGAAAAATCGATTTTTCAATGAAGTAAAACTGAGGAACAACGAACAGGAAAGGAATGGAAAGAACGTAAGAAGAGAAGGGTTGGATGGAGAACTTATACAGAGGTCTGGCTGTGGTATCCATTTGCAAGTTTCAAATTGTTTGTGCAAAGAACCAAGACGTATACAAAGGTCCACCTCTGGATTCATGTATGAAGAGTCATTGAAATAAAAAGGGCATAACTTACATCGTTTCATACTTAAAACGACGTCAAATACTTTCTTTTCACTTATAGGGGTTGGAAAAGTTCTAGAAGCCAAGGGGGCGTATTTAAAATTCTTTGAGGTAAAATACAAAGAGTTTCTACGCCCTTTTACCTGTTGACTGTCGACGTATGACGCATATAACGTGGCGTGTGTCTTTTGAGATGGAAACCTTTTATCGCTCATTCTACTTCTCGTTCCACCTGCTTCCCTAAACCCGCGTCACCTGAGCGTTCTCAATGGTAATAGGCGCTCACAGTACCACTTCTCCTCTCGAAACCTGCACTCCCGTCAAACTTTCAAATATTCCGGAAAAAAGCTACAGAATTTTGAAACACTGCCCCTTTCTTCTAACCATTCAAACTGCGAGCAACGTTTCGAGAAAAAACAAAAATAAAGAATTGAGACGATAAAAAGAAAAGGATAAAAACAAATATAACATTTCAAGAAATCTACGCATAAGAAGAAAGGAAAAGATTTTCAGTTTTAAACATTGACGGAAGAATATTATATCCTTTGTTCAATCGATTACATAGTTTGATAAATCTAAAAAGTGGACCCACGTGCAGACTCAGCCAAACTCTACCGAACTACTTCAATGTGTCAAAGCGCTAGCACGTATCCAACCAAATGCTGCACAAACGTTTTGGAAATATAGGGGATTATTTCAATCTCCATACTGTAACGAGACAGCCTCACCCCCTAGCACGATTTCTGGTTTCACAGAAGTCTGCCAGAGGGCTACGTACAGAGCGATCTCGCGTTAGCGGATCACCACCCGTACGCCAATAAGGCTCCCAACCTTTCCTTTCTCTTGTTCCTCATTCCTACCAAAATAGTACAAAAAGAAAGAAATAACGGAGCCTATCTACCTCGATATACGAGAGAAGATTTCTTATCGCAGTCCGCTTTAGCGAGGCTATGCCCGATCGCGTCACGATAATGCAATAGTGAGCACTTGCTCCCATACCGGACGAAAGTATCCGTTCTTGAAGATCGAGTTCGAGCAAAGCTCCTCGGATAGCAAGATGGGGCTTTGTGAGAAAAGAAGATCTAAAAAAATTCTAAGTTCCGATATTTGGGAAATTAAGCATCTTCGAATATCGAAACATTTGAATACATTGAAAATTATAACAAGTATTTTTGATCGACCGATTCTCATCGTAGACACTCAATAACATACCGTAAACGTCGCATCTGAGGCGAATATTCCGGCGCTTCTGGTTATTGACAATCGGATAATGCAGAAGGTAATTTTATCGATTCTGAAGTCGATGCTGGAATCGAGAGTGTAACTGAGATCGTCAAGGCCGATAACGGTTGCTATTTGTACTCGCTGCGGCATCGATTTCACGCTTATTCTTAGTCTTCTTGTTATGGACAGTATGACCAGATCTCTCGATAGTTCAGTTAGGAAGTCGTACCTGTTCGTGTGTCACATTCTTAGTTAGTCCAGTAGTAGAGCTGCTGATTGAGCATCTCTTAGGAAGTTCGCAATTTCAACCCGTTCGGACGCGGCTCTTTTCCACGTGAGGTATTTCACGTTGAATCAGCTACTTTGAAATCCTCTATCTTTTTACTTGCAGTGAATTTAACTCTAAAAATTTGAAACTTGTTATAAAATTGAAAAATCAGTTTACACGAGAAAGCGCTGATCCAGAACTTGAAAGCAATATTCGCAAAAAACAGTAATCGAAAACGTAAGTCAAATTAGGATTCGGAAGAGTCCAAACGAGTCAACATCAAATTTGTTTTTTTTTCACAGAGCTACATTCCATAAAAGTTCTAAATCTGATCAACGAATTCTCAAATGGGACAATTTTTTTAATTCTGGAACACAATAATTAAAAAAAAAAAAATAGGAAAATTCAAATTAAACAGCACAGGTGCTCTGACAGCACGTTTTAACAATTTTTTAAAAATTCCACAAACTAATATTCCATTCGCAGAAATTGTAGGATTAACAAAACCAGTGGGTCTGCGTGCATCAAAAGAGTCAGAGAAAAGCTGGAATGAATTCGCGACAAATGAAAAAAGTCGACGAGAAAATGGAATGACATTCCCTGACTTGCGAATCTGAATAATTAAAAGGGTCGTGAGTCTTTTGTCCTAGCGTGAAAGCGACTTCCGGTATGACGTCATCGGACTCCTGTATATTCTCTCAGCTAGCCTACATTGACAGCGTCAACACCGGGCGCGGAAAAAAGTTCGACCCGCTGGCTCATGGCCCCGAGTTTCCATTAATCCCTCGGGACGTTGAATAAATCGATTGAATCAATCGCTCGATCGTTTCGACTTCTTAGTTTCCGCTCTATTGTTCCACACAACCTTCGTCCAGCTTTTAACACGTCATCCGAAGTTTTTCTCCCTCAGTGTTTTTTGTCGCACTCATTCCACGAACGAGAAAGCGATTTTAACGATGAAAATCATAGGCGTAAACGGGTTTTTCGTTCTTTTTCCCTATTACGCATTCCTGTGGGTAGCCAAACCGCTGATGAAGGCTCCAGAATACTTCTTCGATTAGATGTGGTATTGCCTTATTCGGTTGATGGCCTTCGAAGTGATGAAAATTTATGAAGAAAACTTAATCTCATAGTGGAATATACATGATGAGAAACGTTGTGCGTTTTTCCACTAAAATTAATTTTTTGCCGATTCAGTTTTATGTAATACAATGAATGAAATGTTGTTTTCATTTATATGTTACAGGTTTTGGATTCGTCACGTTTCAGAGCGAGGACGTAGTTGACAAAGTATGCGAGATTCATTTCCACGAGATTAACAATAAAATGGTAATTATCATATATAGTCACAATTAATGCTATTCACGTGAGAAAAGCTGGAATATTTGGTCAACTCATTGAGAAGAAATGGAAGGAGCAATCACTCTGCATCAAGTATATTCTTATGAATTATTTCTTGTCAAGTATTATCGTATTTATCCCTAAAATGAGTATATTTACTGGAGAACGACCATGGATTCTCTTCGTTTTTTATGAGCAAGGTTAGACGCGTATAGATGGAACTCAGCGATTGATCTATTGAATGATAACGTAGAATACAAAAGAGTTGTGTTTCGTATTGATTGGCATTACGGAATGAAGCTCCGAATCTAATATTTGGATATTATTTGCAGGTCGAGTGTAAGAAAGCCCAACCGAAAGAAGTGATGCTACCCGCGAATTTGGCGAAGACACGAGCAGCCGGCAGAGGTGCATACGGTGAGTTGGTGATGGTTGCGACACCCCCAACGACATATCGTTACGCGCCTTATCCATTGCCAACGTCGTCAGCTGCCGCAGCGGCTGTTCACGCCGCTGCAGCGGCAACGGCACACGCGACAGCCCCACCCCATCACTTGCTAGCTCCAATCGTAACTGCAACGCCAAATACCGCGGCTTATCAATACGCAACTGCGCCCGCTGCCGCGGCTGCAGCCGCAGCGGTTTACGACGTTAAAAGAGCGATTGCAGCTGCTGCCGCTGCTTACAGACCACATCCGGCTGCGGCTGCCGCTGCTGCCTCACGAGCCGCTACTCTCACGTACTCCATGAGCGATCTCTTAGGGGTCCAGGGTCTTGATATGGGGACGGTCTATCACCCGATCCCTACTATTGGCCTATGACCCACAATCCTCACTCCTCTCAACAGGCCCCAATAGGTAGGACGATCCAACTACCGTTGGCAAGGGTTTCGATCGTAAGGAGTATTGAAATCCGGCATCGAACGAATCAGGCATACAAATATCCGTGGCGATGAATAATTTAATCAAGACAAGCAAAAAAAAATTAATCGAGAGGTGAACAGAAGAAACTGATGATAAAAATTATCAGAAGAACCGAAAACGGAAGAAAAATAAACGAGAAATATTTAAAACACTTCACTCTTTAAATTTGCGAAAAACGTCAGATCAGTTGCACACTGTTTCGGTCTTTTTATCTGCAAAAAATTTCATGGAAGTTAATAATTTCGGTACTACTCAAGAGGTCACTGCTGGAAAGAGAAATAAGGGGATACGATTTTATATTTCATATTCCGCCCCGAGAAAATTCGTTCTCATTTCTTATTGAAAGTTTTACTCGATGAACCCAATTGACCAATAGCAGGCATTCGATCAGAGCCCATTAAAGACGTAGTAGGTGAAAAATCAAATCCGACCACAAATACCGAACAAATATAATTTCTAGTATTTCGTAACAACTAGGCTGACTTGACGATGCATTCCTCTTCGAATTGTTTAACGATGACAGCTTTTTCACCCGATCTTTATAATGTCATTGTTCAGAAAAACTCTGTGATGGTAGAACGAAAAAATAAACTAGATCTTTAGGGATGGTTGTCAATAAATATATTCATATATTGTTCTGACTGTCATATTTAGCACAAAGCTAAATCACCAATGAGGGCCTCGACACGTTATTCAATAGAGCAACGTTTTGTCAGTTACGATGACAATTTAAGAACAAGATACAATTCGACTCAAGTTCGTGGGGTATCGATCGGAAAGACTGGTAGCTCATTCCGGTAGGAAGATAGGAGCAGCTTAGTTTAGAGACAACGGATTATTTTATAAAACATAAAAGACAAAACAACAACGCAATATGTGTTCGATACTAGTTACGGTGTAGAGTTAGAAAATGAAATTAAAAAAAAATATTGTTATTGGTTGACGCGAACGTGTTCGGTTTTGTATAGTATTATACATTGGGACCTCCGTTTTGTAAACCCCGATTTGTGATATTTCTCCCATAATATGCCAAATATCGATCGGTTTACTCTCGGCGGAGGGGAGCCTTCTGCCCAATCCAACCTCCTGTCAGATGAGGGGCAAGATAAGCCGTACGCAATCCCGATTCATTGCAGGCGCGAAGCGAAGCCAGCTCCGCCGCTATTCACAAAATCGAGGTTCCAGTGTACAATACTCTTCAGCTCAATGGCATACATCTTTCATCATTCAGTATTGAGCAATATCTAGGGATGCGGCAAAATCTTGACGCCAAGTATTAAAAAAAGAAAAATTTCGGTCGGGCAAAGCAGCATGTGCAGTATCTGTATTCGAAATTGGTCGATCCTCCCCGCCCCCCCCCCCCCCCCCCCTCCTGCCGCCGCTTCCTGCACTCTCGAACTTAAGTCCATTGAAAGATGATTCGACTTATGGAAGAAAATTCAAGTACGATAAGCAATGGGATAATGTTCTACACTGAGAAGTCGTTGGAAACTCGTCCTTGCTTTGAATCGAATGTTTTTTCTCACCTTTATATTTTGAATGAACTTTTAATTTCGTGCATCACAAATCTGTGACATTGAGAAGAAAAATGTGGGAAAAATAATTTCACCGCTCATCACATTGAAATGTACGATAGCTCTAAAAGTGCGTAAGTCAGAGTGTAAAGGTACAGATTTATTAAGTAATATGCTAGAGTACCTATATTTTCTCAATCACGGGAAAGAACTTTATCTGAAGAGCTCTTCTTTCAGCACTGAAAGAAAGATAATAAGTATATACCAGTTTCGAAGTATGTAATTCACTTGCCCATAAGCCCTTTTCACCTTCGACCGAATGACTATACCGGATAATTAAGTTCCGGCGTCTATCATAATTACCGCTAAAAGCACTCCTATTAAAATTCCATGGAACTTAGTGCTCTCAACTCTCGGTATATGCAGCATTGCTGGTCGAGATATACCGTGATGACAAAAACCAGAAGCTCTGAATCTGGCCCGAACTTCCGCTTCGAACATTCATGAAAAATTATACTTATCCCCATTTCTATTAATCCGTTGGATTACCCTGCGACTTTTTTCTAAAGATTTATTTTATTCGCACAAGCTAACCAAAATTCTGTCCTGCATTCATACCGACCGCATTGATACAATTTTTATATCGACGATATTTGAAATCAAGTGGGAATTGACATATGAATAAAATGAAACTTCACAAAGGCTGCAATCACTCGTGCAGGTTCAAATCAACCTGAAACAGTTTTATTAATTTTTCCATTTAATTGAATCGACTCAATACATGATTGATGACAGAGAAAAACGAATCCGAACAATGTTCATGAAACCGCAGATTAATAATCTCTTCACGAGGAAAGTGTTGAGATTGACAATGGTCAATTTATCTTGTAGAGCAACTTGAAAGTCCGTAGGTATTAGTACGATAACGCTAAATAGCTAAATGAAGAGAAAGGAATTGTGTCAGACGAACGAAGAACGAGTAAAGGTCCACGAAAATAATTGAACCTGCAAGTAGAAATTTCCACGTTAGATCAGACAATTTTCACAGATTAAACGGAAACGAACGACGGATCATTTTTTCACCACATTTTTTTCAACTTTCGCTCCTTTGAGTATCGCGTCAAGACGTGAGGTTTTGGTAGTGCGATCCACCAATTTTGCACATGTCCAGAAAAATGGAGCTAGCTCGTGAGGTAGAGTGCAGTGGGAAAAAATTAAATTTTTTTCGCAAGAATTTTATGGAGGTACATTTTTTTCACGTACACCAGATAATGTGTACCATTGTTTGTTATAACTTCATGAAATTTCATAATATTCAGAAGTCAAATGATTCTAAGAGTACTTATGTAATGACGATGAAAAATTGCCGAATCGAAATAAGAGAAGCGCGATATTAAATGTACGACGATCGAGTAAAGTTACAAATCATGTATACATGTATTTACTCATTCACTTCTTAGGGTGGTTACGAAAATCGATTATTCCATTTCGGGCTTCCAGAAAAGATGCTATTGTATATCGTAAAAAAGTATCGTCTCGCTCTAAAACGTGACGTTATAAATATGAAATCTCATCCGACAAAAAAATATTCTCAAATTCGACAAAAGTTATTCCCCTAAAATAAAAGCATCCTTAATCAATTCTCACCACTGGCTTGAGTTTCACGAAATTGGAATAAAGTGTCGGAAAGTGTAGCCTGAGAAACTTTCAAACGATTTTCTTCATGCTGCCTCACAAAATATCCATACTTGACGAGAAAAAGTAGTGTTCCCGAAATTTTGGCCGTCCAAAAATATTTAAACAGGCTGCTCAATTGATTCTCTGATATTTTTTTCTGATCTCGTGTCGCTTGAGTAATTTCTTGAAAGTCCTTCAAAAAGCCGTAATTTTTGAAAAAATTAATGATCCATCGACATCTTTTTGGACAGCCCGAAAACGAAATATCCGTATTACTTTGAGCTAGCCTAATACGTTCACAAATACACGCATATATATATCTATATATGAATATACACACATAAATGAAAAATATGTATGTATTTACGTATGCATACATATTTTCAGTAGTATTATTACTACTCGTAATATTCGTATCATTTCGTATGTATATTTGACACATAATTATCCATAAAATTCAAAAAAAAAAAAAAATACATACCCAAATGCTAATAAGGATGAAAAGTTTCGTGTCTAGTTAAAGCAAAATACGTCGAGTACAATAATATGAATATACATATATTTTTTTTCACCTGAAATACGTCATAGTATTTGAATATATTTGGATATACTATCTAGATTCTTTATAATAGCCTCGCGTATACGTGTATGTGCATACATTACTGTAAACACGATTCATGCGTATGAATGTACATGTATACGTATATAAGGGAGACCGGGGCAAAACAGGTTATCTGAAGAAACCTCCTGCTTTTTGGACGTTTAAGAAGATTCACCTTCTCTCTCTCTCTCCCTCTCTCAGAGAGAAGCTTACTCTCAAAAACCGAAAATCGTACTGTATTTTGTTGCCATTTTCAAAAAAAAAATCATTTCTTTTTCTTGAAACACAATGGAGTACCCCTAAAAAATTTGTGCACTTTAGTTTTTCACAGAAATTTCTATGGAATGCACCTTGACTGCTCCTTTTAAAAAGCAGTAAAAGAAAAATAGAATTGCTTCAAAATGTCTTCTTATTTCCAACTTCCATTGTTTTCAAAATGTTTGCTTTGTCTTCCTTTTGCGAAATATTTTCTGAATATTTGGAAAGCGTTCCGTTTTGCATCAGTCTCCCCTATATGTATATCTAAAGCATTGAAAATTTAGGTAAATAACGCATAAGTAAAGAAATCATTTGTGGATAACTACCTTATTTTAATGAATAATACACACACATAAACATTCACATTCGTATATATATACATATATAACCTATATTGAAAGAAGTCTTATTTAGCGCGACCTTTAGGATCGATTTAGTTAGATGAGAGAATCATTTTACATTCATATATAATGTCAAGAGTAAAAACGCAGAGAAAGAGAAGAGAAAAAGAAAACTCAATAAATAACACGTTCCTATTGTCGAAAATATAATTAGCGAAACTAGCATTGAAAAGTCATTATATAAAAACCGTTTAGACTTAGAATTTTATTTGTCTTGACCTGATTCTTCGTGGAAAAAGAGCCAACCGATTGGAAGAAAGACGTGATACCAAATCTATAGAGATGGAAAATGAGATTTTAATTCGGTAGAAATTCCACGAAGAATTGAATCAACCGTAATTAACAAGGCCTATCGCATTATACCTTGTGCCAAATGGAGAGCAAATAATGTATGATTAACAAAAATATCATGGCGCAGAACAGCGATAAATAGTAAACGTATATATAATATTATTAATAATTCCCGAGTAAAGACGGGTTTTTTATTTAAATATACATATACGTACTTACCTGTCTTATATACCTACCTTATAAACCTCTATATATTTGTTATGGTACATATAAAACACACTCTTAAGCTATAGCCCAGCGTACCTTAATCATTAATGCGTGAGACGTGTGCCCTAGAAAGTACGTACTATGCCCGAGAGGCTCAACACAGTCAGTTTCGTAAGTAGACCAGATTCAACAGGATTTCGTTCCAAAACGTATTTTTTTTTTTGTTTTTTTTTTCAATGAATTACTATTATCTCACACTAGTATAAATTTTATTTTGGTTTCGCTTCTTGGGCCGGTTTTTTTTTGTTGGACGCGCAAAAAAACGATGAGCAGCATTGAAAGATTTTTATTCACGCAGATAAATATATTTTCATTGTTGAAAAGAGAGAAAATGTTTTTTTTTTTTCGTGAAAAAACAAAAGCGGTTTAAATGATAAGTTGAATGTTAAGACTTTTTGCAAAGATCAAATATCGAAGCTTAAAGTGTCGAATTTCGAAACTGTACGAATTTACGCAAAATAGATGATTATGACGACGGATGTTTTTTTTTTTCAATTGTGGAGCCATTCACAGACGTCCGAAGAGCAAAAGAATCACAGATATGTGGAGCAAAAAATATAAGTAGTGGCGCGTGCTTCGAGTAATAAAAACCAGCCCGGTAGTTATTTAGGTACGGAATCATTAATACGAGCTAAACATGTATCGGTGTATCTCAATAGCCTAGAATGAAGCTATTACATAATTGTCATCAGCGTATACGAATATCAATATATGCATACGATGCATTCCACGTCACTTCACCAGGTCATGCTCCTGACTATTTCCGTTTCTCTGACATTTTTTTTACGCCCTGAAAAGATTATCCACACCTTTTAGACCCAACCTCCTTGATGAATTGGGTACGCAGTTATGCTCACTCGAAAGAGAACGTTTTTTTTCGATCTTTAGCACAAATTGCTTCACTCGGAAATAATAGAGTCACACGTGAGTAGCCTTTGAATTTCGATCAAACGCGATCTCATTTTTCCTGAATTTAAGAGTAACGAAAGATGGAATTTCATTTTTCAAGTTATCTCTATTGCTTTGAATAATGGATACAAAACGATTTAATATTGAAGAGAATGTTCCGAAAGACGTCAGATGAAATCCTGAAAATTGCTGTGAATATTCCTCTTATGAGGTACAATCTCTCACATATTTTGTGAAGGAAAAAAAATGGCTCGAGCAAGTCCCAGTGAAATGGTGGAGAAAGCCTCAAATATAACTGTATTCTGTTATACAGATATTAATCGATGAATAATTTAAATATATATAAATATATACATATAGAAATATACTTATGTATATACAATATATATTTATACATGTATATTATTGTGAAAGAAAATAATCCATATGAAAATAGTATAGCCATAGTAGTGTAGTTTAATTGTGGTCGGTGTTTCTTTTATATCGTATTCGTCGAATTTTAATTGTCGTAGTACACGTGTGAATATTTTGCCCGACGATTATGTGCCAGTGACTAGAAGAATAAAAGCACTAAGCGAGAATCTCTGAAAGTATAAGCACTAACGAAAATTGGTTGAGCAACGATTTAAAAAATTTCACAATCGTTGGGCAAACGTACACCATTAGTCCATATCCGATAAACTAGTGAAGATTGCACACGAAAAAACTTTAAATGGTACAGACATGAATCAACCCCAATTGACCATAGCACCTCGAAGGCTTAAAAAACATACATAACCGAATAGCTAATTAGGAAAGAGATTAAAAGGGTTTTTTGTAGATTGGAATACCGAGACAACCGTTGTAGTTATATTAGTCTTAAAATATCTAATGATCTGACATTAGTAAAAAAAAATATTTATATACGTATATCTATATATATATATACCTATATACATATGTTTACATATTGCGCCATAGTAATAATGCGAGATAGTCAAAATCTCCCTAGATGTGTGTTTTTTAATTTTGTTCTGTTTTGTTAGTGTGAAATTATGAAATTTCATGGATGCAACATTTTATATGGTGACGATTTATATATTGGTGACGATTTTTCATAAAAAATTGGCATTTTGGGGACTGTCACCAAAGTATCCACGTAGAGAAATTTTTCAAGAATTCTTTAAAAAATTGAAATTAAAAATTTTTTTAAAAAGAATCGTCACCAAAGAGATCACTCAACAATCTTATATATATATATTTGATTATAGTTATGCTTTTAATCCTCTTACTACTACATTGTTTGAAAAAAAATTCACTTTGTTTACACATACATATCTCATGTCTCAAAGTCCTTTTTCGAGTTTAATTTTCGAAAAATATCGATCGTTATTTCTGTTTCGAAACATTGTTTTGACTATTTTCCCGTTTTACCGAAGATTTCAATGGAGAAAAAATTCGTCTGAATCTCACGATTTAGCGAGCCCACCTAGAATACATTTACTCTCACTTGGGGGCGTGGAAATAAAAATTTCTCGCCGTTCTCGAAATAAACTTGCAAGAAATCCTGCTCGATACGCCGAAATTTTATGGAAGTACAGGAAGAGAGAATTCAATCGAAAAACGATCAAATCCATTAAAAAAAAAACGTTATAAATTGGTAGAGAAAAAGCACAAGAAAATGAATGAAAATTTCAACCTTTTTTTGCCTTTGCCAACTTATTAATGGATTTCGTTTTTCCTTGTAGATTTTATGTGGTCCCTGGGAGCATTACCCGATGGTGAGTCAAACGGCAAAACGATAAGTATTCATCTATTATTTGATAAATAAGAAAATTAACGACAATAGAGTTGAAATTTTTGGTGGATTGAATATTAAACAATTACAACCTTGAATTACCGTGAATGAAATGACCGAAAAATAACCTAAAATAAAAATCACACACAGTTATTTAACTTACTCAAGTCCATTCTTTAAGGTAAAAGACATTAACATTCTTAGCTACCCTTTGTCATTCAAAAATCACGTAGTCAAACATATGGCATAGTAGTAACTTTGATATCGTTTATCACTGAAGACCTCCAGTTAAAGGCTACTCTTGTATCTTATCCGTCAACTGTTTTCATCGTGAAACACTTATTGCAATGAAATATCAAAGTTTAATTGGAGAGTCTTTGATCAAGAGAAACGCTGTTGATTCGATTGACAGGAGTTTCAAATATGACAAAGATAAATATTGCAAAAACACTCTTCGAAAAATGAAAAATAATGCATTTTTGGATTACATTAGAAGGTGAGAGGGGAACGAAGCATTTTTTCCAAACAGATTGCTAATATATTTTTGTACTTTCGCAGGTTTCCCAGCGGCAGCGTACGCGGCATACGCGGCAGGCCGCGGCTATTCGGGGTACCCTAGTTTCGGACTACCCTACCCGACAGGTAACCTTAGCCTTAACCACCTTAATCACCATAATACCGCTCATCTTGCGCCGTTAAACCTAAACCTGAATCACATACAGGCAACCCAAAATCCTCATCACAATCCACCAACCCCAACAGCACTCTTTTATCATCCCAATTTGGACCTCTACAATGCCATGCCTCTGTGAACTAACTCAAGATCTGCGCACACTTTAAACAACCGCTATTGTTACTGCTAATCAATTATTATTATTATTATTATTATTGCTAATATTACTATTATTATTATTATGCAAATGAATAACTATTGTAATGACCGATTGTCAAATTATTGGGCGGAAAATCTTCCCTCGTGTGTCGAAGACTCGAAAAAGCCAACGAATATATTCAATGAATATAAATACATACACACATAGATAAATATGAATTAAAAGAGGAAAAAAACGGTTTTTCATAAGTAAGGAAGCCGGCCATAAATTACAGGCCACACCAGCATAAGATATCATCTAATTTTTTCACCACTATCCCATCAAGGTTCCATTCTCCCAAAGTCATCATCAATTAAAATCATTACAACACCGAACCGTTGTTGTTTTCAATGAAAATACGTGTTCCATGTCGATTATCAATTTTCGAAAAATCGATACCATTTTCCAACCACACAAACACTTGAAACTTCCATATGTCCAAAGAAATAATAATGAATAACAAAAAGTGTTCAACGACTACATGCACTCGATGAATATTATACAATTCTATTTACCAGCCCCCTTCGGTCGAGCCGTTTGGAACAAAAAAAAGTCACTTGACTTCCTATCTCAAGGAAACCCCGTGAAACTGTACAAATTACCAATCATTCAATCATATCCAAGTTTGTATATGATATATACCGGAAGATTATCTCCGATTGTCAATTTAATCTTGTCTGCATAATTATCTGTTTTAATACGATTGATTGAATATATCTCGCGTATTATTCTCACATCGTATATTGATCGTACATATATGTATAGATATATACGGATTGAAGGTTAAATATATGCACATTTTATTTATACATATATTCCTGTACATAAATGCGGAGCCCATTATTTCAAATGAATTTCTTTTTTGGCATTTACCCATTGTTCTGAATTATTTTTTTTTTCTTTTTTCCCATTTATTTCATTTTCTTAACAACATAATATATATACGGTATAAATAATTTGTACAAATCATGAATACTATTAATTCAATTGTTTTTTTTTTTTTTTTTTTTTTTTTTTCGTAATACCTGTACAAATACTATCTTCGCGAGAGTGAGCTCGATCTTGTAAATGATGAATAACTAGCATCTTTTGAATCGATGAATTTAGTGCATTTAAATGCCAACTCAATTAGATTGAAGTTATTTTACCGTTTCCATCAAACCCTACCAATGTTTTCTTGAGGTGCTGTATACCAGAATTGGCACGATATTTTTTGTACATGAAACAATACCGATGAACCGATTAAGAGAATTTTTATTTTGTCGATACCTAAATGAAACGCTGGTAAACAAACGGATTGAAAACGAAAATTCCTCCAATAATCATGTTTGCTCGCTTGACCACGAATTTAAAAAATATATTATCTTTATTTTGGAATATAAATGATTCTAAAAATTCTTCGTTTTATACATAAAATATTTCGACCTCATTCAAATAGTTCAATTGAAAAGAAAAACCATAGTCCTACATTATACAGTTTCTTGTGAAAAATATTTCTAAAAATACTGTCACTTTTTTTAGGCCTCCATGAAAAACGTTGGTACTTATCCATAAAGTAAATTAACGTACATAAGTGTAGCGTCTGTTAAAAAATTTGTGACAATGCCCGAGTGAGTTTTCGCCATATGTCAACTATTCCTGCTGCTTCCTCACCGTAACTGCTGAAACTTTTTTCGAGGGCCCATCGTCTTCTTTTTCCATAATTGTGGAAGTTTATCCCCATTGTTTCCAGCTAGAGTTGCAAAAAATCTTTAAACGTCGCTTTAGTGCTATCTTATTTTGTTTTTTTATTTCAACCGCATCAATTGTACGAAAATTAGTGTCGTAATATACTAAAAATTCCCATAGAGACTCGAAAAGAATGGCCAAATTCTTTTAGTCATCCTACCGGATAACTCCATCTAGTAATTCGTATTACATATAATACGATTTATACAAGTGATTAATAATACTACGTAATAGGAGTGGAAACTGATATGCAGAGCAATATGATCTGTTTCGACTGTGGTTTTGGTCCAGGCATATACGAGATTCTCATCGAAATAGTTGATTATTATCGGAGTTGGAAAGCGAATAGCCAACTAGAGAAAGACAAAGGAAGTGGGGAGAGGGGGAGAAACAGAGAGAAAATGAGCGGATGGCAGGGTGGGAGAGATGAAAAGTTCATGGGTCAAGTGGCTCTATATAGTATATTAAAATGGGAATCGCGAAACTCTTCGATCTAAAATTGAAAACTTCACCGAGCTCCGGAGAAGAGTCTATTATTATTTATTGAATCGACATTTCTGATTATCAGAGGAAAAATTTAAGCACCTTCGCATGTAACAAATGGATCTCGTCTCAAGAATATACGGAGAAGAAAATTCGTTTACAGGGGTGATAGAAATTTTTGGTTTCGGCTATAGGGACAAGTTTCATTAAAAATTGCGATACAAACGCGTCTCGCATACGTCAAAAAAATATCGTGTCCGTACAATTTTTTATGAACTCTCGTAAAGTATTTTTTCGCGTGGCACTGAGTCAAAAAAATGCATCTCGTGTGAGCAGGCTTCGTTGTTGCAATATTTGCCTTAAGTTCGAATCACATGAATACGTTTTCAACCGTAACACGGTAAAAATAAAGGGATTTATAAATAATGCATAATGTTTTTCGGGCGTTGAGCTGATCACTCGGATGAAATTGTAAGCACCCAAATTATACGAATTCGTTCGGCTACGTTTCAAATTCCACCGGGTTTACCCCTACACAATGCAAAACTCCACTTCTGTAAACGTTTTTTTACATTCGAACGTTACCTTAAAGAAAATTCCTGTTCGTAGAGCTTTCTATTTGAATAAATGAACATGCGTATGCCAATAGAAATCGTTAGATTTTTTGAACCAATCATTCACACCCATGCATCATTCCCGAAACAAAATAATCACGCAAATATGAGAAAGACAGAAACCGAAAGATCTAAGTGTTAGATTATGAAACTGAACTAACAATAAATCGTTAACAACAAAAGATCCGACATCAGTGGATGTCAACTTGGCTCATGCAAACATCAATACACCCAACAAAATTGTCGAATGTTTAAAATAATAACAAATTGCAATTAACATCAACTATAATTTAAAAAAAAATTTTTAACGTTAACTCGTCAGAAATATTACATTTTCAAAATGAATAATACTTATGTGACGTGCGAAACACTTTTTACACGAATGTGTTCCTGATACGATGTTTCGATCGATCTCTGAAATTCCTTTTTCATCCTGAACATTAAAGAACTCAATTCGGCTTAGAAACAAAACACATTTAACAGCACGGTCATACCTGATATGTCCCTCAATAATTGTGCATATATATTATTATATATGTAACGCAAAAAAAAACAATCCTTCGAAACTCTGCTTTTGCGAATGGTTCACGAGGCATGGTCGTAGAAAAGGGTTGCTTATTCATCATGCAAGACGGCGATCGATTCATCGATCCATCCTTGTAACATTATCATTATTACTGCTGTTGGTCTCGTTATTAGTATTATAATTATTACTACTATTGACAAATGATTATTACTTTTATCTTATTCCTATGATTGTCCCTTCATTACCGTATATGTCATGACCCCGCACTTATTTTCCCCATGATTGTCTTCATTATTGCCAGGTGTATTGAATATTCTTTCGCAAGAGAAAAAACAGCCTTACATTATAACGTAACAACGTCCGAAAAACATCTACGACGTTCATAGAAAATTTTAATGAAGTGAAAAAAAAACGATATACGTTTGTAATTTCGTCAATAAATATTTATGGGTATGAGCAAATAAAAATATTTGCATACAAACGCGTTGAACAAGTTCTCGAGGGAAGTTCTGACTGGACTAGATAAACGAGCCTGGTCTAATTGTTCTCCGAGGGGTTGTGGAGCTCCCTTATGGGGAAAATCGACCAAGATTTTCACCATGATTCCCCACTCCCTCTAATCTTTCCTACTCAGGGGCTCCTCATTATTTTTTCTCGGTAATTAAATCCAATAACGGAAGTCAGGCCGTGCGTGAAAATGTTATTCATAAATCGACAGTTCTTAAAGGATAGGGTGAATCAGAAACAAATAAAAATATATTATTCCCTTACAATCTCGAATAGTGAACTTTGGGGATTAGAGAAAAACGGAGGTCTTGCTCTCAATCACTGTGGGCCTCTTGGAAATCATACTAATATCTCGATAATATCGAAGAATTATTTACGATGGGTTTGAACGAGGAGTTCGCATTTTGTCTGGTGTGACCTGCAAACACATACTCCGCTATCCCTGACGCAACCCTCACATTTTCTTTCCGCAACTTGAGCGATGCAGAAATTTGAGAATTTTACAGATAAGAAAAATGTTTAGCCATTAGCAGGATTGACGACACAAAAACATTGTACGGCTCAAAATAACTTCATCCTAATATTCATTTTTATAGTAACGAGAGATACAAATCACTTTTATTGCTTACATGGAAACAGTCTTCACTTTGTGCACTATGATTTCTAAGGTCCATATATTTTCTAGCGATGCTTCTGCTTCGCTCAAGCTCTCGGACAAAGAAAATTCAGGCTTAATACCTTAACGTTTATTACTTTTGCTTGCTGTACACTTTTTTCATAGTGTGGTTTGGAAATTATAATTTTTTTAATCATTCACCATTATTCATACTTGTCTAGCCTTTTTTATTTCTTTAGCAGAGTATTTTAGGGGGTTGGGGTTTGGTTGATGCAATTTTGCAGGTGCCTTGGGACTACCGATACTCAGTTCTGGAGACCCGTTGCTGCGCACCTACTCGACAGAGTACAGAATCATTCCCGAACAATGAGAGCCATTTTAAAAACTGTGGGAAGCTTGCATAATAATGAATCAAAATAAATTGAAGAGATATGAAACATCAAATATGCTCAATGTCATTTACGAATAAATGCTCAATAATCCAGATCTTCAGATTCCCTTCTTTCGTACGAAAGATTCGATGTGACAATTCATTTACTGAAAGCGTTTATAACATTTTTTCATTGACAAAACTGAGATTATCTATTCGCTAAATTTCACGCAAACGCATTATTAGGACAGAAAATAGTTTAACAGTTTAATAATATTCAGCGGGATTCGGCTGCTCGATAGCTCCCAAATTCAATGAAGCTAAAAAAAACTCCGTGAAATGTGTTGTATCTAAATCGAATTTATTACGCAACTCGAGCCGAAATATTCCCTCAATCCAATAAACTTGTAAATTTATTTGAAAAACCCAAAATTTTATGATTAGAGCTCAATATTTGTTCGATTGACTTGTAAAATTATTATTAAAATGAGTCCCGTAGTGTCGACCACAAAAAGCAAACAAAATTACAAGAAAGTCGAGACGACGAATGCGCATAGGCTTCCTCGACATAAAACGCTCCCAAAAACTCATAGAAACGATTTCTACAAGATAAAATAAATCTTGCGATAATTCTTCCACTCGAATGGACCGTCAAAATTGTGTGATTTTATGGATATTGAAGAAGCAATTTTCGTAAGTTTTATACAGTAGAAACTTTTGAAGTCCAAATGTGAGTAATTGTTTTGTGCACAAATAATTGGACGTTCGATCTTATATGATTATTTCACAAATTCAATCTTGATTCAATTGACGGTGATTTTTCTCTAAAGAAATTTTATTTCGTATCTTCCGGGTTAGGTTGTTGAAAAATCGTGTCCGTAGAGTCTGGCAGACGGTGAAAAAGGGCTCGGCATGTAGCTAGGGAGCATGGGCAACGTCGTATTTCACAGTCATTACCGGTACAGCGCGCTCTCGAGCGTTTCTCGATGCGCCCACGCAATAAATCGTCGGTTACCGTTAGCGTGACAGAAGCGCAGGCGAAAAAGAGGGTGAGTTCATTGTGGCGTTTCAACCCCCTCCGTTGGATTGCAACAGCAGCCTCAATGCTTCGGGACTTGTTCGAATTTCTTTTTTCGTCCATTTTATCTCTTTTTCTATTTTCCTAGATAGTACTTTCTCTCCTCCTCTTCCTCCTCTCTCTCTCTCTCTCTTTATGCTCACTAACAGTATAAACGTATAGAAAGAAGAAATGGATCCGATGGAGCATCCAAGTTCCGTTTAATTTCTTTGATTTGTATCATATAAAATAAAAAAGAAATCAAATCGATTCCAACTTTTCTCTCTCTCTCTATCTCTCTCTCTCTTCCTTCCTTGCTCTCTCCACTTCTCTCTCATTTCTCGTTATCCCTCCCAACGCCAGAAAAATCGTTCTCGTTCGCCATCTTCGAGTGACTCGATCTCTTGCGAGGATGAGAACTCTTCGAGAAGTAAATTATCTTCGAATAACATTTTTTTAAGTAATTTCTATACATGATGAACTTGATGATTTTTCAATAACAAGTCAGCTTTCATTTCACAAAATTACGTGCCATCGTTTCGTCTAACGTTGATTATGGGAGTAGAAATTTTCAATTATTGCTTACGAATAGCTAGGGGCAAACTGTTGTATATTCAATGAAAAGAATTGAGCCATTCTTTCGAATGGGCGATTTTTTCGCCTATCCAATACGGCCGAAATCGTACTTTTCGTCTACAACATCAATCCTTCCCAACTGTCGAACCCGCAGTTGGTTATGTAAACAATGTAAATAACGGCTCGTGAATGAAAACCGCAAGATAAAAAAGATGCGTGATTTTTGTCGAGTATACTATTCCAAGTCACGTTAATTTTAAACATTGATTATATTTCTTTGCAAATTTGACCAGAATAATGAAATCGATATCATTGAACAGACATCGATTGAATAACGCCTTGGCCTTTTTCTCTCCCTAACGGCGTAATATCGCTAATTATATAAAGCAAATATATATTACAAATAATAATAATAATAATATTAACAATAGTAATGTTAATAATAATGTACACACATATAATAGAGGGCGTTGAAACACTAATATTCATTTCGCGTTTCCCATCCATGAAACTGACATGCTTAGACTTGGACTTACACTGGAGAGAAAAAATCTATGACAAATCTTGAAAGTTGGTGCCAATAACGAGAAAAATCAAGTACTTGATCAGGGCCTCCTTTTCACCTAACTTATTTGATATATAAAAAGCGCGGTTTTCACTAACAATGAGTCGAGAAGAATCCCTTCACAAGCACCAAGATGTTAATATTAATTATTGACTACGGACATTCAAGAACAATGCAGATATACGCTGTTGAAATACGTATTTGTTGACTCAGGAGACCACGTGCCGGACATGAAATAATATACAAAAATGAATGCACCGTTATTTCCAACACAATTACCCTAATAATGAAAATTTCAACAAAACTAACGCTGTCATTGATTTTTTTATACACATAAGTTCGTTTGCTTTTTTTGTTATTCAAAAATCGTAGCGAAAGATTTATCCGAAACGAATCATGATGACGGCAGATTATTTAAATGTAGAAAATGTAAATCGGTCAAATAGAGAAAAAAAATTATAATAATCTCTCAATGGTGATTATATTTCTGGAAGTTGTGCAAAAAATGTTCACAGACGCATGGCTGGCTAACTCTGTGGTTCTACGTCAAGCGAAGCGTCGCCTGCCTCTACCCCCATTCCATTAGGTATATCGCCAAAAAAGTCAAACACACTCAAATACACACTCATACGCAAACATACGAGAATAAACGGTACAAAGAACCATGCGCAATCGTATGATGGGGGAAAAGACAAAGGAGAGAAACAAAGAAGAACGATGCTGATGAAATACTCGACTATGAAGTTGCTTTCCCCTGTACAACAAAAATCCCGTCCGAGAACAAAGGGATATGAAAATGAAGGATTATCAATGAATTTGTTCAAATTTTTCGACCGATTACAAGTTCAACTATTCTCCGTTACTATTCCATTATGTCCCAATGAAAACACGATCCGATTGATTTCTGTGAATTTTTGTGATAACCTCTGTATTCCAAAATTGACAGACATTTTAGTTTGAGATATAAAACAAAATGGAAATAAAATCAATTATAATTATTAATTAAGTTTTGACGATTGATCGAATACTCCACATTCATAAGAAATAACAGAAAATTATTGAACATTGATTTGGTAAATTTCAATAAAAAGGGGAATGCATATGACTAATACAATATTAGTGAAAAAAGTTCACTTTTCGGTAAATATTTCTTTGGAAAATGTATTTCCTGACGTATACAGTCTCACTTTTTCTCATCCGAATTTAGTTTTCCCGAATGAAAATCCTTGCAATATCAAGTGACGCAAAATTATACGATAAATATTCTGTATGCCTGTAAACGGTACTTCGACGAAGCGCTTGTCCGAATCTAGGATGCCCTATATGGCCGAATATACACAAACGAATATGAAAAAAAAAAAATCCACAAAGTTTAGAAAAATGAATAAATATCATCTCCTCCTGGTTTCTTCATGGGAAGCGTATTTCCCTCTTGCCGGCCCTTATCCCTTCACCCCTACGATGAAATATTTATCTCTCTGGACTCTCCGCGGAGCAAACTTTCTCTAAAATAAACGTGTTTCTCTTGTAGATGTTGAAAAGTAGATGGATACAGTAGTCAGTTCTATGTAATCTCTATTAAGCTACAACCTTTTAATCGAACAATTAATAAAAATGAAAAATAACCAACTAAAAAGAAAATCAATTAGCGTAGGTAATTAGGTATACCGTGGAAAAGCGTTTACGGTTGCGTGGAAAATGCAACGTGCGGCTCGTAAAGTGAATAATGAAGAACTCGAAAAAGATAGATTGTCGACAAAAACGAGAGGCGAAACAGCTGCACATTGCAATCTCCGAATTACCGATCTTTTAACCAAGAAAATGAAGAAGAATTAATACTGCTAATCGTAGTGTAAGACCTCAGCCCCATTAGGCAAGTGAAATGAGAGTTCCGTGATCCTCGTAGAAAAAAAAGTCAAAAATAACACGAAACACGAAAGAAGAAGAAAAAAATTGGTACCGCCGATGGGTATCGAAGGAATTCTGCTTTTTGATCGATTTATGTTTTTTTTTTTTTTTTTTTTTTTTTCCCCAACGTCCTGTCAATTCCATCGCTCTCCTCTCATTCGAACAATCGTAATTGTTCATCATTGATGGCTCGTTCTTTTTTTCACCGTAAAGTTCTCGATTGCCATCTGACTTATTATTTCTTCCCTCTAAATCTCCTCACTCTCTGTCTCTCTTCCCGTCCAATCGTCCATTCAATTGTCGTTTATTTTTTTTCGCAAATAACTGTGATCCGTTAATAATCCAAAAGTTGACTTTGTCGTCGCATATATATATATAATATGAGGCAAGACAAATAAAATGATTTTCGGTTTAACAAACGTACATCATACGTATCGGAGGAAATTCATAAAAATCGTTTTTTTTGCGAGGCAAGTTGAGTTCGTAGCTAGACACGCGTACAGTTTCTAAGGACGAGTCCGTCCTCGTCGCCCAAGCTGAGGGACGATCGAAATTTTAATGACGAATGAAACTTGAAGAGAAATGAACAAACAAAAATGGATGCCTGAGAATCCTTTTAAAAATAATTATTATATTGAACAGAATTCAATTTTTACCAAAAAAAAAAAAAGTTTGGTAATAAAAATAAGTAAATTGTCATTGCCACTGGCGGCGACTTTTATGTGCTTATATACAAAAAACGGGAGAATCTTCGGCGAGCCGGAATTAAAAAATTTAAAACCATACCAAACGGATAATTGAAGAATAAATAACAATAATATAATTATACATATGCATAAATATATAAATATAAATATAAATATATATATATATCATCTGTCCTGAGCTTATATTTGTTATTACACACGATGCTTGATGATACTATATTTTTATGCGCACCGGTAGCTCGCTCGCTTCTGCTTTGCTCCCCCGGTGAAAATGACGACCTGGCAACCCAAAAACGAAACATTCCGTGAGAAACATTCGAATAAATTTGGCAGTAAAGTTTTGGCCAGCGGGCTACGATTGAATTGTTGCTATTCGTAATATTGTTATCGTAAATTGCTGCGATCGCTCCGAGTGATTGTTGACAACTGAAAATAATCGAAAGTCGAAATATCTCAGAGGCGCGTAATTCGTTAGTTTTCTTATTTGGTGTGTGTCGATTTTTTTTTCGGAGCAATACATCGGGTACGATAAACGTGTGTATGCAAATGAGGATGATAAAAAAGAATAAAAATGATGAAACTTGGAAGGAAAAAGTAATTGGGAAATAAAATGTTAACGATTATTCAGAAACATTGCTCTGGAAGACCGCGATAATTTTTCAACCACGTGTAAAGCGATAATAAATTTACTGTCGATACAAAAATACAAACACACAACACGGACGCACGATGGTTGTAACAATTTATTGAAGCTCTAAGATATATGATAATATGTTTAAGGATTATAACGAATAATGAATGTCTGTAACGAATAAAAAGATATCACGCAACAAAAGAATGAGAAAAATGGCGAAATTGTACACGAGGAAAGGACTTATTTTTGTGCTCCTAAGTAATTGCTGGACGAAGTGAGCGATTACGAAGTTTGCATTTTTTTCTTATAACAAAAAAATTCCAAAACCGTTGAATGATTGCAATTTACTATGAGCTATATATATATCAACATCACCCGTACCCAACCCATTCTATATCTATATCGATATACGTTCATTATCATTAAGAAGAATGTTATTCAAGAAAATAATTTACAATCCCACACTTTACATCTTTTCCACTGCTTGAACTTCTGTTATTATAATTTAAAACTTTTCTCTCGCATACCAAAGATGATGACCCGAAGATATTTACGAACGTCCCCTTTCAACGTGGGTATTTTCGGCGAGAAATTTTTTTTTCATGTTTAGACAAATTGACGGGTTTGTTTCCAGTTTTCTTACGATTCATATTTTTTTCTTATAGAAATATTATCCAAATACTGAGATGAAAAACAATTTGTTTGCCAAAACAGGATAATTAAAGGAAAGATACCATATTGCAGCAAGCAATCTTAGCTATAACTAAAAAATGTATGCAGTACACATAACCACTTCCTGATTGGACAAATGTTCAAAATTTTTATTTCTTTTTTAAGCGAAACATTTGATTTCTGACAGATTATTTTTAATATTTTTACGATGTTAATGAGTTAAGTGTTGAATGAAAAAAAGATAATATATGCCAAGTTCAGGAGATGGAAAAAAATGATGTAAGATGAATCTCTTTTATTTGGGTAGGAGCGGTCGTGTACCGCGCACTGGGGCCAAGGGTGGGCCGAGTATCCGTCAGCCCCAGTGGGGGTTGCACCGGTAAGCTTCAAAATCTCAGATGTGGATGCGTTGTTAAGATCACAATTCTCGTCTTCTTGCTCGTGTTTACGATATCCGTAATGGCAGGGTCTCAGTACATGACCGGGCAGTCGGACCCCGCATTGTTCGTCGAGAACGATGCGGGGTCCAACTGCCCGGTGTCGTACTGACACCCTGCCTCCGTAATCGTTAGTTCGTAGAATCTGTATTTATATTGGTACGCACAATCATATATACTCATCTTTGCCCGTATGTTCCTCTTTATTTTTACCACTGAACTCGAATTCCGGCAACTCGCATTTTCTTATATACAGGAAAATGCGAGCCATAGCTCTAAAATTGAAATTACAAAAAACGCAGTATTGGAAATGTCCAAAGAAATTATTTCCATAATTCCAATCACACGCGATATTTCTTCTTTCGATCGAGGAATAATTTTTTTTTTTTAATTTAGATCCTTTCGCAAAATTCCTGAATGTCTCGATAGACTTATTATTGAATTCCTATTTATACGATCGTATTTCATATTAATGAAAAGTCAAATTGTTCATTTTCTTTTTTTTGACTTAACAAATACCGCTTCATTGAATCAGTATGGACTTCTTGATTTTCCACTTCCTACTCTCGGCTGATTTTTTATTGATAGGAACAACGTATTTCAAGCGTTACCAATTTAGTTACAAACGGCTATTAACAAAATTCCTATTGCTCGAGGATCGTTGGTCGCCCCAATTATTGAAAAATAATCGAATTGTTTTCCATTCAAACTAATCAAATCTTGCTCATGGGAACATGAGGAAATTTTAAAACTTTATGGAATTTTGGCTCGATAACATTATCCAGTTCTGAGATAATCAACTGTCATCCACCCGCAGACGGAAGAAAAAATTTATCTTTATTAGAGTCCCAACCGAAGGTACGGCACCCTAACAAGGAGTTTTGTTATTCTTTTTACATTCGAACACGTGAATTCATGAATGTCAACATTCTCCTTACATAAATCGATACATCTATGTATGTTGAACGTATTTTTCACGTAATAAAACTATTAAAAACTACCACAGTATACGTAAAAATTATGTTGATTGGAACTTGGTTTATTGGAAATGTGGATTGATCATTATTATTACAGTATAATTTTTTTTGCTATTCATAGGCAGTTCGTTGAATATGCTTAATAATAATAATAATAATATAAGAGTATAGAGAAAGATGAATCGAATATTAGAATTTATCCCTTGTGCATCGAATGCTTGTCTCGTGTAATGACAACTCGATAATCCGTTGCTTAGATTTGTGAAAGTTTGAGATTAGATTGATTTGGAAAGCAAGACCTTGACTACTATTCCCAAAAATGGTAAAACCGTCATATCAATTTTTATCGTTATAACGCGAAGGGGTTGCAAAGCGTGAAATAGTTGCTCATTACAGTGACTGAATTCCCTCTGAAATGTCACAATGACAGCTGACTTCATGGAAGCTAATGATGAGAACTGAAATTCTTAAAATATGCATAAATGGCATATTTTGAGTTTGAGATTTATCTTATTATTTCAACCTCTAAAATTAGAGAGTTTCTCAAAAACATAAAAAAAAAATTGAGCCTCGTATTATTTGGTAGAAAGATTTCTATTGCGTAGAATCTTGTACATTTTTCAACTCGGTAACGTCACATAAAAAATATCTATAAAGTGAAAAGTTTTCGGCAACAATGAAACTCCTTAACGTTCAGGATTATAGGATATCGCCGACTTAATTACGAAGCTCATTAGCGATTTCACGGCCGGTAGTTGCAACGTCGTTCGGGCTTAATGATTCAGAAGACAGAGTAATTCGAGGAAAGCGCGATGAATCTCCGTCAAACTAGATCTCGAATTGCCATGATAAAATTTTCTTTCTTTCCATATTTTCTCGATCATACGCTTTTGCCTTTTATTTTCTCTTGAATCTCGGGGTTTTATCTCTAATACCGTAGGAAAATGGCAGTTCCAAGTGTATGCGTTCTCGCGGTCAATACTCCTAACCGTGCAAATGGTTGGAGCAAAGTTGCAGCTTTTTTTTGTCACCATTATTACAAGTGACAATACTCTTAGCACACAATTTCAATTCGTACCGGTGATAAAATCTTATCCGAGAATAGTCTTTTCTATTGTGCCATAATTCACTATCTAAATATAATTTTTAATATTCGTAAAGATGATTATCGGATTCATAGACGTTTCAAATCTAAAAGGCAGTCGTTGTAGCACACATTTATATTATTTTTGCCAAAGTTTGACTAAACGAATAAAATAGTCGTTTTAGATCAAGCTGCAGATTCATTCTCACCGAAAACATTGTAATTAAGTGAAGAAAACTCTTCCATACCATCAATTGCTATCAACAATTTTTTTTATACCGTAGGTGCGGTACGTATAATCCATCGATGTATGATTACTTCGGGTTGGGACGTATACATTGAATAAAGGATATACTATGTCTGAGGAGTAATAAAATTTACATCGTAATTGAAGCAAAATCACCAATGCAAAATCATTCGCCAAATTAATTTGGCATCAAAAGCCCCATACATAAATTCGCATGTAGTCATTTAGACTAGCCTACAAGTAAAGTAACGAGAGATTGTTTTATTTATGATTCTCCAAAATAATATGATACTCCACTTAATACTGTATCGATTGAATCGCCAAATGTGGATATCCTGTAATTTGTGAATGACGTTGGGTACAGCTGCCTATAGCTCATAGTACGTTTGCAAAAATATGTAATTCAACATGTCAATATTAACGAAATTAGCAAACTTCCTTATTCGTTGACTCGACGCGAGAAATGCAATCTGGACGGGTGCAAAGCCAGGCAGCACTTTTAGCCGAATCGAGAACTCTTCATTTTTTATAATCATCAAGATGAACAAATGACGAATAAAAAGTCATTCGACAGTGCACTGCAGGGTTTCTCGAAACATTGAAAAGGTTGTCAGGGTTGAGCACACCATTGGCAATCTTCTGCGATTCACAGTTCAATAGTGCTGGTTTAACTTCACCGATAACAGAATATGCATTTGAAACAAATGTCGATTCTTTTGGACTGTGAATTGTCGATAAAAACAAAAAAAAAACAATAATCCTGAAAAGAGATACCTCGAGTATCGTAACGTGGAAGAGACATCCCGGACGAGACTGTCGCGCCGAGACTGATGACGAAGACTACCCCGAAGATGCGGTCTCACCTAGGGGCGAGTAATTCTACCATCTACCTAAAAAAAAAAAAAAAAAAAAAACCTGTGTATCATTTTTCTAGTGCAAAAGAAACAAAACAAAAGATGAGTTTATACTTGTTTATCTCGTCGTGTATAAAGTGTTTCAGCCATAATAGAAGTTTAGTAAATCGCCACCGGGGGAGGAATTTTAGAAATATTCAATTTGAATGAAAGAAAAAAACGATACGATACGATAAAACAATTAAAAAAAAAAAAAAAAAAAGCGTATTGTATACAAGGAACAAAACGTTGATGGCTTTTGGATATTTTGAATGTTCCATCGAAATGCTGTGAATTCTGGACGTAATGAGCGTTGTCGAATTTGACCCTCGGTGGCATGGAAACGTAGTCGAGTTACATGGAGAAAATAAAAAGCGAAAAGTTACCGGTCAAGCCATAATGACGGAAGGCAATTTTTATGTATCCTGGAATTCAGACCGTGCGAAGGGTAAATTTTCATGGAATTAGAAATCTCTTATATAATACAGAAATTTCGATATACTTTTGATGAAAATTTACGGTTGACCCGGTAAAATTTCGAAACATTCAATGTCATTTCCCGTTTCTATTGCTGCAACAGTAAATTTTCACTTGGAATCCTCTCCGTGCACCAAAGTTCGAGCTAAACGACGCTAGATAACCTCTCTGGTTTAGTCACCGTTCAGTAGCAAGAGACCTCTCGTTATTCGGACTAACCGCTGTGAACTTTAACTCAAAGTACTTACCAACTAGATCTGTGCCGAGGCTTTTATATACCATCTTGTTATTATTATTATTTAAATACATACACAAATTGCCGTACGTATGTGTGTAGTGCGAGATATACGAATGTGAAATATATTAGTAAGTGTCCCGAAAATCATATCGAGTAATCCGTACTACCAACATTGATTTTAGGAAAAGAGTAACGTTATTCATTGGCATATCGAATCGTTGAAATATTAAATAAGCAATGAACTATCATAGACACCAAACAATGACGACCATTTATCGAATTAAAGGAATTCGAACAACGGAAGGTAGACCAATACAATCTTTGTTTTCTCGGGCGAAGATACGGTGGCGCTAAAACAAGAAGAACAAGGCGGAATTGAGTGATGGTACTAATAATCCGTCATCGATTTCAAGCCACAAATGAGCTCTGTTAACAGGCATATGTTTCTGTAAATCTGTGTAAATAGTTATGATCGATGATTGACCAAGTAATTCGACTATCACTTTAATTCGATCGATGGGCATCGTTGATTACGAAGTAGATGAACGAGGCGTCGACATAGAGGTTTCGTTGTGTGAGTGTGAATTATACTGTCTGCTAGAATAAAAACGTCGATCTCGTCGTATGCGAAAATAGATGAAAATAGAGAATAATAGTATACAGTAGTATTGAGCCAGTAGAAATAGTAAGAGAGTGAAATTATTTGATATTTAACAAGAAATGTTATCGCTGTATTATTATTCATATAATTCTATACTTATACTCGTTGAAACGTGACATTGCTGATTAACCACATAATTCGAAGCTAATCTGTTTGATGGATGTCCTATTTCCATTTTTGCTTGAGCCCAGAAATCCTGTGAGTTCATTGATATACAATATTTTTCGTACGTTCAGTAAGAAGAAGAAAAAAAGAAAAAAAAACAGTATCCCCCAGACGAAAAATATTATAAAAAATGGCGTGTCATTATTTTGACTAGAACACTTAGTATTATTCCATTTTAGAATAGAAGGGTATAAGTAATAAGAAATACTACGCTTTATCACGTAGCATAGTTTGGCAAAAAACACTTATTTCTTCGAGTGTGATCATTCGTTCGTAGAATAGTCTGACGTTATCTTCGTTATTCTGAAAATTCTAATACCACATTGAATACGCAAAACGATTAATTTGTTAATTCCGCTTATTTGAAATATCGTGTTTTACCTCATAATTCTTATGATTCGCAGTTTCACTCGTTGCTAACCAACGCTAACACTCTCGACGTCGTCTGCTTGAAAAAATATAAAAAGCATATAATCGATCATAATAATTGCTTGTGATAACGAACCTCGTTGATTCTTTGAATCCGGTGTGTTGCTTCTATCGGCCTCAGATAACCTGCTTAAAACTCCCAAAAAATGCTTCTGAATTTTACAGAGCCCCCTCCTGGAACCAAGAGAAAAGAGAGCAGGAAAACGTGTGTGTCAGACAACGTGTCAAGTCGTACTCCAATTTTCGTAGTTCCCATACCATCCCCTTTTGCTTAACTTTTGCTTGTCCGCTTGTCATAAGCCTTTTTTTTGTTACGAAGTGCAATGTTTATGGAGATTCTTGAAAATTGTAGCGCCCGGAATACACGCTTGAAAATTGTGCGTACAAAAACGTTTTATATCATTCCTCTCTTTTTGTATTAGTTATTGAGACACCCTCTGACAGTATTCCTCATCCGAAAATATAACTTCTATATGATCTTACGATATGGACTCGAAATAGATGAACTCTTGGCCTACATTTCCATGTTCCGAGATCCTCCATCTCGTCCTCACTGGATTCGCCAGGGATTTTTATAACTGTCGAGTTTCCGAAACCGCCGAGAGGCTTACGTCGTAGCTCTCGTCGTCGTTTCACACGTACAAAGTGCTCCATTCCACACGGGTGTGTATGACCGTTGTTCGGGCACGCCTCACTAAATTTCTAGTTAATCCACTTTTATTTAAGCTTTTCATCTCATCCCATTGTGGATATATTTTCCTTCAAGTTCTATAACAAATTTTAATTGAGTACTACATTGTTCGTGTGTAAATCATTTGTTTTTTTTTTTTTTTTCCAAATGAAATTCATTCGAAACTTTTCTCAATCAACTTTTATTTCTCCGCTGTAACGCGGTTTTATCGCGATAAAAAAAAAAAAAAAAAAAAAAAAACCCTCGAATTTGAGCCTTTGCTCTATCGAGGCATAAGAAGAAATGAGAAGAAGAAAGATAAACGATACACCGAGTGACCGCAGGGGCAGTTTTCCGGGTCGAGTGATCCCGTAACAATCCCTCGCAGGCTTTTACGTTCTTTCTTGTCTGAGCGTTGTTTTATTTCCCTTTGTATCTCCGTTTCTCTCGATCTTTTTTACTCGTTATTTTCGGCTCTCTTTCTCGCTCGGTTAGCTCGTGATTTTTATTATTTTCCGGGAGTCGCGAGGACGGTGCGTGGCCTTGTCTCTTACCGTAACCATGTCGAGAGCCACAAGTCCGCACACTCGCATTTTTACCTCGAGGCTACAAATGTTACCGGCGAGTAATCCCTTTTTATTTTCCGTCCTTTTATCGAGCCTCCCATGCACACAAACTCATTCTTATTTCATACCGGCTGATCCACGGATATGTAAGTGCTTGCTCACGAATTTAGTCAAATGGAAAAAAGAGAAGAACAAACAAAAAAAACCAAAAATGGACAGTGAAAATTTTTGGTGACAAGCTTCTCGTTTACTTCGCTTCTTGCCTCAATTAATTATGTTTTTTTTGTCTTCGCGGCTATTTCCTGATCTCATTCGTGCCTGAAATCATGAAAATATCTTGAAAAATATTTTCAAGACGCGAGTCTATCTTGAACCGTTAAAACATCTCGATGATACAATTGGCTTTTCTCTTGTTCGCTAGTGCCTCGATTTATATACCCATTCTTGTATAAAAAAACTCGATTATTGATAGATAAAAAAATTTCTTTCACGGTCCCGAAGTCCTTGTCAACTTCCTCGCTCACAGAACTTATAATTTCATGGTAATCTCTCTTCTATTAATGTCAGGAGTGCCGGCAATGTACTACCACGGAACCCCAGGGAACGAGAGTGCGGGTCGCCCGTACTCAGAGCCTACGATGCAACATCTACAAAGGAGTTCACTGCGGAAGAAATGTATGGAAGTCGTGTATCTTATCACTTCTCTCCGGAGCGAATAAAACATGAAAAATACATTTTTCAAATGATGCACGCTAACGAATTTCATGCATTAGTATATAGAGCATTGAGTAGTATTCAGAAACGAAGAACGATAAAAACCGATTCATTTTTTCATATGCTTGATAATAGAAAAAGGAAGAAAATTTTTTATTGGCTCGATCTTGCAGTAATTATTCGAAATTTATCGAATGCGCGTTTCATACATTTCTGCCTGATGGTTCTCTGCTCGTGGCGACGAGCAAAATACCACGTTTATCGTTTGCATATCGTGCTGCCCTATTGAATTTTATTTTACTGTTTTTTCATTGTTGCGTGTGGGGAAAAAAGTTCACTCGACAATAATTCGGTGCTAAAAGTTACGTCTCCGAGGAAGCAACACATTGATTACGAAAATTCTAAAAGCGTAATTACTTTTTTCTCTTTTGACGTGTCGAGATGTTAAAATGAACAAACTAATAAATACATGCTGCAGCACGGGAGTGCATTTTTCAAGCATTGACTGCCGGCCCTCGAATGATTCTGCTGCATCAAGGTTTAACAGCTCAACGAACAAATCGTTAATCACAGCTTTGTGTTTCAGTGGATCTGACCAACGGACAACTCACCCCGAACAACAACACACCATTGCTAACGCAAGCACTTTCTGGTACGTTGAACAAGACGGCGTTCGTTTCCCATTGAACGATTCTTTTCGTTCGTTCATTCACATACATTTTCTTCATAGTTTCATCATTTTTGACATTCTATTCGCTTAATTCGGATGGAATTTTCCGTCTCACGATTTGCCCACCGATTCTTCGTACGGCTCAACCTCCGACCTTCAATTATTCGTTGTAGCTAATTTGAGCTCCGGCCATAATTTAAGTTTCGTAGAAAACTCATTCCTCGAGCAATCCTGATAGGTTTGAACGCGCGGAGAAATTCCATATATCGAACCCGAAAGAGCTCGCGGCCATTTTCAAGAGTTTCATCTCCTCCTATGCCCGCATTTTTCTAAATGTTTTTTCTCCTTTTCTCCTGATTTCTTCACATAAGCTCTTCACCCCAAACCCCGCTGGACTTGTCTTTCTTCTCTTCCTTCGCAATCTGCTGCTCTCAAATAAATCAAACTTCTGAATCGCTCCCTCCTGACCCACCGTAGCGTAGTTCTCTTTTCGCCGTAGCGAAACTTTATAAGCGTCCTTCTCTCCTTCTTTTTTCAAGGTATCCGGAGCCCCTTGAACTTGTTCCCCCTTGCTCCTTCTATTGTCGAGAGTTTAAGAGCTGAATGGATTTTTAGATTGTACAAGAAAGTGCAGAAGAGTTCTCGATTTGTCATGCACCGAGTTCTCCGAGCCCCGAGTTCCGACTTTTCAAAACTCTTCCCACCGATTCTCGCATCCTCTTTTTCAGAACTGCTCCCCATCGGTGTATATATATATGAAGCGCGCTCATGCCAATTTTCACGATATTTTTTTCGCCCTTCGATCTTACGAGACTTTCAAATTCCTTAGGGCAGCTTTTTCATCTTTTTTCTCTTCCGCACCAACGTGCACACGATCGATCCTCCGGAAAGCTTGCTGCGAAGACTTTTAGTGTGCGTCAAACGCAAAAGAATCATGCATCGACGAAATGAATGCGTTTACTTTGAAATAATCGAATGGAAAATCACAATGATTACATATTCACTGAAATTCTACGAAGAATCTGACGAATGCGATTACATATTTTTTTGCACGTTCCGTAGTGATGAACAATTACCAGGCAGCTGCACAAGCAGGATTTCCTCCAGCCTCGCCCCACGGTGGCGGGGGCCACGGAGGTCCGCAGGGTCGTTCGTTTCCAGCGGCAAATTCGCCCGGTCCAATTGACATGTACAGTACGAGTGCAGCAGCGGCGGCAGCGGCCGCGGCCGCCGATTCTGTTGCAAGTTACGTCCAGGCAGCGGCTAGTCCCCAGCCACCGACAACAGCGTTTCCCGCGATCGCAGTTTCCCGGGCCCCGCTCAACTACAGTCCCGTAAGTTTCGAACGAGCCATTTTTTTTGCGATACAGTAAATCGATCTATTTCTTTCGGCGTAGACGCTGCGCTTACTGATTACAGGAAATAATGGCTTTCGAGAGAACGTTAAAAACAAGAAAATTTATCTTTCCTTCTTTATATATGGGTCGCAACGGACATTATTCGTGATTGCCAGATATTTGCAATCCATAATCATAGATAATGTGATCGATGTTTCATTATTTTTCATATACAAAAAGTATTGTTCATCACAATTTTTCTTTAACAAAATTATATTTCGAAACGTCTCTACGAGACAAATCATGAGAAAATAAATCGTATGCCGTCGCAATTTTCATTCCAGTGGCCCATATATATAGACGTTGAAAATCCAGCATGTACGCAATTACAAAAACAAAAGGTCAAAAATAAAAAAGAAAGAAAGTAAGAATAATATTATCATATATATATATATATATATATATACACATATATATAAGTAGAGTATAATAGACTTAATTTGAACCAGACTAATTTTATACTAACAGTACTCACAGCAAGCCCCTCAGTGTGTCTATTATGCACCCCTTTCGTGAGTAATAATCGTGAGTATGGTGAGTGGGGAGGGGAGCGAGCGAGCCAAGAGGGATAGGACAGTGTCTTGGATGTTAGATCAAATTGGCACTCGCTCTCTTCGTACACTCGGGCACAAGACGATCTCGTCACTTGGATTATGCCAATATACGAGGGAAAAAGAGGATTTTCGTAAAGACCCGAGGACACGCGCTGCCCCAAGTCTCAAGAAAACACATATAATAAGTGTGCGTGTTTTTTCGTTAAGCTATTTTTGCAAAAAAAAAATCATTCATGTATATATTTGCATATATATATACATATAAGCATTTGAGAAAAAAATGTGAACAAAAGTGCGCAGTGGAGCTCCGAGCAGTTTGGGTGAAAGCCACAACAGTTGCGGAGAGTCAATCGACGTGCTTTATCAATCAATGCTTTATCATCGACGCTCCACGCGAGCTCAAACTGCCCGAGGTTCCACTGTACATTCGTTTGTTAAAAAAGAATAAAGAAAAAAAAAAAAAGAATTCAAACCGACGGCCGGATAACACCGGTAATCGCAAACTTTTTAAGTCTTACCCTGGTCGTTTCTCCATCTACTGTTCCAGGGTCCTCTGATACCAGCGGCGTTCACTAATGGCTACCATTGAGCCTTGTTAAGACCTAACAACAAGTACGTATCGATCCTGGTGCATGCATTGCCCCATGGTGTCCAGTTTCCAGATTCATAGCAATTTCATGTCATTATACGCTCATCTTGTTCCTTCGCAATGATTCATCGTGCTATGACTTCTTCATATTTGCCAAAAATGCTTTTGATTCGATTCTTTTATCAAGATCGTGAATTTCCGTGATAATTCGGTAAAGAAAATAACGTAATATCCGTGAAAATAAAATGGGTCGACGAGTATTTTATTTCCCCAAACGTCCGAGATAATGGGAAGGTATAGTAGAGAAAGACATCGCTAGTAATCAAAATAAAGAAGCCATTAAACTTTACTGGATACTATGGCAAAGCAACACCTTCGTCGTTCTATGAATCCCCTTCACAATATTATCGATCCTACATGAATAAGAATATGTGCGTTTTATATTATTTTCAAGAGCATCAAAAATAACAAAAAAGTTACATATAACACAAAAATCAATGATCGCTTTTCACTTTTGGTGAACAAAAAAACAATTGTATCATCCTTTTTTGTTATTCTCATAGAATGGACGAGAGGGCAACGCGCGGCAAGATCGACTGACGGCACAACGATAAAATGCCTCGCGCAAATGATCACACTAATTATATCAACGTCATCAACACCTATTTATGGCAATGAGAGACACGAGAATTTCTCGGACCTGGAAGATATTTGAGAGACGGTGTAAAAAAAAAAAAAAAAAAAAAAAAAACAAGAAGACCGTAACACAGTCAGCTCCGGCATGAATCCAAAGAGGCGTGAGCAGTGACTAGATGAAATTAAAATAAAACTGACCTATTGGCTCGACCGTTTACTATATGAAAACATTTTGCGAAACCGGGCAAGTACGAAGGATCGCATTATTTTCTGATAAAAGCATTTTATCGGCGTCAAAAACACCAATTCAACAAATAGAAAACACGAGGTTCCCCCCCCCCCCCCCCACGCACACACACACTCATACATACATACATACACACGCGCGCGCGCGCACACACACACACACAGAGACTCAGCGCACACATACGCAAACCTACACACTCAAAAACGAGCCCATACACATACGCGCGCATGAGGCAAAGGTCTGAGTCGATCAGAGAAAAAAAATGAACAACTGGGCAAAATTGAAGACCGAAGAATGCTTTCGTCACTCGTGAATCCAGTAGCGAGGAGAACTCGAGCGTAAAGATGATTGAAAAAACACCAAAGCCACGGCCGTATCTGCATATTTGGCGCCCGCCCATTCTCCGACATTGAAAAATAATAATAATAATAATGATAATATATGAAATAATAATCATATTAATAATACCGAAGGGGCGAGGGGGAATAATGATTGAAATATATATATATATATATATATATATTAATAAACTAATTATTAATTGCTAAATAATTAAGCGGTCAAGTCTATGATATAAATATACACGTATGCATATATCCCCATATGTATTTATACATATGGGAGTGTGTGCATATATTACGATATAAATAATTGATATCTCAATACAGAGAAAAACGAATATGAAAGAGAAAAATAAAGAAAAATCGTTAGGATGTAATTACGATGAATTACCAATAATTCACGCACGAATAATATAATATATATATATATATATATATACATATGTACGTGTATGTATATAAGGTTATAATATAATCGATTAATCGTTATTATCGATTACTGAGGAATGCGCAAACATGCAGCCTCAAAAATATTCTATTGAAAAAAAAAATGGGGAAGACAAGCACGGATCACGCGTACATTTTGGTACATAATTTTTATTATATTATTCGTTGATATCGTTGATGTAAAAAAAATTATTGTAGAAATGATTCTCCATTTTTTTTACTTCGTTTTGTTTGGAGATTTTTTTAGTTCTCTCGTATATCATAAAAAATTAATGATTACTGATAACGGGAAATAAAAATGGAGGGTTTACTCTCGATTCGTTAAAAAAAATTGTCCCTTCAGGTATATTGAGATTAAAATCCCAATTACCATGATCGATTATCTCGAAGAATGATTATAGGACAATGTTTGGAAAGAACAATGAAATTGTGAGAAGTAAAAATAATTAATTATGAGAGAGAGAGAGAGAGTGTGAGGGAAGGGGAGCGAGAGGGCGAGAGAAAGAAACACAGAGCGAATGGATTTTAACGTTTAATATGAAACGATTTATTAATTATTGATTAAGTGAATTATTAAGAGAAATGAAAGAGGTAAGGGATTGAAGTAATAAGAAAAAGAATTGTTTCTGTGACGTAACTAGGCGCGAGGATGATGAAACAGGATTGAAAAAAACGAACAATAAATACGAGTAACGAGCGAGTGTTTTACGTTTTTGTAATTTTAAAGAACGCCAACACCAATCTCTTGAGAAAAAAAATATATACGTATATATAAATAAATACATATAAATAAATATACGATCGATGATGGTCGTTTGATGTTCGAAAGAGCAATGAAGATTCAATTTATTCTGTAGAGTGAAATATTGCGACAAGCACGTACAGCGAGATGAAAAAAAAAAAAAAGAAAAAGCAAACCCAAACAAAATTCGAATCATTTACGAACACCACACTTTTTACATGTGCAATGAATAATTCTCATAGCGCTTGAATTACATGTTTTCGTTTTTCGTCACCTCGTCCGAAAAATCTTCAAAGAAAAGAATTGAGCTATTAAGAAGCAAGAGGAAAAAAAAGAGTAACAATGGGAAGAAAAAACAATAAGCAAAAAAAGGGGTATGTCTGTGTTCGTTAAAATCTGATTGAGTATTTATTATACACTTGATATTTATTGAATTTGCAAATTATGAAAAACAATTAATATAAACTATTCGTATCATTACCATAATTATTATTTGTATTATTATTATTATAATTATTATTATATGTCAATAGCATGTGTCAATTTGCTGAGCCAAGAGTTCCCGCGGCTCCGACACATTATTATTGTTGTTGCTGTTATTATTATTATCATTATTATTATTATTATTATTATTCCTATTATTATAATTATGAATAAACGACTATATGTACGATTATAATACGGTTATATTATATTCGACGACAGGGTAAATAAGGACGAAAAAACAAAACTCTCAAATAGTGAAATATAAACTGAGGAAAAAAGGGGCCGGTTGAAAAGCGAGATGAAAGTTCGCGAAGAGACACGCCGAACGTCGACCATTTTGTCCTTTTTTCTCTTTGATTATGTCCGTTGCAATGAGAATAAAAGTTGAAAAAATTAATTAAAATAAAAAATAAACGAAAAAAGACTTTCGTGAGTAATAATCTCTTTGGAGCACGTGCCTGAGCGCGAACGGTGTCAATTCTTGTGAACGCAGCAATACTTTTGCGATAACAAACAAAATAAACTTAAACATACACGAACACACATAAACACAAGTTAAGTGGGATAAATAGATGAAGAAAATTCAGAAAAAAAAAACGAAACAACCAAACACTAAAACATCGTAACCAAATGGTAGTCGGTTCGTTACTTCAAGAGGGAACAACAATAAACAAGATTGACTTGAGAAATATTGGAAAAAAAATCTGATTCGGTCAAAAAAACATGATCATCAATACTGAAAATAAGAAATTGCCGGCACACCGTTTTTTTTTTCGTAAAAAATAGAAAGAACTCGTTTTGAAGTTATTTATTTGAACGTAAAAACAAAACAAAAAAATGCAAGGACGAATGAACGACTGAAATTTTATCGAAAACGATACAAGTTAACGTTTCCGAATGAAACAGGGCGTTAAAATTAAACTGATGAAACACGCTCACCTCGCTCCGCGTACGTCAAACATTCGAGGGTAAATTTTGTTCGCTTATTTCAGAGAAAATTGATGAAAACTATACCTATATTGACAGTAATAATAATAGAAATAATAGTTATAATAATAATAATAATAATAATAATAATAATAATAATAATAATAATAATAATAATAATAATAATAATAATAATAATAATAATAATAGTGATAACATTAATTATAATAAATCTAATAAAATTAAGAGTAATACTACTGATAACAATAAGGATAAGGTTTGAGAAAATGAAGAAAACAAATATGTTAAGACACTGTAGCCCAAGAAAAAAATTATGTTAGGGGATCATAATCCGGTATATCGCATGAATAAATTAAACTATAACCACGGAAGATTGAAAAAGACAGAAGGGATTGCGAATGAGAATAAAATAATAATAATAATAATAATAATAATCACGTGTACCCAACACACAAACGTTGCATCCAACAATGAAGTGAGGTAATTAAAAAAAAAAAAAAACAAGAAAGGAGAAGTAAAAAATAATAGCGAACACTACAAGGATATAACACCAGCTCAATGAACTTAAAGGAGTAAACAAAAAAAGATGGAACAAAACAAAAAATAAGATTTCGAATCTTAAATAATATTTAGATAAAAAAAAAAGGAATGTAAGAATTGCGGAAATTTGTCTAATTTTGGTTTAGAAAGAGAGAGAGAGAGAGAAAGAGAGAGAGAGAGAGCGCAAAACTCAAAAAGTATACAATATCACATTCGAGATGACCGTTAAAAGCAAAGAAAATACAGAAACGGAAGCATACATGTGTTATATGTATTTTCAATTATGATTACTTATTTATAAAAAGACACCAATGAATTATAATAATTGAACAAAAAAAAATGTCAAATGGATTACCTCTTGCTAGAAAAAAAAAGAAATAGGGGACAACAAGGAAAGAGTACAACGGAGAGAGAATGAAAAAATGCATCGCAATGTTGAAATACTATCAATACAGAGAGATAAAATTAGGTGAGAAAAAATATTAAATTTGAGTATCTTGTCAAAAAAATGGAATGTATTGTTTTTATGCATGTGTACAAATAACGGTTTTTTGGCGGAGAAGGAAAATGGAAAATCACTGCAACGCATCCCGCCATGAGTAATCGATGCAAAAGCTGCAAAGTATAACCGTTTTCTGTCTCAAAAGTTTGTGATAAAAACAAAATGGAAATATCAAACGAATAGAGAGAATCGTTGATGCATCAGCTCTGTCCTTTCCTTTCTCGAGCTATATATATACACTGCCACTCTCTTGGCAACGTGATCGGTTTTTGGCTGTCAAAAATCGTCTTAAACATTTCGAAAATATTTTCAAATGCTCTTCCAATTAGTTGTCTTTTTTTTGTTATTGTAGAGAGATACAAATTTTTTGCAACGTTGTTTCGCAAGTGTTGAGAAAGACAAATCACAGTGAATGCAAAGTAACTGAAGGGTTCGTAGTTTCAGAAGTTGTATCACAGAGATGAAGACAACACGATTGGCTAGATTCCTTCCAGAATTTTCCCAGGACATTTTGTCCCATCGCTTTTTAACAAACCTCTGCAAAGAGGCTCTTTTAACATGAGAAGTTCAGTTTGACACGAAATATCGAGAAAGGATATTAAATTCATCAAAATTTTGTTCTTTTCAAAATCTATTGCATTCTTCGTCAATTACCTCAGAGGTTGTGAGCCTGTCAATGTGTTTTTATTGGAATTTTCAAAGATTGTTATTTCAAATTCTGCCTCATTGACTTGTTAATCGCAAAAATGTTAATCGCTCTGTCATATCAGTGAAAAGGTTGAAATGAAAAACTGAACTATTCGTTTTGATATTTTTAACCAGAAGACATAATTCTAGAGTAATGATAGCACCTTGCATTTTATAGTTTCCGCCGGAAATGGATGAAAAATCTCTCAACAAAAAATTCTGATAATACTCACCCAATTCCGTATCATCATCTGATCCAACGATTTCAAAAGATTCGTTACATTTCGCCTATAAAAACATTGTGCTTTAAGCCACTTGTGAAATAATTTTGCAAAAAATAAAGCGACACGACAGTTTCGGACAAATGGGAATGCAAATTCCGCTGCTCCTCCTTAGGTCCTCGTAGAAAAATCGCTCAAAACAATTCCCATGGGCCCACTTTTTGACAAACCTAAAAATAACCTAAAAGCGATCATGTTTGGAAATAAGTGCTGGATAAAAAAAAAAAAAAAAACAGAGAAAAAAATGTTTGAGAAAAAGGAATGAGAGAAGGTTAATTCGTCCGCTCCAGAACACCATTTACCAAAATAGTTTTATTGCGGCCGCGATTCTCCACTAATGTAATGTAAGCTTTTGAGCGAGAGTGTAAATATATAGATCGATCCAAGTATCATAAAAAGTACATAAATTATGAATTGACGAAATGAAAAAAGGAAAAGGCAGGTCATCAGAGCAATTAAGGGGTATAAAAAATGTGCAAATGAAGAAAAGCTTTGAGAGGGCAAGCGTGCAAGAGCTCAATTATCGTTCCATCGAGTCAATGAATTTATGCCATTATTTTTCGTCTTTTCACTATATAATAACGGAAGACATCGCTCGTTTCGATATTTTCGATCGAACGAGTAAATACAAAAAATTCCTACCCATCCAAATGTAGCATTCACACGAATAATTGTAAAACATTTAGTAGAATCAGTACGCGAATCAGTCATTAGGGTGGGGGGGGGGGGGGGGGGGGGGGGGGATAAGAATGCGATTATTTGAGACCCAAACGTCACTTGCGCACGCAGAATTCCCGCATAGAAAGGCATTAATATTGTCAGAAAATCTAATCGAAAACCACTAAAACGGAACAAACGTTAAACAGAATAAAAACAACGATACCCATTGAGCGACGCAGCAGTATCTCGATATCTAGAATTAAACAATTTTTAACGATAAATACAAGTCACGCCTCGTATTCGAGGTTGGACGATTTAGAGTTTTCCCGCGAACGCAGCCATATTCCATGATTGAAAAAGTACAATATTCTTCCACCGACCGATCACGAATTTACACGGATTCATTCGTCAATCCGTATTATTTATCATAGTAGTCGCAAAAAAAAATAGAGAATTTTAGAACGGCTACGCAAACACAGACACGCGCGCGCACCCGTCCGTGTTGCGGAATAAACTCAAAGCGAAGAAGATTATAAAAGTGAGTTTTACCTGCGAAAAATATACATATTAATGAATAACGGCAGCAAGCAAAATTATATTATGCATAGTTTTAAACGGTAGTTAAACTCCGGGTTTTCCTGAGTCTCATTAACGTGTTTTAAGAGACAAACAAGCGCTTCGAGCTTCAAAACGAAATAACAAGTTGAGCGTTCTTTTACTATTGTTATAATTTTATTAGTATTATTCTTTCTATGATTATGATTACTGTTATTATCATCATGGGTATTTATATTATTTAATTACTGGTCATTCTAACAGCTTACAATATCACGAAAATAATATTGAAAAATAATGAACAAAATTTCGTTTTTAATGAGAACACAAACCCAAACTGCCCCCAGCCTATGACTTCAGATTTCTCATAATCATATAAAGAAAAAGTAAGAAATAATAATATCTATTATAATGATAATGTAACGAAGGGGAAGAGAAAGAAAGAGGATAGGGTCGCAGCTGAAGATTGAAGGAAGGAAGAAAAACCGAAAAAATTGTTGAGGGATCTGCTTTTTTCGTTCTCGATTCCATTGCAGTTTTTTTTTCTTATCCCCACGCGCGTCGTAATCATCTTGCGGTAATTTCTACACCCGTCTTTTTCATATTGTAGTAAAACCAAAGCAATACACAACGTAATAATTGTATATAATGATTAGTCATTTAACGAATCGTCATTCATATGCGGGGGAAAAAAAAGAAAGGCAGAGCGAGATGACAGAAGAGAAAGGTTTTTTTCGTGCATCACGTGCGAATGAACGAAAAAAGAAAGAAATATAATTGAGAGGAAGAGATATCATTGAGAGATTTATGAACGAAAATTCACGAGTCAAAGAGATATTGAAAGTCTCTTCATTCCCATCCGCTCCCGAAGAGCATTCTCGGAATGCATTCTCTAAATAAATAGCTCATTTTCAAATGCTTTTCTCTCTCGTTTCAGTGGATCTCGTCACTCAATTCGAAACAAAAGAAAAATTATGAACATATTTTTCGAAGATAATTCAACAACTAATGGCTTAAACATGGTTACGCTCTCTTCACTCGAATGTTCACATATCAGAGTGATCTATGAGATGTAAAATTAATTTTTAAACGAGAAGAGGACTTATCAAAAATCGTACTGAACAGAAACACACAATGAAAACAAATTTGGTCCGTTGAACTGGCAGAGTGTCGAGATTCTACAAGTCGCTTTTTTTCTTGATTATTCAATTTATGATTTTTATACCACTATTTTTCATATTGAAGCTCGCAAAATGTGGAGATACAAGAAAAAAGAGTAAACGATGATATTGTTCGGGATGGAAGGAAGGGCAGAGAAAAAAATGAACGTGAGAGAGAGAGAGAGAGAGAGATTAAGAAAGCAGCGAATAATTAAAAACCGTGCAATATAACAAGCAATAAATAAATCACTCTTAAATTCCACGTATATTGAACCACAATGTGGTGGCTTACAAGATTTATTGATTAAACGAAACATTGAAAAAAAAAAAGAAAAAGAAACAAAAAAAATACACAAATAAGGAGGGTGAAAGATGTTTGAGAGCAAATGGAATAAGAAGCAAGAAAAAAAAATGGCAAAATAACAAAAGTGGAAATGCCAATTTTACATATTCTTACTAATCGATAACGATATACAACTAATGAAAAATACAAAAAAAAATTAAATTAAAATACGTATAGCAGACATATTGAATTATACGATTATGTAAGTGAGAATTCGTGAAACGAGGGAATATGAATTTGAAAAACGAAAATGTCAAGATGCGAGCAAATTTGAGGATAGCACTAAAAACGATAAATATATAAGAATGAAGAAGAATAGAAGAGAGAATAACAAGCAAATCGGAGAAGCAGAAGCATAATGATACGAATATCTAAATAATTACGTAAAGTTTCAATTTTACACTACCGATAATAATGAAATAAATATTCAAAGTATTACATATATTACGACAATGGTTTATAAAGATGAAGGAAGGCGGGAAAGCAAAAATAAAACCAGAGCGTGAAAACGAAAAAAAGAAAAAAAAGAAAAAATTGTACAGAATAGTTATGACAAAATCAAGATGTAAAACTGTTGAAAAAAGAGATGCATGCCAAGAGAAGAAAAACAGAGGAAAAATAAGGCTTGAAAAAAAGCAAGGTCCGATTTTGTCGGCAATAAAGTCCGGTGATTTAACAATTTTAGCGAGATGCCCTCGAAAGCCTCGAGAAAAAATAATGGAATAACAAATAGTGTCTGCGTACGGTCAAGGTTTTGTTTTATGAGGGAGGAGGGAGGAAGAGTGTTAACGGAGAGTAAAGTCCATGCACGGCCGCAATTTATAGATAAATTGAAAATGAAACAAAAAAAAATATATCAATCGTAATCGACGAGTAAAACGTCAGATCGAGGATTAAACCGAGATAACCGTCAATCAATTGTGATGGAGAGATCAATTGTCGATTAAATAATTATAGAGCATATTAATGCATGTATTATGGGATCCGGTATACTCTCGGCGCTTTGAAAATTAATTAAAATGAAGATGCAAAAAAATAAGAAGGGAGAAAAAAACGAGAATAAGTAAAGCAAATTCTCAGCAATGTTATCAATTAATATTAATGATATTATAGTAGTAATAATCATAATATTAATGAGAATAATAACGATAATATTACTAATAACGATAACGATAATAATAATATCAACAACAGCATTGATTATAATTAAAATGATAATTAACGATTAATGAATACGCAATAGTATTCCCCAGCTCGTCGCCAAGGGGGTGCAAAAGTATATCGAACGAAAAACAAAAAAAAACAAAAAGCAAAAAACAAAAAAATTAAAAAAAGAAAAAAGCGATAAAGTGATGGATTATGTGATGAACTCACCAATCGATTAATCGATAAATTTAAGATTCAGAGATTCTTTCGGGATTGTTTTTCATAAAAACGGTACACGACTTTCAATTCAGGACAGTCAGACCACAATAAATATTTTGTAAAGTAACTGAATAAAGAAAAACAAACGAAAAAGGCGCGAGAAGATTGGACGAGCCGAAAATCATCCCGTCATGCCGAGAGCGGAGTCCACAACTTTCCTTTGATGCAATTAAAGTTTGAGGCAGCAAGTTATTCGAATGAAAATTGAACCCCACAGTTGAATTGAGCCTAGTTTGCATGGAATAAAAATATCCGCTCTTGGGAATCGGAAGGAAATATACGTAGGACGAATTTGAAATAAGCAAAAAATTGAGAGCATAGAAAAATTGACATAAGACAAAAGAGAACTACGAATTTGGAAATGATATTTGACCCCAAAAGTCCTGGAATAAATATACATACATATGTACATACGTACATGCATACGTACGCACATTCGTGCGTGCGTGCGCGCGTGCGTATGTGTATGTGCGCGCATTCCTCGTGAATAATAATCATAATATTATTATGACGCGATCACAGCAAATACGCGAGGCTAACCCCCTTGCTCTTACCTCCTCCCCAAAAAAAAAAACCCCGATAATCTAATTAATTGTGTATGTATACAAAATTCAAGGAAGGAAAAATGAATAATAATTATAATAATAAATAATGCGATTATAAATATAACACACAAAAAAATTGAAATATTGTATCCCTCTGTACATATAAATATATGATAAACAATGATTACTACAATATGATTTATTATACATATAAATATATACACACATATATATAAAAATCCATATATATATATATATATATATATATATACATATATATATAAATAAATAAATAAATAAATAATATAAAAAATATATATATACACATATATATATACATAATAAATTAACAATAATTATCACGATTGATATTGTTTTTCTTTTGTAGATCGAGTGATTCATGAATTATTGCGACGATGATTTTGAATTGCTATTATCAGCTGTCACTATTAGTGTGTTTATGATTATTATTGATATTATTATTATTATTATCATTACCATGATTAATACTATTATTATCATTACGATAAAATTATTATTAATAATTAAGAAAAGGTTCACAACGTGCCGTGTGTATGTGGGAATAAAATATATAATATAATGGACATTGTTCAATTCAAAAAGATGTTATATTTGTGAATTTTTTTGTCCGAATACCCATTTTACTTTTCCTTCCTTAATGTCCTATACCTCTCTTGTTATACGTTCGCAAAGAAATGAGAAGCAGCATATTTTAATTCCAAAAACTTTTCAGATAGGCTAGAGAGAAGAAACGAATACAACGTGTGTGCTTCAGAATTGCACTTGAAATTCCAGTCGGTATATGCAGGTGACTTCAATAAATTTACCGTCATTTACCATTACTACTTATTTTATTATATTAGGGCCGATTTTTAAACGACTATCAAGTTCGTGTTTTCCAACTTCCAAGAATAATTTAACATTTATCATATTCTTTTGTTCAAAGTGTTCGGAAACTAAAGTTTAGTGCTTTTAGGGATCTTATTACTTATACTAAATCTACTCGAACTTAGCCCCCCCTCTTCTCTCCATTTCGACTTTTTTTATTTTTTCAACGACACTCATTCGATGGAATTTGTTAACTAGATTTAATAAATACACGAATAACTTTGGTCGCTCACTGTAACTAAACATTCGAGACAACTGACGAAATTTGCCATTTCGTTTTTTAGAGTAGCTATAGTGAAACAAATGCTCCGGTTGAAACCAATCACCACCAAACGATTATGAAACGACTACGGTAAAAAATTTAATAATAACAATATTTCTCGAGATTGTGTGTATGATATGGCCGATGATAAAAAATTTATTCAATGTGTAATTAAATTTCGTTAGCATGATAAAGTTACGACGGTCTTTCATTATTTTGTCGAAAATGAATACGTAAGTAGAATTTTTATTTTTCAATAAATACCGTTCGAATTCAGCGGACATAACCTCTATAAGTCATTATACCCAAAATAAATTACACTAAAAAAATTCAGAAACCTAAAATTAATCAGCCAAGTTCACGAAGGTGCCTCGGATGGTTGTGGAATAGATTAATGGCGTCATCTAGTAGTTTTTTTGGCACTTATCACACTTCTGTGTATGCATTATATCAGTCATTTATCCAACATGTATATAAACATATTCACAAAAATGTGTACGCATATGTAGGAGGAAAAACGAAACAGAAACATCGAACGGAGAAAAGCAATATGGCTGTCACGTAGGAGAGTGATCGTGTCAGTATTCGCGACATTTGACGCCAAGTAATTATTAGTTCTTTTTTGTTTGTTTTCGTTACATTATCAGTAACGGAGCGCATATTCCTCTACTAGTGTGTACGGGTCTCTCTTCTCTCCCTCTCTCTCTCCCTCTCTCTTGGGAGAGTGATCATGATTTTCCAATGGTCTCTCACTTGCGAGAAATGTTTCGCGGTTTATCGATGAAAATATAGTGCGGTGTGTTCGCGAGGCCGCCGGCGGCTCGCATTGAACCATGTTCAGCAAGAAACTTCATGTAGACGTCAAAAAATCGACGCTCAAAATTCAAGATGTCAAAAAGGACAGCGCCACCCGTTTCAAACATCTCAAAATTGTTCTAGGTATTATCGAATTCTTACGTCTATTCATCACCTTTCAGATTTGTGTATTTTTTTTTCACCTCCTCTGTGAATGTACGTCACATTCATGCAGGCTATTACATTTTTCGTACGGCTCCGGGCGCCTTCTGTATATGTAAATCATTGATAAATGAAGAATCGTTGGACACAGCCCCCTACGAATGTTTGTATTGACCTATTTTTCTTACGTCAATTTTTCAGAAATCGTCCAATTGTCAATAATAATAATGTTGGTAGATTAAATTTGTTACCAATTTTGGGCCTTACACGTAGGAAAATTCATAAATAATTACTAATGGTAAAGAAACCTGGTGATCGCAAGAGCAAGATTTGTATTTTTTTTACACATCTTTTCCATCAACCATTATCATTTGATTTTTGCCCTCACGATTTCTATATCTCTCATAGCATATTTCGTTGATCCAAATATTGTTAAAAACACAGAAACTTTGTTTTTAATCTTATTGAATTTAATAAATTATTTCCAATTCATTTTTCACCCTCTGTTTGTGACAAATGGTTTTAACGGTTCTAAACAATTGCATAAAACAACTCATTTTAAAAGCTGCAAAGGCAAATTCATATTTTTTTCACAAATCAATATTTATTTATTTGTTAAAAATGTATGTTATTTGATTGACAATTGGAATCCTTGATATGTTGATGGTAACAATTTTCAGAATATAGTAATTTTTAGAACCTTACAAATATTTTTACTTTGTGATAATTGATAATACGCAACAATTCTTCCATAGACCTTTCAGCTTTTGCTAAATATATTTTATTGACACAGTTTTCATGAGTGTCTGGTTCTCTTCATCGATCCAAGATTTCAAAACAGATGTCACATCGGTATTTACCAATGCTTATCGTCTCATGATTTTCCCTACCATTAGCCTGACCTGTATATCCATAATCTCATAAAAACCAGACCCGGATCATGTTTCAAAATCATTGTCATTCTTTTGCAGAGAACGTAGATATAGACGAGGCGAAAGGATTTTTTGAGGGGAATTTCAGCCATGTGTACTTCATCTTGTATGATTGTTTTGTCACTGCAGAAGCAAACTTGCGTCAGCGTGGTAAGTGCAAATCTGTGTACTTTGCAAAAGTTTTAGACTAAATTCATGATGAAACATTATAATTCACGAAAGAGATTTTGTTTTTCACATTTTAACAACGTAATAACCAGAATAACTCGAAAAAATTGAAGTACCTCACAATTTAACATTAACCTTGTTCCTATGAATGTTGAGATTCAAAACATATACATTATTTCCAATGCAATCACTTTGGCGACAGAGCTTTCGTTCCACCTTGGTAAGTGTTAAAAGAAAGTATTATTGTATTAACGTAATCATTGATAATGTTACATAGAGCGAACGATTGAAATGCATTGATGTACGAAAACCATGTTTTCTGTTCAGTACACAAAGCTCACCGGGAAGAGTTGGAGCAAGTATTACAATTGTTGGAAAAAGTATTGACTTTGTTGCCTGAGCTCTTGAACAGAAGATGGCAGTGTCACAGTTTGGCAAGGATTCTTGACAAACTTTTACATCCCGGAAATAGTTGGAAGCTCAGAAGACAGGCTTTAAGGTACAGCAACATCCGGTTCAGGATAACTCCAAAATTTTCCAAATTCTTATAAAAAAGTGGAAGGAAATCTGATATTGATTACTGTCATTAATGATTATAGTAATATTATAATATAATAATAAATAAATGTGGAAAAAAAATTACAGGTATTTTATCCTCTGGTATCAAGCACTTGGTGAAAATGCGCCTGATCACATTCACCGAATGTTTGCCTCTTTGGTCCCGGGTTTTCCACCTCGTCAAGCCTCCCCGTATCACTCTACAGATCGTAAACTCGATTCTCGAAAAGAGCGATCTACGAATCTCGCTAATATTGAGGAACGAGAAAAACGTGAATTTTACGACACTCAATTGGGTCAGAGCATTTTTCATGACGGTGGTAACAACTCTTGCCAAGGGCCGATTAGCAGAGCAAATGGTCTACCCATTTTGCCTGCCCAAAGCGGAGAAAAACCCCTGGATAACGAAACACTTAGGTTTTTCGAAGCCTTGCTTGAATTCATGGTCACTCAGGTAACATCCTCATATATGTTTAATAATGTCTTTCGAATATCTTATTTGCGCTTATTTTATAGAATTTTTTTCTTCTAGGTCGTAAAAGTTGAGTGGCGCGATAAGCATACCCGTCAGTACAGATCTTTTCAATTTCTCCTGGAAAGATTCAAAACTACTTATCTCCGTTACATCTGTCCCGAATTCGATGAAAATTTCTCACTGTATAAACCGAATTTGGATTTACCAACGATGCGACATACATCGAACCAGAGTCAGGGCAATTACGTACTGTGCAAAGTTGCTCTTATCAAATGGCTGGCCAGTTTTACTCATGTAACGAGGAAAGACGGACCCTTTACCGCACCGATTCAACACAAGTATGCTCTAATTTAAAAAATAAATATTACTCAATATCATTCTCGTGTCAAACACCCGACATTGTTTCATAATTATTGGAAACTCTGTTTTTTCACAGTCCAACGCCCAGTGAAGACAACGCCGAACAGGATATGCGTCGAGTATCAGTTGGTCAGCAAAGTAACACCAGTACAGGCGAACCAAATTCCCTGACAAATGACTCTACGGGTACCAATCAACAAGCGCACCAACAACAAGATCAAAATCTTCAGCAAGATGACGGTGGTCAATCGGCCGTCGCTCTCGTTCGTCAAGTACTTTATGGCAGTCGTGACAACGTTAACTTCGTTCATGAGATTTATCGACAGGCATTCCTACTTGATCTTACTCATGCAGGCGCTATCAGAAAAGCGATCGCTGTTTACAAAGACTGGATACAAATGAATGTAAGAAGAAAACTCAAAAATTTACTTCCATGAAAAAATGCAGCCTCGATAATTGGATTTTGTAATTTGCCAATCGTTTATAGGAAATTCCGCCGTTTATGCTCGAACCCTTGGAAGGGCACAAAGAACGTTGCGAAAACGAATTGGAACAACGCAAAGAAGGAAGTGACAATGACAAAAGTCCATCCGATAGTTATTCCCGACAAACTCGACTTCGCAATGATTCCTATCTTGGAGCCATACACCGTGAAAATTTGTTCGTTCGTGCAGGTCTCCAGAACGTTCTTCAAGTTTTTATAACTCAAGCCTCGAACGTATTCTTTTTGGAAACTCCCGGAGGTCACGCTTCGGCGACTCTCCTCGAGGAACAGACAGACAGTTGCAAGAGAGTTTTGAACGTATATCGTTACGTTGTCATGCATGCTCGTTTGGAACCCGCCACGTGGGATCAATTACTCCGGTAATTAAAATAAATTTGTACGAATTTCCCTTTCGAGCAACAATGAACAAAAGCAGTATAAAATGTTGATAAGCGAATGAATTAGAAAGTAAGAAATAGAGAAAGCAAGCATTTCTTTTAACCCTGTTTTTTTAGAGTTTTGTTACAAATAACATCGCTGGTGCTGGGTGGAAAAACTTCAAAGCGAAAGCATCAAGAAACCATTGGCGGTAAGCTTGCACCTGCGATCTTCCAAACTCTCATCGTCACTTGGATCAAAGCCAATTTGAACGTCGTCATTTTTACCCAACTATGGGATCAGTTTCTTCAAGTATTAACCTCGTTGACTCAGTGGGAAGAACTCATTCGGGAATGGGCGGTAAGTTATTAAATGCCAGTTGTGAGTTTTCAAATAAAACCATTAAGCCTCAAACGTTGTTATTTCAATTGTAGAAAACATTGGATACCCTAACGAGGGTACTTGCCAGGCACGTGTACAATTTGGATCTGAACGATTTACCGCTAGATCGGCTGAGCGAACAAAAATCGAAAAAACGTCGAGGAGTTGGTAGCCGTGCTGCGTCTGCTGGGAGCGTTCAGTCGCCGAGGCGAGGAAGCGTTGATCGTGAAACTACCGTACCCGGCAAAGAGAACGTTCCGGGTAAGCGATAAAATGTTTACCCATTGCAGCAGAACAAAAACCATATACCAATTATTTTATATGTACTCTTTAGATCATCCCCTGCTGCGAGATTCAAGAAAAATCCGACAATTGCCCCGCAGTGTAAGCGACAACAACATATACACCGGAAGATTAAGAGCCAAGTATCACAGGAATAGGACGAACCCTGCCAACTTTGGGATTCCCGGTGAGCTCGATTGTTTCAAATATCTTCTAACATTTTCCATATTTTTATTTACTTTATTTCTCGACTTATTTATCGTTGTGCATTCAGTAGGTTGCGTCAGTATGATTTATTTTTAACTTTCGTTTCGTTCGTCATTTCCTTCTTTTTTGACATACATTTTCGTTTTTTTTTCTTGCTTGTCTCCGTCCTCGAACGTACACTCGTCTAAAAATATCAGCGAGCTTTGTGCTGTAGCATTTTCATCAGAACTCACTTAATTTATTTGTAAACTGTGATCGTCCGAAAGCTTTTTTCTTCATACCTTGAAAATAATTCTTCGTTCGTGCTACTAATTACGTGTAAAGCACTAACAATTTCCCGCCCCCCTCATACCTGTCCAGTACTACCGTTATCGATAGAACGAGACATGGCGAAACTTCTATCGGATTCGACCTCCGGGGCAAGCGTCTCAACGGCTGAACCATCTTTGATTGGAAGACGGCGGGCCAAATCTCTCGACAGTCTCGTCGTCGGTGACAGTGAACCGCCTACCCCACGCTGTCCATCACCCACTCCGAGCAGCGGCGTCGACAGCAACAAGGATAGTCCGATACAAATTGAAAATATTGACGGTAGCAGCATTGGTATGTAAGACAGAATGTCTAACAAAAATGAGCTTTATGTTTTGGCTGACGAGTCAAATAATACATACAATAATAATAATAATAATGATCAAAAAGTAGTATCGCACAGCAATACTATTTTTTTTCTCAACTGCTTAACTGCTCGTTCGTCCAGTCAAGCTATTTTTGTGTTTCTGCTTTGTCCCGAACGGCGGACTACCCTCAACTTATTATTATTCTGAATTTTCATAATCTATTCAGTTTTTTCTTCATTATTTTTTGCGAGAAAGGTTTTTGTTTGGAAACACGATTAACTTGTTTCGGATAATACGAACCTTTATACCATGAGCAGGACTCGAGTGAGTTTTGGCTTCGCTGAGTTTCGACTTGAGTCTTAGCTACAAGTTTGCAATTTTTTCACACGTTTTTCTTTCATGCTTTCCAGACGCAAGACATTTTTACTCCTTCGTTTAATTCTTCACTGCTATGAAACTTTAATTGAAAAAAAAAAAAAGATTCTATGAATTACTATCATTTTGACTGATTTCAAACAGGAATGTGATGAGTGGATTGCAATTGGTAGTTTTTTTGGTTTATTTAAACATTTTTCTCCTCGAAGATGGCTCTTTCAGTAAGTCAAAGATGAATATACTCAGCTCGAATTTTTGGAAAACTTTGGTTCAATTAATTTCTTCATTTCTCGATGAATAATATGAATTTGTTTCGTAGACACGAACGATGCTTCGGAAAGAAGATCAGTAATGGCTGGTGGTGGAGTACGAGGTTGGCTTCCGGATGTCGCTGTCGTTCTGTGGAGGAGAATGCTTTCCGCACTAGGAGACGTCAATGACATTCAGGATCCTGTGCTACACGGTCAAGTGATGGAATATCTTGTCCAATTGACACAGACACTCATTAAAATTCGACTGAATCAGGGAATCTCCGGTGATAATCAAGTTACACCACCAGCTCCTGAGCTTATTCCACCTCTTACGGTGATCGCTCCTTGGTGCTTCAAGGTCAATACGAGTATTCATTTTGGGTTTTTTATACAATAAAAATTATAGAAGAAAGCAATTCGATAATTGTCTCTTAATTAACAAAATTTTTTGTTGTAGGCGATTCAACTACCTTCTCGATACGAGACAGGACGCCTCGCTGCGTATCGTTTAATTTGTTTATTGACAGTTCAACCGCTCGACGTGAGTTTACCTCAAGCCCACTTGACGCTTTTTTATCGAGCTGTTCACGGCGGAATTGCAAGTAACGATATGAAGGTTCTCGAGGCTCTCGTGAAATATACGGGCCCGAGATTATTCAGTCTCAATCTTCCGGGCGCAAGTTTACTTATTTTGGATTATATACACGCGGCTAATATCATATTAGCTGGGCAGGATCTCGATGCTCCGAGAACTGAAGCTGTCTCAGTTCTCGGCTCTCTGTTAACGCTTCCGGCAACAATGGCAAAGTTGCCCGTGTTGCAACCAACGAATAACAACGACATTAGCACGATGCCGTGTCCAGATGCTAAGGAACACATTGTCACGATTCTATTGCGAAGCTGTAGACGCGAACCCTCTGGCATCGCTCGTTGTGTTGCTCTTTCAAGTATCGCTATGTTCGCTTATCGCGAGCTCTCACACGATACTCGACACTCAAGAATTCCTGAGGCCATTACCGTACTTCTTCAAGCACTGAGGGTGAGACAATTCCCGATTGAAACGTGACACTCCTCTTAAATCGCGTTACACGAATCCTTATTTTGCATATATCGATTGAACTATTTTAAAATCGTCGAAATCTATTTATCTCGTCGGAATCATGAACTTTGACAAAAGCCCTGAAAAAATGTCGTCCTCATAGAAACGAATCGAAAGTGCTATAATCTACTGGTGGATGCATTCTGGGCAAGGAAAATTCAGCATTATAAAAAAGACGATTGTGAATTAAATTAAATTTTCGAGCTGTCTTTTCTTTTTCTTCATACACGTCTCATTGAATCACTCTCAAACTTTCCATTAATACTCCGATAACTGAATAATTATTTAGAATATTGCGGAAAAAATCGAAATTTATTGATCTTCCCGTACGATAATTCGTTCTCTAATTAATTTAATTCCGAATTGTCGAACGGAGGCTATTTCAGTATTTAACGAAATTCACGAAAAATAAAGTAATGTATGAATTGCGGATTCAAATAGCAGAGAGCTCAGAAAATGGGCAGACGAAGGGACGGATTTTCTTCTCCCGTGGCACGCAAGGTAGTGCATGTTGGTGCTGTCTCGTTCCCCGAGTCTTTTTTGTTCCCTGTATTTCTCTAACGCTTTCCTTTGCTAACGTATACGTCCACAAAACCAATCTCGCAGCATCACCCGACGATGGTTGTATTAAATTGAATTCTTTTCAGGCAACTCAACCGGCGGTTGCTCAAGTGGCCTGCGACGGCCTGCTTTTGATTTGCGACAAGGCCAATGTTCTTCTCGAGTCGTACCCTAAGGTCGCATGTAAAATAGTTCAGGTAAGTTTCGACAAAACCGAGTATCACTACGACTTCAAATCGAAATGGAGAATGACTGTTACATACACTTATTTATTATCGCAGGTATTGTCCGAGACTCTGGATACGATGACAAACCGTGAAAAACGCGGGGCTCTCACGAAATCGATGCTCTTTTGCTTGGGTGAATGGGCGATGCAATTAGGACCGAGTGTTCTACTCGATACATTCCAAAATAAAACTCTACTGCTCACCATATTTACCGTAAGTAAAACTAATAAGAACTATCTTCGATTACGTTATTTTGTTTATCGTTTTCAAACTATAATCATACTAGTATGTGCTCGACTAACATGGTCTAACGATCTATATTTTTGCAACAGGTTTTGGATAATATCGTGCACAATAGAATAGGCAAAGGTGGTCACAGTCAACACCATGATAACGAGGATTTTGATCCTGACACGAGCATCGACGATGTATCCGCCAAAGATTCTTCCAACAAATCTCCACGTCGTGGGAATATACAGTCAATCCAACTCGCGGCTAAAATGGTAATGATGCATTTGGTAAATCATCTGGGCCACTTTCCAATGGGAATCGGAGCATCGAGGCTATCCTCCCTGGTCGTCGAACTCGATGACGTACCCGGCATAAACGGCGATGAATTATCCTCCGCGATATTTCAAGCGCCTAATATCCAACTGTTAATGCTCTCCGACTCGATCATAATGTCTCTCGTCGAGCTCGCAGCTCTGGATGCGCCTGGTGGTGGAGTCACCGCTGGTTTGACCACAGCTCCTTCAATGGTCAGAGTTCTACTTCGTGATCTAGCGGGTAAAACATCCTGGGACAGTTGTATTCTGTACAGTCAACCATCCTCGGCGCCTTCCTCAATCGTCGACGACGATGACGAGAAAAATACTTCAGTTCCGGTCGACGAAATCACCAACGATTGGAAACTTAGAAAAATGACGAAAAATGATGAATCTCGAAACACTGTTTGTCCCAGACACACGATGCGACACCGTGAACCAAACATATTACCAACTTATGCTAATGCCGCGAGCGATATGGATAATCTTGACGACGTAAGTGATGTTACGGAAGTGACTTGTCATTGTCAAAAGGAAAAATACGATATTGTAGTTGATAGTGATAGTTTTATATGACTTTGTAAAATCACAAATTTGAATAATTCGTTTGAATAAAATTTTTCTAGCTGCTTCGGTATATCGGTCATACGAGTCCGGAGGTTATCTCAAATCCGGAAATAGCATTGAACAGTCCAGCGAGTCCACCGCAGGGTAACTGTTTCGAAAGCGAAACGATAAGTGCGATATTGAGTCAGCGAAATGCGGCGCGTGAAAAAGTGAAGACTTTGGACTCGGACCCGAGCGCAGGAGCGATGCCAACGATTCCACCTTCATCGAGGCCGCCCCCGGCACCATTTCATCATTGTCGATTATTGTTTTCACATTTGGGTCTATCAGGCTGGGAACAACGACGGAAATTACATCTGCTCGCGAAGAACGAAAAACTTTTGCGAGAATTGCGAAATCTCGATGGTCAACGATCGAGGGAAACTCATAAAATGGCTGTTATTTACGTTAGTCATGGACAAGAGGATAAAAATTCTATACTTGGTAATGTAACAGCGAGCAAAGAGTACGAGAGCTTTGTGGCGAGGTTGGCTTGGGAAGTCGAGCTCGAAACCCATACAGGTTTCCTTGGCGGTCTCGTGCCGGGAAAAGCCTCAGGACACACCGCGCCTTATTACGCAACTTCATTCGTAGAAATTCTATTCCACGTTGCTACAAGAATGCCATCCGATAGTCCGGAGAGCCTCTTACAAAAAGTAAGTTTTTTTTTCTTTCGTAACAGAAATTGCAACACGAATGATGGATTGGAATAATAATGCACTTAGTCTTTTCGAATTTTCCATTTACACAAGGAATTTTTTTTTCGCTATTCTGATAATTTTCTCATATTTAAATTTTTCTATTTGTTTTTACAGACTCGACATCTCGGTAACGATGAAATTCACATCGTCTGGTCCGAACATTGGCGGGATTACCGGCGAGACATCATACCGACGGAGTTTTGTGATGTTCTCATAGTCATCTATCCACTTCCGGATAAATTATACAGAATTCGGATATCACGCAAATCCGAAATTCCCTATTTCGGGCCGCTCTTTGACGAGTGTATTGTCGAGGACAAAGTACTGCCTGGCCTCGTAAGGGCAACAGCTCTTGCTGCTAGCCGAGCTAAAAGATCGACTCTCACTCTCTATCAGCATTAGTACGCATTTTTTTTTTGCGAAAGCTCAACAGTTTTCCTCACAAAAAGATCATTGATGAACTACTTTATTTGTTTTCATTTCAGTTACGAAGAACGAGCGCGGTCAATAGATACAGTTATGCGAAATCACAAAGAGGCAACAACCTTCGAGGAGTTTGCTGCTAACGTTTATTCTCCGGTACAACCGCCGAGTCCGTTCAGTGGTGCATCTTCGGTCTCTGGTTCGTAATTTCCTGTAAAGTTGTGATTATTTTCCAGAATTGTATTTATTTTTTAAAATAATTAGAACAATGACAATTATTTTCTTTTCTATCCCCGGTACGTTCTTTTATTCAGGATCTACAACGAGTATGCAATCAGCAGCATCTTCGAATCTGGCCGCAGCTCTAATAGATCCTCATCAGGGCCGTGCCGGACTTCGCAACAACTCGGGATCCAGTGACAACCGCGCCAATAGAGGTATGACATGTATTTAATCCTTTATTTTTACTTTTAGAATGTATTTTAAAAATACATACAAAAACTAATTAGTCGTCCTCAAAAATAGTTTTTGTCAGATGACTTGAGTAAATTGTTTTCGTTATCATCGTTGAATTGCATGCTGCCGACACCTGAAAGAGATTCAACTCAAAATAGAGTATTCAAAATCATACAAATTGCTATTTAGTCGATCATGAGTACTCGATAACGAGAGTTATAGCTGAAATTTCATTTGATCGGAATGTATGATTCGCTCAATGAATTCGTCAAGCTTCCGACCTCAGTCAAATATGTCCTCAATGGAACGTAAATGTATCTATTCGTAGTTTCGGACGGTAGCAGAGTTTGGTTCAGTAGCGACACGCAGGATAGTCCAGCGCTTCACGGAATATCGCCGAGACCGTTAAAAAAAATGTCATTCAAGACGCACCCAAAGCATCGGGGTTCCGGGCAACAAGCAACACCACCGGACAGCCCTAGATATAAGTAAAATCTATATCCATCGATGAGAGGGAGAGAAATGAGGAGTAAGAAAGAGAAAGATATATATTTAAAAAAAAAAGGGGAAAGAGGGAGAGAAACGTTTCTGTTTTCCGTCCTTAGGTTTAATTTTTCTATAATTACGAATAATAATATAACACGATAATTTATATGTTGATTTTGTTTAAACAGCATCTATAACAATCAAAGTATTTTTACGTTACTCTCACCATTGATGGGTTGTCCGAGTGAGTATCAGAAGAAAACAAAAAGAGTAAACAACAGATAAAACGAACACACAAACATTCCATCTATGTAGTAGTTGAGTTACGAAGAATTCGCCTGAATGCAAATCATGGCCAAAGCAGCATTATTTTTTCACTAATTTATAGCCGACTAGTATATATGCATATATAGAATATATATGTGTGTATTTAAAAAAACGAGTTGTATGTATATTGTACATGAGTCATTTACGATAAAGAAAAAGCTTATACGCAAGTAAATTATTACCGCTGTCCTATTATTTGAATTTAATACACATTTTTTCTATACTATTTATATAGATGAATGCGATCATGAGTTAGAAATGTTGGAATTGTTTAGCCTTTTTTTGAAAATGCTTACTAGAAACCTCCATTTATGAAGCTTTCAGACTTCGAGCGCCAATATTTCCATAGGGTACCGGAAGTTGATTTAACCTAGAAATTGTAAGGGGAGATAACGAGACATTGTTTTGTCATTAACGCTGTTTCTCGTTCGAAGAACGTTCGATACAACGATTGCGAACCACGAGTCCTTGAGTGACAGCATTGTGGGACGAAAGGAACTTGGAAACGTCCGAAAATCAATTATTTTATAATATCTGCTCGGTTGAAACATTCCATGCAAATAATGGTATTACTGCATTTTGTTCACCATGTTGGAATCGACTTTGGGAAATCGTTTCTTCTGCACGCAGAACGCATGCGCCTCGGACTCAGGTAAAAAAAAGTCACTGCCACGACCTTCGACTTCGAGCAGTTTCGGTCATTTCCGGCGACTAAAAAAATTTCAAACGAGCGATTATTTTGTGTCCTTAATACGATACGGAAACTAGATCCTTGGTGGAAACTTTCTGGAGTTTTGAATTTGTTTTTTTCCAATTGGGTTGTCAGCTGGCAATCCAATCTCTCAAAAAGTATTGAAAAAATCGAATAGGAACGATGATTTAGAGGTTCCAAGTAGCTACACCACTGTTCGTGCTGAAAATAGATTGAAAACGATCGTCAAATTTTTGCAACCTTTAGAAAATAATATTCGGACGTTTTAGTCTCATTGCGCGATTTCTCGTGATTTGACTGAACTGAGAAAGTTTTTATATCTCTTCGAGTGTGGGACGGGATGCAATTTTATTCTCGGTTGTAATATCGATTCGTCCGTTCTATATTTCGTGCTCGCTTGCATATACGACTCGTGAGAATGCAGTCTCGCGCATAACCATCGCAACCCGAACGTTCAGTTTCTTCGCAAATCGGGTTAAATTGCTCTTTTTTTTCGGGTTTCATTTTTTGCATCATAGTGATAAATTAACACCAGTACGTATAATATGAACGAAGCAGAACCCACTGATTCTCCATTCAATACGTTTTTAGTTATGGTTTTCACGAGAATTGACATCTTTTCAAAATAGTCTGCAATACGCAACTTATCCAGTGGAATATTGAAGACATAATTACAAAAAGAATAATTATTTGGTTAAAAAAATACTTCGAGTTTGCATCTGTGAATAATTATTAGTACTATGCATAATTGTTCGGGGTTATTTCCATCGCTGTTTCGCCAGTTCTATAAATAATTGTCGTTGACAGTCTGCTTGAACGATTTAAAAAAAATCCTAATTCGATTCTTTATGAAATTGATTCGCTACATAATACGTAAAAAACTGAAAAAATCTGATGTAAAAGTAATTTGTAAAACATATAAAAATGTTATTTCCAAAAGTAGATAACTATCTTATAATTAATTCAGAGCTATTACATCGACAAAAGTGAGCAGTGCCGGGCTGTCGTGTACACGAAATACAATGCAATCCATCAAACTGTCATCGGGTTATGACATGCCAACTGTTGGACTCGGTACATGGCAGGTGACAATCAATAACTGAAATTCTTTTTCTTCGTTAAATTTTTATCGGAATTTTTCTGTTAATCAATTATGACAAAAGAATTCGATATATTATTCGAAGATTCCGTTATTATTATTTGTTGGTGTAGGCTAAACCGGAAGAAATCGAGGCCGCAGTTGCGACTGCACTCGAAAAAGGATATCGTCATATTGACACCGCTTTTAATTACACCAATGAGGATGCGATAGGCGCGAGTTTGAAAAAATGGTTTACCGAAGGAGGAAAACGAGAAGACTTGTTTGTAACGACAAAGGTTTGTTTAGTTACGTCCACGAAATTCTACAATATGCACCTCAATTTTTTTCTTCAATTCAAGTTGACATTTTTATGGGAAAAGGATAGCACGATCATCAAAATTTCGAGACGTTTTATTTGGAGAAAAAAACGCTGAACGTCATTCAATTTTCTTAGGTCAATTATACATTGGGATAAAAAAGTTACGACTACTTACAATTAATGTACATACAAGACACGTATTGATTAAAACGACAAATATCTTTGCAAAAATATAGGTTGAAATTGATAGATCTTGTGGTCGAAAATTTTCAGTTGCCTCATTACGGTAACAGGCCATCAGACGTTGAGAAGTTTATAAAACTTTCACTGGAAAAGCTCGGACTCGATTACCTCGACATGTATCTCGTGCACATGCCGTTTGCGTTTGTTCAAGACGCGGAATCCTTCGCACCGGCGATCAACGAGGACGGCAGCTATGTTCTCGATGTCGATAGCGATCCCGTCTCCGTTTGGAAGGTCTGCAATTAAAATACCAATTTTATCATTGTTTTTCACATTTAAGACTTGTACATAAAATCATCGCTATCGTGCACAAATACGAGAAAATTCATACAGTACACATCAGCTTCTTGTTGGCTTGTTCGTTCGAAGGAAATGGAGAAACAAGTACGAAATGGACTTGCACGATCGATAGGATTGAGTAATTTCAACGAAAAACAGATACAAGAAGTTTGGGACAACGCTGATATCAAACCCAGCAATTTGCAGGTATATCTAGCAATATTTTTCTTGCTATGACTGTTGAAAGTAACGTTCAAAAATTATGATATTTGTTTGAACAAACGTTTTGCTTGAAGGTTGAAATGCACGCGTATCATCAACAAAAGAAGCTCCGAAAATTTTGCAAGGAACATAATATCGCTGTAACGGCGTACAGCCCCCTCGCTTCGCCTGGAGCCAAGGCTCATTTTCAGTCCAAATACAACTACAGTCCTGACAAATTTCCTGATCTCCTGGGACATCCGGTTGTCCAAGAAATTGCTAAAAAACATAACAAAACGAGCGCACAAATATTACTGCGACATTTGGTTCAAGAGGGAGTAATCGTAATACCAAAGAGTTCATCACCCGAAAGAATCAAAATTAACAGCGATTTGTTCGATTTCACGTTGACCGACGATGACGTTAAAGCTCTCGATTCGTTGGATCATGGACCGGCTGGAAGAATTTTCAACTTTCTCTTTTTTAAAGGGTAATTTTTCAGAAACTGATCAATCAAAGTTTGGCCTCAATTTCTTTCCATACACGTTTCGCTCTTCCATGGTTACTCAATGTTTTTCCTTTCAGAGTTGAGCATCATCGACATTATCCTTTCAAGGAAGAACTGCCATGAGCTCTCGACAGATTCGATTAATACGAACGTAACAAAAACACTTTCACAGTGTTAAACTACCTCGAGAAGAAAGCAAAGGGAATGATCGAGTGCTCTGTTAATTAGGTTATTGTAGCTGCTTAAGTGTTAAACTTGGTTGAGATTCTCAAAAAAAAAAAAAAAAACAAGTGAAATTGTAAGGACGGAATTCCTCTGGAAAATATGAATTCCAAAATGGATTTGAAAAAATCATGAACAAAAATGAGCAACAATTGCACATCGATTTTTATGTAATCCAGTAAAAAAATCACAATTATTGTAAAAGAATAGTCGGAGGTATTTCGAAGCGGCGATCAATGCAAGGGATACAAGCACAAATTGGAAGGAAAACTTTTCTAACCGACTTTACGAGAGTTTATTAGTTTTTATCATGCAAAATATAAAACGATAGAGAACGAGAGTACATACCCCTTAGAAGAGTCTATAAAGCATTTTTCTTTGGAGACGATGTTGAAGTTCTCCGCGTCTAATTAACGTGTGTATAACTTTGTAAATCGCACGTTCTGGATATTTTTGTTTGACGAAATCACTGACGATATTCTGCTCCGATACTTGAGTTCCAATTGCGAAACGACGTTTCAATTGTTTCTCAATTCGAGTTAATATCTCGTGATCTTCTTCCGACGTGAAGCCCTCAGCGCCTTGATAAACGTATGTTCAAGAGTTAGTCGAACCTCGGTAGTAATTTGACAATAAAAATCAGAGTTTTCAAATGAAAACTTACCCGCCAAAGATCCAGTCATTGCTGCGTCTAGAGTAGAGACTTGGAACAGTCTGAGAGCTTCGTTGACCTGAACGTCAGTTGCGAAAGGTGCAAATCGCATTTTAGCAAGGGCCTCGGAAATTCGTATTATTGCTTCGAGTTGTCGGACGGTTATTGGAATGGGCAACCGTTTTTCGGCATCTTTCTCATGCTGTGAAGTACCAGCGCGCATCATTACGTAACGATTCTTCAGTTTTTCACCTGCCTCAGGGTTGAGCCTTGGTCCGCACCGTCTGCAATACGAAAAATGAACAAATTATTACATTTTTTCTCTTGAAAAGAGCGATAAGGGTCAGTGTTCAAAGAGATACTCACGTTCTACAATAGTAAATGTATTTCTTGAGAACACTCAACGGTATTTCCCCGTCAGTTGTTAATTCCGAAACTTGTCCGGCATTCATATGAAGATTCATAACGTGTTTGGCGAGCGTTATATCCCTATTTTTTTCATGCTCATCCTTGACAATAAATATCATGTCAAAACGCGAAAGAATAGTCGGCATGAAATCAATGTTCTCTTCTCCCTTAATGTCGTCCCAACGACCGAAGACAGAATTAGCTGCTGCAAGAACGGAACACCGAGTGTTCAAGGTTGTAGTTATGCCAGCTTTTGCGATTGATATCGTCTGCTGTTCCATAGCTTCATGAATCGCTACTCTGTCGTCCTCTTTCATTTTATCAAACTCGTCGATGCATACGACACCGCCATCAGCGAGAACCATTGCACCGCCTTCCATTACAAAGTTTCTCTGAAGAATAAAATAAATTAACGACTCAAGTTTCAAACTGATATTAGGAAATATCGATGGAGTCTCAGGAAATCATTCTATAACCCGAGTGCAGTATTTTCTTACCGTGACAGGATCTCTAGTAACAGAAGCAGTAAGACCAGCGGCGGAACTTCCTTTGCCAGAAGTGTAAATCCCTACAGGAGCAACGGTTTCAACGAATTTCAACAACTGAGATTTAGCCGTACCGGGGTCACCCAACATAAGAATATTTATGTCACCTCTCCGACACAAACCGTCAGGCATTCTTTTTCTCGAGCCACCAAAAAGAAGGCAAGCAATTGCTTTTTTTATATCAATTGCTCCAAATATGCTCGGAGCTATACTCCTTGCTATTCTTTCATAAACATTAGGATCAGCAGCCAAACGTCTGAACATTTCGTCTTCCTCAGTAGTAATAGGTGGATGAGTACCACTTCCAAGATTATCTCCGTCAACGGATATTCCAACCACCCGAATATACGGCGCTCTCACACCCACTAACGCTTTTTCACGACCTTCACGTTTGCCACCACCTCCCGCAACTTTCTTGATTGAATATATGCCCAATATAAGAACCCGATTACCCGGTACCACACGATCGCACAGATAACGATCACAATAAACCTGCAGGTGTCGTGGCATTTCACCCTGGGGTGTATGCTCGTGCAATTCTTGTAGTTTTAATACTTGAAAGTCAACACACGTGCACTTGTCCGGCATTATGAAAAACGGATCAAGCGGACATTTTGGGCGACCAGCTTGTTCCCTGTAATGTTTCATTTCATTTATTTATTTATCAATTTGCATTAACAAGATATCAATAAAAATGCCAAGGATAATTTGGCTGGATTCGTTCTGAATATCCTAGTCAAAATCTCTTAATGAAAAAAAAATCCTTTGATATTGAGAATGCAAATAAAAATTAAGTGTTAAAGAAATTATGATTTGTAACTCACGTTGTACATTTTCTAGGCAAAGCATAACCTTCCAGACCAGGTTTGATGGGAATATTTGTTTGAACACTTCTGCACGATCTACACTGAATTGAGATCTTTGTTGCTTTGGATCTTACACCAGAAGCTGATACCACAATTCCCGGAATTTTTATCAGTTGAGACACTATGTCGGGCTAAAATGCATATGTACATCTAATATAATTCCTAATCTATAATGATATAATATAATATAACAATAAGGTAAATAATAGGATTAATACAATTCTAAATATACATCCAATATAATAATTCTATGAAATAACAATTTTGAGAATTACACACTTTAGATTTTTGAGAAGTGTTGGCAATCAGTTTTGAGAATATTATTCTAGCAAAGGATGTCAAACATGACAGGTATCAATATTAATAGGAACTCTTTTTATGACGAATATTGTTTCGCTGCACCAAACTGTTTTTAAGATCTATTAACTTGCTGTTAGATGACGTACCTTCATTCCACGTAAAGAACTTGGATTACTGTCAGAAGACAGCAATATTTGTATGTCTTGTACTTTTTCTTCACCTTCAGGACGAGGAGCGGTAAGTTCATCGGCAACCTCTTTGGCAGCTTCCTCAAAAACTGGCAGATATTCGGTCGGCTGTTTGTATATTTTTTCAGCAAGGGATTCATCAAAAGCGGCAAGATCTTCAATATTGAATTCAACCCAGTACTGTCCAAGATTGTAATTATGCTTGAGCGCATCTCTATGTTGTAATAAAAACATTTTATAAGTTACATCAGAAGCAATAAATAGAGGGGTAAACTTTGATTGATTTCAACTACCTGTATTTGTAATGGAAATTTCCTTCATGGAATTGTCTTATAAACTCTTTGAACTTTTTTTTAGACGCTTGTAAGTTGACTTGATTCTCGCGAAGTTCGTCAACGGAAAAATTGTCCGAAAAGAAAATTCCTGGATCATCAAAACCCTCCATGATTTGGCGAAAATTAACGAGGACGTATTTTACTTTTCTCTATTTTCAGATAAAACTAGACAATGTGATTGGTATCAAAAATCAAGAATTTTTATGTTTACGGTTTGTGTATTTTCGTAGCACGCAATATTAAGTTGAACGAATTTATGAAACTCACTGCTGCGAGCTTCACCAAAACCGGACACGCTATACCGCTTGATTGTAGCAAAAATGGCGGGAAAACGGCAAAACATACACCTCTATCAATGCGCTGATGGTTAGAGGTGGGAAATTGGAGAACTATTTTCTCGATTACATGAAAACCGAAAACATTACTGCGATTAGATAGAAAATCAAATTATCAATACAACGTTATACCAACAGCAACTAAGTCTTTTATCAAAATGTAAATAAATAATTATAACATGTATAGTTAACAAACATGCAAACAGGAAATTGCCGCGAGAATAAGTTTTTGAGAATATATGATATTGTCATAGATTTGTAGGAATTGTCATGTGTTCTTATAATAATATATATTATGCACTGCCTTTTACTAAGTATCTCATTCAATCGAACGCACAAGTGAATCATCAGTAAAAAATCCGATCAATAAATAAATGTTGTGCATGTTATCGTCGTTTTGGAAAGGCCGCCACCGGAAATGGTGATAGCACCGACAGAAGATAACTCTGCCAAAGATCTATTTTCCAATATATGAGATTTTTTTTTTTTCCTATACGCGAGACACACCACACCACACCATACTTCCCAACTACCTTGCTACGCTATTTTTTTTTCATGGAACGTAGTTGCGTCAAATAACCTGTTCGCCCTAGGCCCTAAATTTTCCTGTACTCTCAATGATGTTTATAAATATGAGAATTTGACAGTTTTACACATCACTCATTAGCAATATCAAACATCCTCGTGACATGTAGATATAAACACCTTCCGTAAATTAAAAACAATTGATAATGATACAAAAATTATTCTTAAATAACGTAAAAAATATTTAATATAAAAAAAGAATAACGATAAAAACGTTATACAGTTGGTCTGAAAAAATGACATCTGGCCAAAGTGGACAAGACCATTCCTTCACCATAAGACAAGAGATACAACGTTTTGAAAGTGTTCATCCATCAATATACGCTATTTACGACCTTATAGATCTTATCTCGGATACACAGATTGCTAAACAAATACGTGAACATGTTGTTGCCATTGAAGGTATGAAAATTCGATGTCTCCAAGTAGAACAGCTGTTTTTCCTGACTAATCAGTTATTGTTATATTTTTATTAATCTTGTTTCTCACTGATTATCAACTAAATTTCCTTATTTGGTCCATTCGATTTTCAGATTCTTTCGTCAATAGTCATGAATGGACACTCGCCAGACACGTTCCGGAGCTACATCTTGGAATTATCGGCTCTTATGAATCAGGAAAATCGGCCCTTGTTCATAGATACCTAACCGGATCTTTTATGCATGAAGAATCCCCAGAAGGAGGACGATTCAAAAAAGAAGTCTTTATTAATGAACAAAGTTATTTATTGCTCATCAGAGATGAAGGGGGGGTACCGGAATCACAGGTATTTACCTCTCAGACAATAACTTGTACAGCAAAATATCTAAGTTTGCGTTGCTCAAATGAAAAAAATACTCATCATGAAGATTCAATTGATTTTTGTAATTACAAAATTCATTGTACAATAAGAGTTATTTCATTTTTTGGACTGATCAGATTGAATAAAGAAACAAAAATTTTGAGACATTAATAAATTATCTACCATGAAAAAATATTTTCTGAACATTTTTTTCCAACGGCATTAAAAGAAAAATAATTTATTTCAGTTTTCTTCTTGGATAGACGCTGTACTACTGGTATTTAGCTTAGCAAGCGAAGAAAGCTTTTCAGTAGTATGCAGTTACTATAATAAAATGTGTTCTTTTCGAAATATGTCCGATGTACCAAAAATCATAGTAGGAGTACAAGGTTCGTTAGAAAAGTTAATTCGATAAGAACCGATATCAATGAACTCAAGAGCTTGTCCATGAATGAATTTTGATTCTATCTCTAGATTCGATCAGTGGCACGAGTCCTCGTGTGATAAAAGATATACAGCCAAGAAAGTTGGCTTGCGACTTGAGATGCCCCTATTATGAAACCTGTGCCATTTATGGCTTAAATGTGGAAGAAGTCTTTGAAGACGGTAATGGAAATTTTAGCTGTCTAATAATATTCAATTTCTCAAATTTATCAGTGGATCTGATAATTGAGCTCTTTTGTTACAGTTTGTCAAAAAATAATCCAAAAATTATCTACCAAACACGCGCGATGTAATGGGCAAAATTTGGGAGATAACGAAACGAAATACTCTATACCTGTGATTTCAAAAACTCTACTGCCACCTACCAAAGATTCGGAAATGGGCAGTCCCTCAAAAGTTAATGTAAGACTTCTCAACACATTATTATATGATTTAAAAAAAATTATTACTACAACTCCTTCGTGCTTCGATACGATGAAATCAGTTGAAAAAAAGAACAACGTCATATACGATTTCCAGCAATTCACTCAAAGAAAAATTTTATTTCTAGATAATGGAAAAAACGGACGAATTCCTCCGCCCAATGCAGGAAAATATCACGCAATGCGAATCCTCGTTATCCAACGATAGCTTTCAATATATTCACAATCAACATGGAGAACTACGCTCATCGATTTTGACTCCGACGACAATCAGGTGATGAGCTCAACGTACATTTGAATTTTAACGATCCCTAATATTTTTTGGCCAAATTGTTTTTTTATGTAACCATTGTTTAAACTTTATTTTGCAATATTAGAAAATTTAGGAGAAAATCGAACATATTTACTCCATCAAAAAAAGAAAAATACAACATGGGAGAAATGGGAGTAGGGAGAGAAATTCCTGCAAAACAAGGATATCTCTTCAAGAGAAGTAGCAAATCACTGAAGGAAAGGAAGAAAAAATATGTCACTCTTTTGGAAGACGGTAGATTGACTTATCATTCGAGTTTGCACGATTATATGAACGACACGAATGGAAAAGAAATACTGCTGCAATATGTGACGGTGAAAGTGCCTGGAAAGACTCCAAAAGGCTCAAAGTCAACTCCGACGCAGGGTATAGAAAAGTTTTTCGAAAATATATTCATACAGTATATATTTTCGAAATATTTCCGAAAATTATTTTCGTTACTTCAAAGCGAATATTAAAATATATATTAAATATCATTTTCAATATTCCGATCCTACAGATGACAGTTTCGAATTTTCTATAATATCGTTGGAGAACAAAACTTGGCATTTTGAAGCCAACAACGCCGAAGATCGCGAGAGTTGGATCACCGCGATCGAGCAACAAATTCTATCAAGTTTACAGAACAGTGACGGTGATAAAAAAAACGAGACCGATGCTTTCAAGATGCATTGTATAAAAAACAAAGTTTCGGGAAATGATGCGTGCGTTGATTGCGGAGCTGCAAGTATGTTTATTCAATTTTTTATGCAAAAAATGTTTGTATTCTTACTTTTTGCATTGGATGAATCTAAATTCTTTTCGAAACTTTCGAGATTATTTTTTTTTCAACTTTGATCATACGTCACTTCCAGATCCAGACTGGGCGAGTCTAAATCTCGGTGTACTCGTATGCATCGAGTGTTCCGGTATACACAGAAACTTGGGTTCGCACATATCGAAAGTGCGATCGTTGGATTTGGACGATTGGTCGTAAGTCTCAATATATCGTATATTTTCATGAAATCTGAAGAATTAATTTTTCTGATGAAAATAACTTTTTCAGTGCAGGACAATTGAGCGTAATGCTGGCCCTTGGAAACGATATCGCTAACGGTGTTTGGGAATACTGCTTGAATGGAAAACAAAAGCCGAATTCTGATTCATCCAGAGAAGAAAAAGAACAATGGATACGATGGAAGTACGAGGAGAAGTTATTTCTACCACCGACTAACCCTAATATATCTCTTGGAAAATTGCTCATTGATTCGGTCTGTCGGTGAGTAACATGAACTTTCACTCGTATCGTTTTTCTTCCAAACTTAGACAAAAGAAAACGAGAATAAAAACTATTCTCTGGAGATATATTTAGATTTCAAAAAACCATCATTGACCAATTTTAATAACGACGAGAATACTTGATTTTTTATTTTCAATCGTATAATTGTATAGCGGTGACATGCGAGCATTCACGTTATGTCTGGCAAAGTGCACTTACGAGGATGTCAATATATCTGTGAGCGCTGAAGATCTTCGGACTCCTTTACATCTTGCATGTGCAACAGGGAATTTAGCGATGGCCCAATTATTAATTTGGGTAAATAAGAAATTTAGAAAAAAACATGTGACGAAAATTCCAGTTCTCTCGGACTAACCCTCCTTTTTTGTTATCATTTTAGCACAAAGCCAATCCACAGAATCTCGATCACGAAGGCCGAACGTGCATGTCTTACGTTAGAGCGTTAGAGAGAACGCTGGACAACTCATCGGACTCGATGGAAATGCAAAAGTTATTGGAGGTACTGGAACAAGCGAGTATATCGAATGTTGAGGAGACATGAGCCAAACAGTATTAACTTGGTTCGGGCCGTGTAAAAAATGAGATGAGACTCGGAGGGAGTTTTTTTAATAGCTAGAACCTGACACAACATTCTGGCAAACCAAACGGTTTCCTATTCCTCTACGTACTTATTTCATCGTGTGATTCACCTAATTGTAAATTTCCCGCATTCTTATTTAACAAATTAATGGAAAAATGGTCAAATCACGCAAGTCATGTGCTCATAGCGATTTGAGAGCATTTTTAACTTTCGTTTTAGTTTCTGACAAATAAATCGCGTGAATTATACATCGTTCTTTGTGTATCCTCGAAAAGGAAATTTTATTTATCGTATACGTGTACTAAATGTGCCCGAATCATAAGTTTAACGTCTCGTCCCGTCTATCGAAGCATTGTTGTTATTATTATTATTACTACTACTATCTAGTTCAGATTTGTTCAACGTAGGACTCGGAGCACCTATCCTCGACTCAAACTAAATTCATCAATTCATTTCGGTAATTTTTTTTTTTTTTTTTTTTTGGAGAACGAATGAAAACGGAGTACGAAGCAATATAAAGTCATTGACGAAACTTTTCGCTGTACGAGACTAAAATAAATCCATAATCAGCACTGTATTATGTGAAACTCACCAGAGGTATATAATTAAGGTAGTTACGGCACTAAGTATTGGTCGCGTGAGTGGGCTGATCGCATTTAAGTTGCCACTAAAAAACGGATATGATTTTTCATACATCATAACTAAGCGTGAACAATTTTGCGAATGCAGTGTTCAGAATTTTTAACATTGCTGAACAATACAATTGTCACAGCGTATTTTTCTTCAATTCTAAGACTCATCAGATATGTGCCTAGTTGCGGTAGCTACCTCACAAATTTGTAATTTCATTATATAAAGTAATGGATTTTCAATGTGGCGACAGTCAACTAACAATCCGGTTCGCATGAATTTTTGCATGACGTAGCTATGTTATATATATATATAAATATATATGAATATGTGTCAGGGTGAATTGATTATTGTCTTTTTATTCTTCAAATTTTCAACTCAACACTTTGTTTTCAAGAATGGTGCCAAATAATATTCAAAAAATTCAATGTTACTTTTATTGTTTATGCAAATAAGTTTGGATTTTATCACAACCTCTAAATCGTTAATGCTCTATGCGTTTTTAAAGTACCTTTTTATATATAATCATGAAAGATTTGAATTTTAATCCACCTCAATTTTGATGTATTTAAAGCTATTGGCACTACTTGAAACAAATCATCCCTCAATAAACGCATATATATTTAACTCGAATGCGAAAGATTTTTTAGCAAGATAATCGAGTGTACGTTGTCAATGACTGAGAAGTACAAAAGCACTCATACATGTAGTTATATTTATACATTGAATGTATTCGAACTATGCTTTTACAATTATCACGTTAACGAACAAAATATATATATATATATATATAGTATGCGATTATTTCTTTTTTCTAACTAATAATGAAATTGGGATTATTATTCGAAACTTCAGCAAGGCCCCTTCATACTTGTTCCTCCGAAGATCGCTTCCAACTTCTTAATTTTCAGAATTTTCTTGCAACCTTGCTTCAGTTGAAGATAAAAAACATCCGAATGGATGTTTTTCATGAAAAAAGTTGTACACCAACTCCACACACGAGTCAATTATTTAATTGATAGCGCATTTTATTCCTCAGTCGATTTAACAAATTTTGTACGAGGACGAAATGACTTTCGTAACGTGGAAACTTTCTTCTCCTTCGATTGGATCATCTGAAGAAAGAAAATGGACTTGATAATAAAACGTAAGTTCGCCTGCTTCATACTAGGCTTCTTAGAGGAACATCAATATTTTGATTGCACTAAATTTGATGTGCTGCGTGTAAATTAGTTTCATTACACACCTGCGTTATAAATATTTGGAGGAAATATTGGCACAAGACTGTAGTATGTCGTAGTTGTAGATTTTCTAGTTTGACGACACGAAGTTAACGTAGCTCGCCACGTATTCGGTAAACTACAAAAAAATCATCAGTTGAATCGTCGTTTTCCAATTTGGCATAAAGTGAAAAACGGAAATAAAAAAAAAATGTAGGAAAGCCAATGCCAGATCTTTTCTTACGCTTTGGCAACTTCTTTTAGCACTGCATTCGATCCCGGTGCTTTCAATGTGTAAATCGGGTTATCGATCAAATCGTTAAAAGATTTAATCGGTGACTCATTTGACGTATACCATTTCATGGTATAATCGAAAAAGGCGTAAGACATGTCCAATCTGCAGGCCAAATTGTTTTGCACGAGAAGCAAAAACTCGAGGCAGATGTGAATTCGAGCCATGGCTGTCAGGAGTGTTCTGAAAGATTCGTGAAATAATGCGAAATGAAAAATTTCATTTCCGACATGATTGAAAAAAAAAAACAAACTAGAAAAAACAATTCTCAACCTATAATTATCAATGTTAAAATCCTCTGTGGAAACGTTTGATAATTTTTCACGCATATTATGCAAATCAGCGAGATTCCCACTCAACAATAAATACTTGTAATCCCGAATCATTTTTTCCATGCCCATATCAATGACAAGTTCCAGTGGAAGACTTCCAGCAAGCGAAGGCACCGTAGCATTTTGGGATGTCAAATCATTTATTAGATTAGCAAGTCGCGTCGGTTGTAATCCGTTTATCTAAATGAAAAACAAAATCATTATTTTTTTTCATTGTTTCATGGAACTTAATCGTGTTACACGTTTCTTAAACGAGGATCTGTCACCTGCGGTTTGTAATGATTATTAACAATTTCTTCAAAAACTGTATGAAGACAATCCGTCATTTGCGCATAATCGCTTGCACCGATGCACAATCGCCAAAGATGATCAGTAAAATCAAGATTTTGTCTAGAGGATAATTCGTTCAAGTTATTTCGCAAAAGGGCATCATCGTCAAACCCTGCAGCGGTATTAAAAGGTCGTTTGTCCTTACGAACTGAGTGATCATCATCATCATCATCATTTTCATAATCAGTATCCCCGCTCAAAAGACGATTCAAATTTTCTAATAAATGTTCCGATTTCTGTAATGATTTAATTTGCGTTATAAGAATTATAAGCATAAAAGTAAATCAAGAAATTTTAAATATTAAAATTCATAAAACATAGTACTATTCCAATCCATTGCTCCAATCGAACTCATTAATTTTAAAACGATTTTTAAGAAAAATACCTTGATGTAAGGAGTGCTGAAACTTTGTGGAAACATCAAGGGCATAACGCTATATCTGGAACTCAAATTTTTTTTCTGATATGTATCAAGAATCATCAAGTACTCGTTGAGCAATAATAGCTGATTCCACAGATCACTCAATGGACTGTCTTTCCATCCAACTGCTACTTCAGCCACCTTGAAAATATATCATGTTCATTTTACTATAGATGAATGCGATTATGGTTCTCTCTAGAGATATTGCACATACCAAATGATTGGAAATTATTCTCGTAGGTGGTAAAAACGACAAAGTATTCCAGCTCAATTCCAAGCCTAAATATCCTTCAAAATTAGTTTTCTCATTCTCTGTCCAGTCTACAGAATTTTTATTGGTCCCAAAAAACTCGTATGTGCTTGATGCAACTACGATTACCTGAAAAACTAGAAATTCAAGCATAATTGCGAAAAGATAGATCGTATGATTAGAATAACAACTAATTTGCTGTATCGTACCTCATGTTCGGACGCAGAAGATAATTTCAAGTGTTCTTCCATCAGTGAGCTGGAATTATGAACTTCCGAAGATCCTACCAAACCTTTGACGCAAACTTTCATAGTGGAAAACCATTCTGACTCTCTAAATGTTCCAAGTAAAACTGTGCTTTCTTTGTCAGAACCATCACAAAGAACAAATACAGGCATTGACCATTTTGCATTGTGACATTCAAGACATAGGTTCAATATGGTACTGAAAATGAAATTCTATTTTCTGTATTTTATTTACAGTTGTATGTAGTACTTCCAATAAACCTAAATAATGAAACTAATAAATTTTGAAGGATTCATAAATTGTTAATCATCTTCCAAAATTGAATCCAAACTTCAAAATTAATATTGCATGGTTTCTATTTACTTTGCTCGAAGTCTAGACAACGGCATGTAGTTTTCTTCATCTTTGGCCCAATTTCTTTTTGTGCTAAGAATTGTAAAATTGAAACTTTCTTCACCAAAAGAGTGTTTCAAGGGTGATCCAGTAACATCATGATCTAAAAAACGTTGAGTGTTCTCATACAGCAAGACACAAATCAAATATTGACATATAGAACAAAAACTTACTTGTTACTTCTAAAGATTCATCTGTTATTTTCGTCAATTCTCGATGCGCAGAATTGATGGTCGATACAATCTGGTATAAAAGAAACGTTTAAAAAAAATTACACTCATTTACAAAATGACTCAAAACAAAATAGAATAATCTACCCACACTTTTGCAGATGAGAAATATTTTTGGACTCTCGCCTAATTGGGGAAAAAGCCTTTCAACATAAGTGAAATGTTTTTCATCAACCACAACAGCTTCACCTTTTAAAACACTGTTTATAATCTGGAATTCGTTCATTGTTTTCTCGAGTATGAATATTTTTTATCAAGTGCAATTTGAATGTGCTCGATATAAACAACAAATGTACGTTATGCGCATTGAACTGATAGAGATACTTGCGCATGTGAGGACAAAAGTTTACGCGGTACTGCTACTAATTGTAAGCGTTAGCCAATAGAACCTGACGATGAGAGTGCACATAAGTTTGCTATTGGTCAGTGGGTTGAGGTTGCTGAAAATCCTATTGCAGTTGACCAATTGAAATCGTTTAACATTCGTCTAGTAACAACGTCACAAAAAACGACACTCCGCTTTTTTTTCAGCCTATTGATATTCAGAAAGTCAGTCAGAGTCAGAACCAGTCAGAACTTGGCTTGCAACAATGGCTGTAAAGAACGGTTATATTTGCTCAACGATGTGATGATCGGACCGAATAAAAAAGTAAACAGTAAATGATTCTAATAAAACAGCGAATCCTTTTCTTCGCGATAGAAAATGAGATGTCCACCGAATCAACTGAGCATTTTGGTGCTCCTCATAATTTGGAGGTTAATTTCCGTTTACGTTGTACAAACGTTTCACGTTCCGGATGAATATTGGCAGTCTTTGGAAGTCGCACACCGTTTAGCATTCGGCTACGGCTACTTGACGTGGGAATGGCAAGCGAAGATTCGAAGTTACATCTATCCCTTTCTCATCTCAATATTGTATCGTATATTGGCGGTACTGGGTTTGGATAGTGTAATGTTACTAACGAATGTGCCAAGGATATTTCAAGCTTTGATTAGCGGCTATGCGGACTACAGGTTTTATATTTGGACACGAAGCAAATGGGCTTTGTTAAGCATCTCTACAAACTGGTTTTGGTATTATTGTGCTACAAGAACCTTAGCTAACAGTCTTGAAACAGCTTTGACGACAATAGCGCTTTCAATTTTTCCGTGGCCTGGTGGAAATTCTCGTGGTTATGGATTTTTGTGGATCGTTGGATTTCTCACTACAACCAGACCGACGGCAGCTGTACTCTGGACTCCGCTCTGCATTTACCACATTTATGCAAATTCCAAGAGACCTCTCGAAATGATAAAAAAATATGTCCTAATCGGATCAGCTACTTTTTTTTACTCAGTCCTTATTGACTCTCTTTGTTATGGCACTTTTGTTATAACACCCTGGGAATTCTTCAAAGTAAACATCCTGAATAGTATTGCTGAATTCTATGGCACACACAATTTCCTGTGGTATTTTATTGTCGGTTTGCCAGTTGTACTCGGCTTACAGGCATTCATTTTTCCTCTCGCTGCTCTTGGAGCTTTCAGAGATTCTTTTTCTCGGCATCAAGATTTATTGATGATTGCTGTTACATGCTGGACTCTTATTGTTTACTCTGCTCTTCCTCACAAAGAGTTTAGATTCATATTGTCTCTCTTACCTATTCTCATTCGTATCAGTACCAACAGAAATAATATTCCACTATCGTTCAGGATCACGGAATTCAGACGAAAAATATTTTTGGGTGTATTTATTATCAGCAACCTTTTACCTGGATTATATATTTGTCTCATTCATCAAAGAGGCTCCCTCGATGTCATGAGATTGTTGCAGTCGGAATTAAAAATTCATAACGCTACAAGTAAAGATCTAATGTTTTTGACACCCTGTCATTCAACTCCCTTGTACAGTCATCTTCATATTAATGTGCCCATAAAGTTTCTCACTTGCGAACCTAATTTGAACAATTTGCCAAATTATCTTGACGAAGCTTATGAGTTCTTCCAGGACCCAATGCTATGGCTAAATACAAAGATAGAGAAAAACAATAATTTTCGTGCTGACATTCTCGTTGTTTTTGATAATCTTTCTCCAAAAATAATACCTTTTCTTAAAAATTACCGATTATTGGCCAAAGTCTTTCATGCCCATTTCCCCCAATCCAATTACGGTGAATACATAGAAGTTTATAAACATAAATGATCAGATCCGATAGATAAATTTATATTCCATCGCATCATCAAAATCGTCTTAGAATTCAAATATCGATCGAAAAATGTAGATACGTTTGTAAAATTAAGATATTTTATGAAATACATCTATTTTTTCATTAAAATTTCTCTAGATATTCATTTCAAAGAAACTCTACTTGTCTTAATTAAAAGCTGCTTGGAAAATGAACACGAGAAAGTTTCTTCCCTCCCCCTCCGCCCCTCTTCCGAAGATAAAACACACAAATGTGGTTCACATAACGATTTTTTTACGAATCCTCCGTATTCATCCCAACTATAGATCTCCCTCGACTAATCTAATTGAAAAGTCTAAATTGTGACGATCGTAAACCTATATTTTTACAATAAATATCATTTTGAGGAGACAGCACGCTCCGGAAAGAATCGAACATTGAGCGCCACTGGTGTCATCACATGATCATCTGTTCTGTTGTTTAGCATGTGATTTGAGCGTCCATGGGTAGCACCAATGTAAATAAGGTGTCAAAGAAAGCAAGTGATGTTTTAATTTTTTATTTGATATAATCAGACGTTATGTATTGTGCCGAATAATGCTGGTTGAGAAAATCTCGAAAAATAAAAAATTATATAAATTGAATATTTCTGACTCATCAATATTAAACGACAGGTTAGTTAACCTCCAAAGCCTTGAAGGTTTTTCATAATTTAGAGAAAAAAGAATGGAAATTGCTCAGAATTTTTTTTTAGAAATGGAAAAAACTATTGAAGATGTGTGCGAAGAACTCGACAAGTTAAGCCTAAGATCATTGGAACTAATGGAGAAAAGAGTGTCAGTGAATATCGAACTGGAAAAACTAATTCGTGAAGGTCATATAGAATTGGCAAAAGCCCGTTACATACGTGGGAAAGAATCAATAGGAATTCTACAAGTACCTCAAGACGGTCAAGTTGATTCCCTTTTTGAATTGGAAAGAAATTTGATCGAAAGAAGAGGCAAAGATTTACCCAATTTCGATATAAGCTTAAAAGCATCAAAGACAAATGGAGAAAAATCGTATGATCCTATCAAGTGGTTTGGTGTTTTGGTTCCACAAAATTTAAAGAGCGCACAAAAAAGATTTCAAGAATCTTTGTATTTTGTTGTTGAAGCTGCTAATATTAATTCCGAACTTGATTCTATTCCTAACGAACTGGAAGCCCTTCGAACACTGAAAAAAAATCTAACTAAATAATTATTTTTTTGATCGATTACTGCCATGTCCGATACGAACAATGTTTATAATAATAAATAAAAAGAAAATTACCACTAAACAACCACTCTGAATTTGCCACTCATTTCTCCCGAATACAAATCTAGGGAATTTCTTTTATCTTTTCCACTACCACCAACCAAACACCAGAGGACCCGCCGTTGGCAGCAGTAAGAACGGTAAGAACTTTCCAGTGAGGATGTCTTTAGGAACGCGCGATCCGATTACTTTCAGAGTGTTTGCCGCCAAAACTTCGCACACTTGTTGGTGTTGTTTTTTCGTTATCCTCTTTGTTTCGTTTTTCCTCCGTTTTTAGTCCCTCCGTTCATTACGTTCCAGTATTATACAATAATCATAAATATTGGGTTTTAATTATATTTACGTTACGTCGTAAAATAAGTTTTCAAAATGGTGAGTAGAAAAAGCCATATAAATTTTATCGTTTCAAACCTCAATTCAACATTTCTGGGATGTTACTTTTTGCTTTTACAAAGTTTCATTAATCCATTTTAAATGCGTTATTTCCAGTATGTTTTTTGCAATTTCATTTTCTTTGTATTTGCAATTCAGAGTCAAGCAAGTTCTCCAGTAAGGTCTGACAGGAATCGCGATGCGATGACCTCGCCAGCTCCTTCGATAGATGAGCCCTTTGAGAATGAAGGAGAGTTGCTCGGTGACGAGCCTGCAAACGATATGATTGAAGAAGACGATGGAGAGGAATTGTTCGGAGACAACATGGAAGCGTGCGTAATTTTACTCAAAATATTTCCAAAGTCTATCATTTATCCATATAATTTGAAAACATTAGATTTCTACGCTTTAATCATTCAAATGGAAATTATCAAATGTTTTTATTTACATTAAAAAATATTTTTGCAAGTAGAATTATAAACTGAAATTTTATGAAATAAAAATTTTCCTTATGGTCAAAGAATTTATCAAGAGTCCAAGAATAATCAAAATTTAAATGAAATTCCACAGTCAAATGTTCTTCTGGTCAAGAATTCAGACAAAATTGAAACAAGTCAGTTGTACTAATAATTAAGCTTGCAATTGATACTTGTTATGCAGTGATTACCGACCAATGTCAGCTCTAGACCGATATGATCCAGCTATGATGGATGACGAGGAATATTCTGATATATCTCAAGCGGATCGTGTAGCTGCAGAGGCAACAATGAGAAGGCGAGATCGAGATGCTGGAATTATTACAGACGACAGGGATCTTCTTTATGGTAAGTATAAAAAATGAGAGCACATTCCTTTCAAAGGAGTTGAATTAATACTTTTTTTCAATTTTAGATGAAAGCGACGAAGATGAAACGCAAATCCGAAAACGTAGAATGGCTGAAAAAGCTGCTACCGGTGAAATGGAAGATACCGAAGTAAATAATAAGAATTTATTTGAAAAAAATGATCAAAAGAGTCGCCTGTCAATCTGTATCAAATAACCATTGTTATCAATTCGTAGATGGTCGAATCAATCGAAAATCTCGAAGACACAAAAGGTCATACGGTCAAAGAATGGGTCATGATGCTGGGACCTCGAACTGAAATTACCAATCGTTTCAAGAGTTTTTTGCGAACTCATACCAACGAAACTGGGCATTATATGTACAGAGAGCGTATAAGACACATGTGCGAGAGTAATCAGGTATTTTTTAAAAACTAGTGAAAAATTCTATATTCTTTGGGGTTAGGAAGATTTCACTCATATTGTTCATTTTATTTATTTAATTATTCTTTTTCTCTGTTCACAGTCAAGTTTTGTCGTTGAGTTCCCAATTCTCGCGAGCAAGGAACATGTTCTCGCTTATTTTTTGCCCGAAGCACCGTATCAAATGTTAGAAATTTTTGACGCCGTCGCAAAGGAGCTTGTGCTCACGATCTTTCCGAGTTACGAGAGAGTCACGTCGGAAATTCACGTCAGGATATCAGAATTGCCATTGATCGAGGAACTTCGCACTTTTCGTAAATTGCATTTAAATCAGTTGGTCCGTACACTTGGTGTTGTGACCGCAACTACCGGAGTATTGCCGCAATTATCAGTCGTCAAGTACGATTGTACTAAATGCGGTTACGTCCTTGGCCCTTTCGTTCAGTCACACATAACTGAAATAAAACCAGGCTCTTGTCCAGAATGTCAAAGCATGGGACCGTTCATGGTGAATATATTGAGATAATTTTTTGCCCATTTAAACTCAATGTGACACAATAATCGAGTTCTTTTCAGCTTTTTCAAATATTCAATAACTATAACTTAAAAAAAAATAAACATTCAAAATTATTGCATCTTTCCGGCATTCAATATTTCAGATCAACATGGAACAAACGATATATCGCAATTATCAGAAAATCACCCTTCAAGAGTCTCCAGGACGTATTCCAGCTGGTAGAATCCCACGGAGCAAAGATTGCATTCTTTTATCGGACCTCTGTGATCGTTGTAAACCCGGTGATGAGGTTGATATCACGGGAATTTATACGAACAGTTACGACGGTTCATTGAACACCGAACAGGGTTTTCCAGTCTTTTCCACTGTACTTTTCGCAAATCATCTTCACGTCAAGGATTCAAAAGATATCGTCGAATCACTCACCGAAGAAGACATCAGCAGCATTCTTGCTCTCAGTAAAGATCACAGAATCGCGGATAGAATAGTCGCCAGTATAGGGCCCTCGATTTATGGCCACGATTACATAAAACGCGCACTCGCACTCGCTATATTCGGTGGCGAAGCGAAAAATCCTGGTAAAGAAAAATGTTTTTCGGATTCGTAAAAAATATATTAGATCGTTTTATTTTTTGCTTATTTCAACTTTTAATATTGATGAAAATATCAAAACTTTTTTTCAGGCAACAAGCACAAAGTTCGAGGTGACATAAATGTGCTGCTCTGTGGTGATCCCGGAACGGCAAAATCGCAATTTTTGAAATACGTCGAAAAAATCGCACCAAGGGCAGTTTTCGCAACGGGACAAGGAGCATCAGCTGTTGGTCTGACAGCCTACGTTCGGAGATCGCCCACAACGAGAGAATGGACGCTCGAAGCAGGAGCTTTGGTGCTCGCGGATCACGGAGTTTGTTTGATCGACGAATTTGACAAAGTGCGAAAATGAAATTTTTTAACTCAAATTCCATTTGCAGAATATTTTATTCGAAAAAGCGACATTCTTTTTACGTGCAGAGTTTTATACTATGCTCTTCCGCAGATGAATGATCAAGACAGAACGTCGATTCATGAAGCTATGGAACAACAAAGTATCTCTATCTCAAAAGCAGGAATCGTAACTTCGCTTCATGCACGTTGTTCCGTAATTGCAGCATCAAATCCAATCGGTGGCCGATACGATCCCAGTATGACTTTCTCTGAAAACGTGAGTAATAGAAAAAAAGTAGTTACTCCAAAAAGAAAATTCTCTTTATCTGGTAAATTCTGAAGTGAATTGGATTCGATAATGTTTTCAGGTGGATTTGTCGGAGCCGATTATTTCACGTTTCGATGTCCTCTGTATAGTAAAGGATGAAGTTGATCCGATGCAGGACAAGCATTTGGCTAAATTCGTGGTAAACTCTCACATTCGTCACCACCCATCGAACGTGGGTAAAACCATGAACGAGGATCCAGAGGACCATTCAAACGATCTTTCTATACCTCAGGATCTTCTCAAAAAATACATCGTTTACGCCAAACAAAATATTCATCCCAAGCTCACCAATGTTGATCAGGACAAAGTAGCCAAGTTGTACAGTCAATTGAGACAAGAGAGTCTTGTAAGTGTGTTTCCACGTAGAAATGTAATTTCATTAGAAAAAAAATGTTCCTATACATTTTTTCTGTTGAATATTCGCTACATTTTCAAAGTATCGAACTACGACTTCGTGCATGAACTGCTAACAACAAGACAATTTTTGATCAATGAGTATTTTTGTCACACAGGCAACCGGAAGTCTGCCTATAACTGTGCGTCACATCGAGAGTATAATTCGTATGGCTGAAGCGAGTGCAAAGATGCATTTACGAGACCACGTCCGCGAAGATGACGTCAATCTTGCTATCAGAATGGCACTCGACAGTTTTGTCGATACGCAAAAGTATTCCGTAATGAAGAGTATGAGACAGGTAAAAACGAAACATGCATGAAAAGATCTCAGAAGGGCATCAACGTTTTTTAGCACGATTATATTGAATTTATGTCCGAGGACTTGGCAAATTTCGATTATATACTTCTAACGACATTATCGTTTTTGCAGACATTCCAAAAATACCTCACATTCAAGAAAGATCACAGTGAACTTCTCTACTACATTTTGAGGCAATTGACGCTCGACCAACTGGCCTTCCAGAGAGCCAGACGAGGGAGCAATGTATCGGTTATTGAAGTCAACGAAAAAGATCTTTTGGATAGGGTAAGCTTCAAACTCCACTGTAATTTTCGTAACCGATCAATAACGAATATTACCAAGAATCCGAAATGAAATTTCATTCGAGAAAAATTCAACGAATTTTTATACTTTATCATTTCTTGAATTGCAGGCGAGACAAATCGATGTGCACAATCTAGTGCCGTTCTATGAGAGCGACATATTCAAGACAAACAATTTCACGTACGACAAAAAGCGTAAAGTGATCGTGCAAACGCTTCCCGAATGTGTAGACGACTAAACAATCAAATAAATAATAAGCAAATCGACTCATTATAATAAACATTTTTATACGTACACATGTGTGAATAAAATAACTTTTTTTTTAATACGTGTATTGTTTTCTTTAGTCACTAGAAATGAGATGGCTTCCACCGAAGGACTTATCTGTCAATAATTACTTACAAAAATCATTAGAGTTTATTCTTTTCATCATTGCTATTTTGATTTCTTACAAGAATTATAATTAAATTATGTACGTCCACTTTTTCGTATAGTCGATTTATAATAGAATTATATAACTAGCGAATATTAACGAGATTTTTTTTTACGACGATTTTCTTTAATGCTTCTACTACTGCTAGTACTACTGCTGCTAGAACTACTGGAATCACTGTCACTAGAGTCTGATTCACTGTCCGATGAGGAACTTGATGTGTCACTAGAGCTACCCTCGCTGCTACTGCTACTACTGCTGCTGCTGCTGCTACTGCTACTCGAAGAATCCGAATCGCTCGAGCTTGATTCTGCCTTCCTCTTCTTCTTTGATTTTTTTATCTCTGCTTTTTTCGGTTGTTCTCTGAAGCATATGAACAAAATAAACAATATGAAAATATGAAGTATATTAAAAATAATAAATATTCTATTCGTAATATCCATGATGACACTAAAGTTTACAACATTGGAGTCCAACGAGATGATGTAAAAAATCCTCCAATTATTCCAATAATTCTGCAATTTTGTTCCCTGCTGAATTTGCAATTAGTAGTTTTTCAACCTGCACCGATACTTTGTGAAATAAAAGTTTGATGAATTACAAATGTTTTTTCCATTCATTTTGTTGGACTCCGACGTTGCAAACTTCAGTGTCGTATATTCATGGAAACTCACTGAATTTACCGCTATAAAAAACGACCTGAATAGTCAGAATCTCAAATCTAAATCAAGATTATCCACTCAGATTTTTTTCAATATATTTTTCATGTGAAAAGTATAAAATTCAGTGGCAGCCGATCAATCGGTAGTTCGAAATTCATCTAACAAAAGTATTTTATTCGCCAATGTTAAATTTTAATGCTGTGCTGAATTATGATTATGTTCCCTTACTACTAAAAAAGATATTGCATAGAACTATTGTTAAAAATTTTCTGAAATAAAAATTGAAGAGGATGTCTTTGAATGTTTGACTAATAAAATGAGTAAAAAAATGTTTAGACACAATGGTCTTGAAAATACAATCAAGTGTGTTTTTTGTCTTCTGTATGATAAAAAAAGTATTGCAATTATCATAATAAAATAATATGAGTAGTAAAAGAAATAATGAATTAGGAAAAATTACGTTTTCTCTTCTTCTTGTTCCTTGATAGCTTTTTTCAGTCGAACAGTCCTCGATGATCTATGTACATATTTTCTCTTCCCCTTACACTCGTAACTCCAATGGCCCATTTCCAGACACTTTTGACATCGCATTCCTTGAGGATAAGGATTACTGTGGAATTTAATAATACAAATTTTATATCCAAAATAAATTCTAATATTTGGCTTTTTCTTAACAATAGTTGTGTTCGGCCACCATATGAGCCAAGCGTTATTAACCTCAAAGGCAACATACCGGGAAAATCTGATTGTGCTTGTAATTGATGGTGATACTCACGTTTTCTTCATCAATTTTACATGACTCGGATACATCGTTATTGTAGATTTGTAACCAGTTTTTATTAATACGCATTCACTGTTATAATAACACACCGTAGCAATATAAACGTTGTATACTGACTTCTTCGGTTTACACATATAATGTATATATATAGGTATATATTGCGTGAGGTGCTCGAATCACGGCGGCGTCAACGCCGTCAACCATGTTGTGGCGGTTCGCGGTCCACATATTTACGTTACACGGACGGACGTGTTAAATGCTTGTATACAAACATATCAATTTTTACATCGCGCTAACTTTGAACATCAATCGCTCTTCTATTTAAATTTGTCGTGCTGAAAAATTAAGCAATCGAAATTTGGAACAACGATGTCGGTATGAATTCCAAGAAAGAATATACTGAAATTAAAAGCTGCAGTAGCTGCTCGATGTCGAATATTGAAACGAAGTCAACACGAGCCCTGCCATACTGCATACGACGTCCTTTTTTCAATACTGTTATCCAAGATTTTATATAATCTTTCTTTTTTTTACATATCCATGTTTTGAAGAACTCGTTGATTTTCACATTTTTATTGTAGCACATATATTTTTCCTCGTAAATCATAAAAACTTTTTTATCTCAATACCGATATCGACACTGAAAAAAAGACGATGAAGAGCCCGTGTAAGGAGGAAATTCTTAAATCAACTGTAAAATCGAGTGCGATCGAGTTATCACTACAAAAATTAACGAGAAAAATTTTCGAGGTAGAAATGCATCAAAAAATCGCTAACAAGACCGAATCGGAACTTCGGCAGAAGGAAAAAGAAGAAATTAACGAAATGCGAAAACTGGTATTTGCACATAAGTGACCCAATGTACTTTCTAAAAATCATCCGATGAAAATTGAACTTTCATTTTCCAGGAAGAAATGGAATACAAAAAATTGGAGAGAATGGAAAGTTTTTGCGATAAAACATGGAGATTTTCGACGTCGAACAATCTTCTTACTCTCTTTAACAAATATTTGAAAATACCGAGATACGCTTACCGTAAAGAGCTCGCATTTGACATTGACCCGAACATGTTGAAATTGAAGAGCGAGAGAGACCAACTGAGAACGGAGTTGGCTGAAAAAAGTTCCAGGGCTCAGGACCTCGAGGGGAATTTATCTGATTTGAAAATTCAGTTACAAAACTTGGAATCGTATCGTTATGATAACCCAGAAATAATTCGGTACTAAAATTCATCCGACATTTCTATTTGATTGTTTTTATTTGGAATGACAAAAAATCTATATATTTTTCAGTTTGAAAAAGAACATTGAAGACTATCAACAAAAAATTGAATGCCTAAATTCAAAAATATCAAAATTAGAAATGGGAGCTCCGGTCAAAGAAGAAAATGGTGAACTCGTCGTCGATGAATTCGAGAATAAAAAATTTGAATTCATAAGAGCGTCCGAACTGATTGAAAAATCAGAAACAATTCAAAGCCCAAAAAAATGCAAGTTCAAAGTGAAAAAAGAAAGCGGCGTGTCACGGAAATTATCGAGTTTACGAGGAACGAATCGCGGTCAATAATCAAAAAATATTTTTATCGACCAAGAATCGTGTTAGGAATAAAAGGTGATATTCGAAATTAAAAAAAAAAACAGTGCCGACATTAATTCATTTTTAATACATTTGTATATTTAGAAATATTTATACAGTAATATTCATCTTTTTTGTTTCATCCTTCTCGCCGTTGTTTTTTCTTTTCTTTTCATTTTCCAAAACATACACTGAGTTACATGTTAATATTACGTATTAAATAATACACACAATTTTTTCGCCCGACAGGCTCACTCTCAACATCGTTGAAGAAAAAAATCGTTTGCGACTACCACAGAGTATCGGTTCGGAAATTTTTCATTTCTCTTTTGTTCTCTCTTGTTTCCTTGAATAAATTGTTTTTCCAGCGCATTGAATGCGAGGAAGTGAAGTTTTGTTTGTTTGTTTGTTTTTCTATCAAAAGACGAACAACGATATACAAAAAGCGAGAAAAATACGAAGGAACGAGGGTTATTCGTAAATCGCGTGTTTTTTCTTCGTCAAGATTCGTGGAAGAAGGTTCTATAAATGAGAACGGATTACATAGAAAAATCGACTAATGGCACTCGCTTGACTTATTTTCTCGAGGATCGATTATCAAAAGATTATTTATTACTTCTGGATCTCTGTCGATTGTTTGCAGTCAGAAAATAAAAATTGGAAAAAAAAATAGAAAATTTATACTGAGAATACCAATGACTCGATGAAGCGGTGATCCGTCAGCCGCGTGAGTGCGAGGTCGACATATCCGAAGCGTAGAACACACCTTTTCTCGGAATATCGAGTGCGTCCGTACAGGCTTTGTGTCCACTCTTCGAGCGACCGCCCCAGACTGACTGAGAAATCACCTTGGGACATGAACGCGCGACGAAACGAGAATAAGTTTGGGGAAGAGTTTTTCGAGCGGTTTTTTTTAATACACATAATTAATCGTACGTAATAATAATAATAATAATAATAATAATAATAATAATAATAATATACTAAATACCATTTTTTCAATATGTATATAATATCGGCAACGACGTATCGATGCAGCACTTCCGCGTGTGCGTGCTGCGTGCTCGCACAATTTTTACTTTTTTTTTTCACGATTCTGAATAATCGACCTCTTTTGTTGTTATTAATTTTTTTTATAAAAAATACCTTTCGCGTCGACGAGATAGTTTCGAAATCTGTTACCTCGAACCGAACGAACGAGATGAGAAAATGAAATTAATAGGATCATCCTCATTCGAATGAAATTCGAAAAGAAACAAAATCTTTGTAATACTATTTTATATTCGAGAAAAAGAAGAAACAAAAGAAAAATTGTGATTCAAGCAAATGCAGGAAATTTCGAATGATCGTCAAGGGCAAAAGGGCTCGCATAAACCTACGTTCAACCATTTAGCCCATAAACTCATAGCGTGCAGTGCGTTATTTGAGTATTGTAACGAGAATATAGAAACGTCGAGTTTCAAAGCTCGCTAATATTCGTATGTAATTTTGAAGGAACGATGAAAAACTTAATTTATAATACTGTTTATGAGATATTTAAAATTCAAGCGATATTTGGTTATTCCAAACGATTTCGCACCATTCCGTCTTTTATTCGAATGCTGACAATCGCTTTAAGGATGTGCGCGCTTTTGGTAATCGTCGAATCACGCGATAAAAATAACGTTTTTCAATCAACAATTTTCTTTGTTGAGCGAAGACTGAACGGAATAAAATACAAAACAATCATCATTTTTGTGAGCGTAACACGGAACGATGCTAACACTGTTTATCGTGTAGCGGCACGATAGTAATAATGGAAAAATCACTTTACAACATTTCAAAAGGAGATCTATCGTTTCGCACCTATCGATTGCACTTTGAAAAACAATTTTTTTTCTTTTCCTTTGTTTTTATTTTCTTTTTTCTTTTCGTTCACGAGAAATAACACTTTTCGACGATAATTAACGAACAAATCGTAATCAATGCTCGTGTCATTGTATACATTTACGTTTAACACGAAACGATGAATAAAATAAACAGAGTTGTGCGTGTACATATTTTTGTCTCATCTTAATATCTACATACGAAGCACGGAGAATTTTTCTTCGATCCTTTCTCCTCTCACTCTCTTTCCTTTCTCAAATACGGAGAAGTATTTTAAATCGAAGAAAGAGCGACTCGACTCGCTCCGAGTCAACGAACCAGAGAGTGCAACTTGAAAAAAAAACGACTTTTTTCCAGAGAGAAATCGTCAGGGGAAGATTCGTGTATTCTTTTTCAAGGTTGCTCAAGGATATACATGTGCGTCGTACTAGTCAATTGACAGTCTTTTCATATTTTTTTTTCAAGGTATTAACTCGGTCACTCATATACAGCACAATTTTAGTAAAAAAAAAACGTTATCTTCATAATAATGTTTAAACTGAGTTCATTGCAGAAAATATTTCATTCAGAGTCTTTCACACGATTCGATAGTAGACTGCGAAAAGGCAACGTTTGACGAAGTTGAACGTAGTCACCTCACAGATTAGATCGATCACCGCGTACATAACCCTAAAAAGTACAGCTGTCACTTCCGTCGACAATATGATTTAGGTTGCGCTGTACGTGACAGGTGGCGTATAGGCCTGCAAAATTTCAAGATTCTGTAACCATTTGTCGTCTTCGACTCAATATTTCTAGTTCAATCTTTGACATCTAATTTAGAAATATATCAAATTTTGAGTTGAAGATGGCCGAAGGGAGTCACTGCGGCCATAAGCGACGTGTTAATTTCTGTGCTTTTCGACTGTCAATATTTCGAGCAAACAGTCGATAAGGGGTCTTGAAATTTCACAGGCATAGAAAAGAAATCTTGGGTTGTGAGACATGAACAAGATTAAAGTGCTATCTAAAAACAGCCCTCGCGCCTGTACATCCTTAAGCACTCGTCAATCGTGTTGTTCCTCGTGCGTTGCTTTTTTCGCCCATTCCCCTTTTTTCTCTCTTATATTTCTCTTGCGGTTTTTTTTCTTCGTTTCATTAAAGTTTAGAAGATAAGGCTCCGTTTACGTAACAATTACATACATACAGCGTTCCAACGATTTAAAATGCAGGTACATATAGAAAAATGGCTTTGCTCGTGTATATAACAAAATATTTTTTTGTTTCCCGTATCTCGAAGATATCGGTGTTCAACGGCTTTAATTAATTGTTTATATATCTACGTTTTAACGCGGAAATAGCGTGAAAATGTTCTCACAGCGTTGTCTCCGTGGAGCGGATTAATTATTTTAATTTTTTTCTTCTCTTCCGTGTCTTCTTTTCTCACTTGACGTTTTTTTCACGTGTTCATAGATTTTTAGCAATTTTGTTCAGAACCGTAAACGCTTATTCTAGCTGGAACGAAGAGCTTTTAAAGATAAATCGCATCGATCTTTTTTTCGGTCTCTACCAATCGCTTCTTTGTACGACTCCAAATCGAGGGAACCATCGCCGCCTAACGATTATATTACGAAGCTTTGCATCTTCGAGGGAGGATTATCTTTCACAGGTTTTTTCCACTCTTCTCTGGCCCATCGAATTTTTTTTTTCACCTAATTTTTCTTCCGCCACAATCTCCCTCCCTTCGGGTCATTACTCGAGAGACTGTCATCATTTTTTCATCATTTTCAACACCTGTCTCGCCAAATCGCTTTCATATTTTACGCGCAAGCATGCTCCGATTGTGGAGCATCGAATTTCCGAGTTTTTCCCTCTCCCCATCCCCTCTTGAGGACTACGAACAGTGTAAACGTTGGAATTTCACGTGTTTTTTCTTTCTTTTATAAATAAAAATTGGTTGGATGGATTTACGCAAAACCTTGTACACATATTTTACATACTCAGAAGTGCTGGAAAAAATTTTTTCCAATTTTTTTGATGTTATATTTCTGTCCAACGGTGTGTTGAAAATGGCACCGTTTTCAGCATGACGTAGACGTTTTTTTTTTTATCACTTTTGTCTTCTTCTTCTTTTATAAACAATTTTCTACTGAGAAATCCACGAAAATTGTGATTTTTTTTCTTCGAACGGTCGCCATTTTTTTCTAAACAACGCTTTGAAAATCCCCTACGTCATGCGACAGCTGATAGCACATATTTTAAGAATCTTTTTGTTTTTTTGTCCTGAGATGTTCCATTTTTGAGATTTGCAGTCAACACCGATTCAAGGGGTGCCGTTCTCAAGACGCCATTGTATAAAAAAATTTTTTTTAAATTTTTTCCGGTACTTCTGAGTATGTAAAAGACGCGTACAAAGTTTTATTTAAATCCATCCGACCAAATATTATTTATTAAGTAAACAAAAAGCACTCCAAATTCCAGCGTTTACACTGTTCATAGCCCTTAATCAGAGACATCGCTCCGTGAAGCTTTTTCCCAACCCGTCCAGGAGAAAAAATACGTTATCGAAAGATATGCAAATTCATATTTCAAACATGAATTTCAATGAAATAAATAAACGATGCGTTATTGACGGCGAGAAAAATAAAGAAAAAACTGAAAAACGAATAAACCTCAAGTGAGTGTTCACAAAGGTAGTTACACTCGTTAGAACTTTTTGTTCTGGTAGACAGAAAATGGTAAAAAGTAGGATTCGTAATAGGGGGGGGGGGGGGGGGGGGGAATTGGTATCCAACGGAACGGAGACGTTTTTAAAATATTTTCATGTATTAACTCGAAGATTACGACGGCACTGGAAACGTGAACGTTATTCTCAAGCTCGTCGTCGTGCTCCCTATAATAATTGAATAATTGAAACTAATTATTAATTTCCATGTTATTTCTTTCTCGACGATGAAATAATCACGAATCTTCGTTATCATTTAAATGATAATGGTCAGAAAATTTTCTAAAATATAATGAACGCGAATGTAAATGCGATGAAGAATTAATGAAAAGAAGATTGGAAGAAAAAATGACGAATGATGGAATCGCGGTGATAAGTTCGAAGCGCTTTCGTGGCGGACAAAGATACGAGGGTATAACCTCGAATTTTCATGACCTCTCAACATTTAAAATGGCTCGACGAGAGTTTCCTTCTTTCTGCTTTACTCGATATACAACATTTCATTGTTATTATTAATATTAATTTCCACGATATATGTATATGTGTGTCGCGTTTGACGCAGCATGTGCATACACAGATTAGGTGAGAAAATATTTCACATTGACACACGATTGGCACCATTCTTATATCCTCGTGCAAGATTTTTTAAACTCTTTTTTTCTTTCCTCTATACTATTAACTTTTCACAAAGAAATATGAATTAAAATTCAATAATAAAATTATCGCAAATTACAAATTCTCGGCATTGTATTTCCAAGTTTCCATTCTCCACATACACACATGCAACAGGGATAAGCTGCATCGTCAAAATGTAACGAAAAACGTTTTCATCGTTTCTCAGAGACAGCCAGCCAGTTTTTTCGCAAGCTTTTTCTAAAAGAATTAAAGAAAATTTTTTAACCGATTCAGACAGCTCGAACGTTCATCGAAACAATGGGGATTGCACGAAACGAATCGCTTCGTTTCAACCATACGAACATCGCCACACAGGCAGACACACACACACAGTAAAATTTCAAATTTTTAAATACGCACGAAAGATCGTGATAATGCAGGCAGAATTGACGAGAATTCATCGTTACCCATACGGCTCCTATTGTCTTGAAATTTTTTCTTTTCCCATATACATATTCGTGTACAGTCCAATCCCTTTGTAAGCCTGTTTGGGAAATTTAACGGCCCCCCCCCCCCCCCCCCCCGCCCATTATAACGCGCCGTCAAATCCGCTTTAAGCACGAGGTTTATTATATATCTATATATAATACTATAATTGATATATTATAAAATATATATAATAATACAAATCGATTTGAAGTTAGAAATTTGCTCTGGGCTTTAATTAAAGACCGCTACGCACCCTACCATAATATTGCACATTATTGCAGAATATTAATATTGTGCAATATTATTGAAAGTGTATGGAGCGTCTAATATTTAAACTCGCTCAAAATCATGTTCAATCATTGCCCAATGTTTCAATACTATTCTTACACGTTAAATAATATTGCGCAATAGAAATATTGTGCAATATTATTGTAGGGTGTAGCAACCCTAAGAGACAGTTGGACGCAAACCTCAAAAATGATTCAAAGTGGGGGAAGCTCTCTGCGTCGAAAACAGGGAAGAGGCTTATAGCGGTCAGGCTTATAAGGGGATTCGACTGTACTTTAATGCCTATAGTCCATATATATTTTTTGGATTTTTTGATATACGGTATGCATATATGTTTTTATAGCTTGTCTGTGATTTAATGGGTATTGATATCGAGTGATCCTCCTTTGATTCTTCATACTCCGAAGCTTCTTCTTTCAGCTCAAAGGCAGTTCGTTCTCATTGAAATATTTCTTATACTTTTGGAGCACAACTCTTGTTTGTATCACCGATATGCCAGTTGTATGCCGTATATAATTTGATGAAATATCTCTCTGCGTTTAATTCTTGAGAAAAGTGAAACTTTGGAGGTTTTCCCGAACGAAGCATACAGGTTCATCAAAATGAAAGGACTCAGCTTCGGGTGCGAGTGACACGATCCCTTTGTCCCTTTTGATACACTTCTTTCAGATCTAACAGCCAACTCTCGATGTTGTGAATTTTAGGATTTTTTGCGGCCCTGCGACTCCTTATGTGTGACATGATTATATTTAGCGAGCGGAGGCTTGAGAAATAATAATAATTCTCCGCTAGGAGCTTGCAAGTGAATTGTCATTTTTCTCAAAGGCTCTGGCTCGAAATTTCTGTTAAAAAATATTGTTGTTCGGGTAGATCGTTTGAAAGTATTTGGAAGATACAAAAATTCCATTGAATAAGAATGGTTCACTGAATCAGGGCTATGAGAAATACCTTTGGATATAAGAAATTGAAGGTACAGCGAATCCGATAAAAGGAAAGGAAGCACCGCTAGCATTTGGCTACTTTCTGCACAAACACAATTTCCAAAATCGACCACAAAAAGAGGTGGCTGGATCGTCAAACGGCACAGATATCATGTCCTCGTTCGGTCTTCTATCAGGCTCTTTCGCGCCCTCACTAATTTTGTTACATCGACCGATAGGGGCCCTGGAGCTTAAGAAATTGTATAACGAGGGAAGGACCTCCGGCAACAATTTCAGCAGGTATCTGCGAAAGAGGACAATTTTCAATGGACATAATACTGAGATTCGTGCAAAGCGCGAGCTCGAAAGGTAAATTGTGTAAATTAGCATTATCGTTGATGTAGAGAGAATCAAGATTCTCGAGGGTGCCAATTTCTTCAGGTAGATAAGTCAGATTATTTTCACCGATGCTTAAATGAGTCAAATTCACCAGATGACCGATAGCTCTTGGTAAACAAGCAAGTTGATTAGATTGGAGTATCAACTTTTGGAGATCACGAAGGAAACCAATCTCGTTGGGCAGCGCTTCGATCTTGTTCTCTTCGAGATCGAGAACACGAAGTTTACGCAAGTTCGATATACTTGCGGGTATACGTTTGAGAAGATTGTTGGAGAGTATGAGAATTTCGAGGCTTTGCAGGCACTGTATGTCGTCAGGTATTTTAGTCAATTGATTCGTACCAAGATTGAGCTCCACCATGTGGACCCAAGCGCCAATATCCAGCGGTAAAGCAGTCAATTGATTCTCCTTCATGTTGAGCTTGGTAAGATTTTTGGCTCTGGAGAATATTCCATATGGTATCTTGTCAATTTGATTGTGTTCGAGGTTGATGGAATAAACGTTCGTGAATTGGGAGGGTCCCCCGGACGGATAAGCAGCAAAGGCGTTTCTGGAGAGCGTAATGGTTTTCAAATCGGGGAGACTGGAGAGAAGGCCCTCCGGGAGTTGAGATACCTGATTACCCTCCACGCTGAATTCATCCATTAATTTGCAGTTAGCCAGAGATTTAGGAATGGAGGAAAGCCGATTGTAACGAAGTCCCAGTCTCGTCACTGCCGTTAAATTACCAATTGTTTCTGGAATATCGAGGAGCTCGTTGTGCTGCAGGTCCAGAGTGGAAAGTTGTATGCAATTGCCAATCTCTTCCGGCAAATGTTCCAGATGATTGTGGGAAACGTCAAAAGTTATGAGATTAACGAGTTTGCCTATGCCGGCGGGCAAACCTTTTATTTTATTTTCCCGCAAGCTCAACATTGTCAGATTAGTGAGGTTACGAATGTTTTCGCTGACATATCTGACACGGTTGAAGCGCAAGAACAGAGTAGTTAGAGAAGTTAGCTTGTAAACAACGTCGGGTATTTCGTTGAGCTTGTTGTGCCTGAGGTCCAGAACTTTGAGGTGTTTCAGATTTTCCAGCGAGTCAGGTAGACTCGTGAGGGAATTTTCGCTGAGGGCTAGAGTCTTTAAATTTGTCAAGCAACCAATTTCAGGAGGTAAGGTCGCCAGTTTGTTGCCGTAGAGATAAAATTCTTCTAGCAGCGACAAATCTCGTACGGTATTTGGAAGATTCGTGATGCTGGATTTACTGAGATCCAGGCGGGTCACACACTCGTCTCGACATCTTATAAATTCCTTAGCGACGTCCAAGTCAGCCTGAATGGGTTTACACTTTTTAGCCGTGGGCTTTGGTTTATTGGACTCGGGATGTTTGACCGTGACTGTTTTTTTCGTTTCCGATGTTGATATCGAAGCGGCCGATAACTTTTTCTCCTTCGCGTGCTCCTTCATAGCTTCGCCTGAGCGTATTACTTCGAGAGCTTCGGGCATCTCGACGCCGGCGGAACAAGTTGTGAGACCGCAGTCCTCGAGATACTCAGGAATGTCTTGTTCCTTCATGTAAAAATTCGTAAGATTATCGTGAGTATCGGCTCTGTCCGTTTTTGCCTCGGACAGGCACACCGTCGAAATGTTACCCACACCCGTTCGGTGCTTACTCGACTTTTTCATAATACACTCTACGATACTCGATACACTCTCCTCTTCGTTCTATTTTTTCAAAAAAAAAACCAATTCACTTGTTTTCTAAACTCTCACTTCTTGCTGAAACGTTTTTTATTTTTACTTCGTTGTTGTTTTTCCCACTCTGAAATATTCAATTGCTTTGTCACTGGCACCGGGGAACACTGTACAGCATCAACATATAGTACACGATTATTCTTTACTCAATGTTTTTTTTTTCTTTCAACTCGTCAATATCACGGCATCACGTATTCATTTTTTTTATTAAAACTTGCACTTTCGAAGTATTGACATTATCGATGATTTAACACACACTCGTGGCGCAAACGCGAGATACGCGAAAGAAATTTTTATTTTTGTTTGCATGTGTTTGTGTGCGAGTGAGTGTGAGTGCGAGTATTATATACACAGACGTAATCATAAGAACCTACGGACGGAGCGTAACTTACGGGTCAGCCAAGTTGGTGAAGTTAGCGGTAAGGGGAAGAGAGCTGTCCTTTTTCATACGCACTCCATCGCTATCTTTTCGAGGCGACTATAACCTCGGAAAACTTCGGGTCGCCGAAAATAGCCGAAGTCGCCGAAGTGATGAGCTGTGTGAGCTTTTATTTTGATACAAGAACCTCCGTGAACTTGACCGACTGACTTTGGATTTTTTATACATTTTTTGAATGTATATCTACGTTTGTCTGTCTGGATCACGTCTAGATAGATGTTAGAAATTGAAAACTCGGAAACAAAAATCCTTGTGAAACAGCTGAGATTTTTTTCAATTTGAAGATTCATCCAGATATCGACCGAGTCTCGATCGGGAGATATTTTTTGTCGCCGATTTAGTCGCCAATCTTATTATAGTGCATAGAAAAATGACTTTGAGTACGTCCATTCATTGTCTAGCCGAATATTCTCTAGAAAGGCTGTAAAGAAAAAATATACCAACAACAAACTTAGCAGGTTAGCAGCACGGCAGTGCAGTTGACTTCATAACGATCAATAGACAACCCCATACACAACACACCGCATCTCCGCCATTTTAAAGTCGATATCAGTATAATTGCGAGCGTTTGGTCGATATCTTGCAATGACGACGACGACACGATAGAGAGGAGCGAGCGAGATTATCATCCGAACAGCGATCAGCGAGGAATTCAAGTTCGATATATTCGTAGAAATAAATATATAATGTCGTAAGTTCGATTTGAAAGCCGGGGTGCTCCGTTAGTCGTGTGTATTTGGTATACATGTGCGCGTTTGAGAGATATCGCATCGAGAATGTTTTTCAGCAGCGGTAAAGTCGTGATCGAACTTGAAAATTATACGACAAATAAACAATGTTTTACCGGAAAACAATTGTGTGTTTCAATTATAAAACTTCAAATGGAGCACAGAGTTTTTTAAAGGAGATCAAGAGTAAACATAAACTGGTAAATACGTGATTCAATAAAAATATTCCAATACACAAAGCAATTAATCTGTTACTCTATAATATTTATATTGGTAAAATATCAGGATTGAATCGCTGTTTTTTTTTTTTTTCAACTGTGTGAAATTTTAGGAACAACAACAATTGTTATCAAGGACAATTGACTTGTGGATCCGGTAAACCAAAATATTCAAGCTCAGCAAGATGGATACAACTAAACAATTGAAATCTGCACATGATAGTATGAGAGAAATGGTGGAAGAAGAAAACAACAAGAATGATGTGAAAGTTTCTATTATAGCAAAAATGATGGAAGAAAAACATACTTATACTTATAAAAAGCTAGTTGTGCCTATTTCCATGCGAAGTATATATTGGAAATTTTTTGGTTTTCCTGCTACGGAAGAGGGCGATATATTGACCAAAGTCAAAATTGTTTGCATACTGTGCAAAACTCAAATTGCTTATAACAGAAATACAAGCAATTTGCGTATGCATCTCCAAAACAAACATGCCCAAGAGCTCTCAGATTTGGAAGCTGGTACACCGCCAAAAAAAATTATTTTGACACAGGAGGCCAGAGATAAAAGAGCTCAGAAGCGTATGATCAAAGCCGGACTCAACGCTACTCAACATATTTATACCACTAGCGCCGATGGAACAGTTCAAATTGACGGAGATCTTCAATTTGTCACTGATCCTAATATTAGTCTATCTAGCATGGAAGATGACATAGGTGAGATTGGTATTGATTCATTGATGGAATTTTGTGTTATTCGAGTTTGCACGATTCAAACCAAATGAAGGTATTGTTTTACCATTATCGACCGATTTTCCATCATTGAGTTTCAAGTACTTTAATATTTTTTTGATCAATTTTACAAAAACAAGATATAATTCAAATTGAATAGCAGCAACAGTTTGATATTTATTGAATAAATTGTGTAACAAAAAGTATGCTGCTACATAAAAATATTGAGGAATTTGGAAAACAATGTTAAATCTTCATTCAAAGATAACCCGTTGGACATTTCGAACATGGATGGCAAAGCGGTATCGGATGCAATCACCGAGTTCATTGTAATGGACCTCCAGTTACCAGAAGTTGTGGAAGGACGAGGTTTCCAGAGACTGGTCGCGACTCTCCGTTCACCGTGTGAAATTCCAAGCAAAAATAAATTGGAAGATGAATTAATACCGAAAGTATACGAGACTTTTCGTGAATCTGTGGCAGCGAATTTAGCGTGTGTAAACGGAGAATTTGGTCTGGCGGTTGAAGAATGGCGATCAAATTCCGGAGAATATTTCGTCACGCTGTCGCTGTATTATCAAAACGTGGACGAGGCCATTCTGGAGTGTAAAGTTTTGACCACTCTCCATGCACCTTTGGATTGGGGAGAGACTCAGTGGAGCAGCGTTATAGATTCCACGCTTCTCGATTGGGATTTAAGAATAGAAAGAATCACGGCTGCTGTCGTTGCGACTTCGCGGCCCGAATTACTGGCGTCTTTGTCAAATCGAGGTTTAGCTCTGGTACCCTGTCTTTTGCATACTTTACAAGTCTGTGCCCAAGCTTGCTTCGAAAACGCTGACGTCGCGATTACGCTTTCAAAATGTCGAACGACGATTGGAGTAATCGCGAGTCACGGGAGCGCATCGACGGATTTGAACGTCCAAGAACAGCTACTTGAGGTATCATATATTGTGATTACGATTCTCTTGATCGGCTACTACTGAAAATTGCGAGAATAAATCCAACCCAATGTTTCCATTATTTTTCCAGTTAGAAGAGAATGCAATGCTCATGGATTATCCAGCCGTTTGGACATCGACGTACAATATGCTGGAGCAACTGATCCTCCGACGAAACATAATAACTTCGATACTGGAAAGCATGGAAGGCATAGATCGGGAAGCTATCGAACTTACGGAAGACCAATGGAAAATTATCGAGGATCTTGTCAACGTACTTGAACCGTTCAAGGTCACTATTATGACTCTGAGCGAAGAAAAAATGCCACTCATATCACTTTTAAAACCTCTGCTGTGGCAATTGGTATCCTCACACCTCAAGGTTAAGGACGATGATAGCGAAATCGCCAAATCGTTCAAAGAATCGCTCTCCGATATGCTCTGTGAACGTTATGCCGATAGTAACGTCACGCTATTATTGCAAATCGCCACCACTCTTGATCCCAGGTAACTCGTGGAAATTATTTTTAAAAATACAACGTCGGTCGTATACAGTCTTAATACATGAAACAGCAAGAGCAATAAAAGAAAAAAATTGGCTGTTTTCCTCACGAGACACGATCGATACTGAGAAACAATCCAGGATTTTATTCTATACCATTCGATATATTTGTTCGAGAATGACACAAATTGTACAAAATTTGTAAAATCAAATGAAATGCTGTGAGAAATTTTAGAACCTTCGAACATTTTTTAGGATTTCGAAAAATTTTTTCGACTATACTTAACTTCTCCAGGGTATTCGAAGATGGGTTGGAAAAGTCATTCGGCAGTGTGGTTTCCAACTTGTATTGAAAATAGAAAATAACTTATTCGTTTTTAATTGACTGAGAGTTGTTCGGTAATTGCGTAACTTGTCAACAGATTTAAACAACTGCCGTACGCCCCGGATGAGGATAAGAACATGGTTAATGGGCCGATAAAAGAGATGTTAACGAAGCTCGTATTGGAAGAGACTGGTGAGCAAATCGAGGTGAAACCAGAGGAAGGTTCGGCAACAAAAAAGAGTCGTTTATCGGGAATGGCACTTTTGTTAGGTGGACTTTGTGCGGTGAAAAGCGGAATGCCTGCGGAGGAGAAAGCAAATCTTGAACTAGTGCAGTATCAATCCGAAGCAACGGCCCCTCTTGATTGTTGTCCATTGCAATGGTGGGCCAAGACTTCAGTCAAGTGTCCGAATCTCGGGAAATTAGCTAGACGTTACAATTGTGTGCCCGCTTGTTGCGCTCCCCCTTCGAGAATTCCGGCTGAAACGCAAGTCCTTTATGACACTAGAAGAGCTGCTTTGCCTTCACATTTAGTCAACAAATTATTATTCCTGCACGGTAATCACGCAGTTTGAGAGTAAAAGAACGAAGATTTACGAGCTCTTCTATAAACGAGATATGAAAAAGTATTTCATCACGGAAATACTAAAATCGAAGCTACTCGGCAATTTGTGAGAATAAAACCAGGTTCCAAATTGCTCTTTTACTTGAGATTCGCCTTATCGTTTGAAAATAATTGAATTTTCTCCGCCATGTGTTTGACACGTGTCAAACATGGTTTGACGTGTTATCAGAAATTTGTTTCATTTGAAATTTATTGATTGATTCATTTCAAGGTAAGAAGATGAATTTAGTGGCTCTAGAAGAATTTTATCTTCCTTATAACCAGACCGTTTAAATTTTTCTCTCATAAAATAACGAAACCTTACTTTATTTTGGCACTTTATCAATTTACACCAAAGTTGTACCTCACTAGACTTAAACGATCATATTAAATTTTTAATTCTACGAATCTAACAAAAAATGAGTTGCCAGATAGTTTGTAAATATCATGATTATATCTGCACTGGTCTATGCTTTGATTTTAACGTCCATAGCTTGGAAAGCTGTATACGTTGTGTGAGAAAAATGATTACGTTCATTTTCATTGCTACTTTCAAAACATAATTCTATCTTTTACTCTCCTCTCAGAAATTGCAAATCAGTACAAGAATCTGATTTTAATACGTAGCTATAACGACGTAGGACGATTAGAAGAAATGAACGATATTGTAAAATAATCTGATGAAAACAGAAAACAGAAGAATGTATCAAAAACATGAAATCAATTTTTTACAAAAAGTTCAATAAACATTTTGGAATATACTAATCGAGTAATAATTAGTTTTCAGGTTCAGATGGCCATTGTTATTATTGTTACAACAGCTTGAGGCTTTCACATTGATCCCATGTAGTGTTTCAGCCTCAGATTTGGTTTCAGTCTATTGCTAATATACCGAAACACGACGTCCATCGGGAGGTTTAAATTTTCGAGTAATAATTGGCGTGTGATTAAAAATATTCAATTCGTTTTCGATTTATATCCAGGTGATGATTAACAGAAAAGTCTTCAAGAAGCATTTAGTTGATTTTGCATCCAGCCAGAACCCTCGTAGAATCTAGGATCGCCAATTCGTAACGACGCACGTTTATAAAAATAATAATACAGGACCGAAACTGGAAAAAATGGCAACGAATTATTTAATAATCGATCTTTTCAATGAATATAATAAAAAATTGTAAAACCTGTTTTGTGCGTCGAGTATAGAGAATGAAAGCCTTTTGTCCAATAATTTTCGAGGGGATGATGCCAGTGAAGAGTCATGTGCCATGTGTGAAGACCGATACTCAATATTATGTAAATAACGCAGAGTACAAGAGTCGTGCGGAATCTCACATACAAAAGTTGTATCAAACCAGCCTAAGACAATTTTTATATCGAATATTAAAAATATAAAAAATTTAAATAAAACAATTTTGAAACTATGAAAACATGATCTAGGTAATCCAGATATTAATTATGAGGCGCGATACATATTTTCGAAATGTAATTCAAAAAAAGTACCTGAAAAATATACGTTGAGAAGAAATTGATGAGCAGTATAGTCAGAGCAACAATCAAGCAAAAATCTTGAGCGCTGAAAAAAAAACAGATGATTTTAAACAGTGACAATCGTGGTTGCAAGAAATATAGTGGAAAAATGTTAACATACACGTAAAGTGCGAGGATATCGACAGGATTTGATCTCGCAAAGCTTGAAAACGAGTTAACACAAATGTCGAACAACAAAAGTATGTACTGCAGGACAACGATCGCGGGGTATTGTTTTGAACTCGAAATATTCATTTAATCGTTCCAATTAACAAAAAACGTTATGTGCCGAAAAGTTTGGATTTCGAGAAGAAACAATACTGCTTGTTGTGTGGTATTTGAAAAGTCGTTGTCATGGAAACTGGTGACTCAATTTTACCGCATAGATACTAGAGATACTAGAGGGTCAAAATTCAAAGCGTTGAGAACAATTTCCACTTTCGTGCTTTCGATTGACTATTATTCACGTCTGTTCCGTCGCGGCGCTGACGTCGCATTTGTCGACTGGGGACACAAGGACACAAGCATGGGTCGAACTCCAAAATAACGAATCTGTCACATTTTTAACAAAGGAAACTTTTAGAATTTACTCCAGGAATATAATTCTTATACGATTTGACAAAAAAAATTACCTGGATAAAATATTGCATCGTCGGAAGAATACGAGAGTTCAAAGTTATGATACACGAATAATGTTATAACTTGCCTCTGTTCCGATGATCAGCTGATCGCAACCGATATCAATAGAATCATCGATACGAAGCTTTCGAACGTTACAATCCGAAGAATTTCTATTTGGAAACCACACAAGATTATCGATAGACCACGTAAATAAAGCATACTTTCTATTCATTTAAAATAAAGTTTAAATATTTGGAATCCACAAACTGACTGAATTTGAAAAAGTTGCAGATCAATGCTGAGATCCTTCTCTAAGCGAATCAATTGGAATTACAAAAAGTTGAAAAATCTTGTTCCACAATTCATTTGTCGTGCTGAATTCAGCCAGAGTGGAGAGACAAAAATGGTTAAGTATTTAAAACAAGAAGAAGCTAGCAATATTGACCAGGATTTGTTTAACAAGTGTAAATTCAGCGTGGACCAATTGATGGAATTAGCTGGTCAAAGTTGTGCAATAGCAATTGCAAAGTGTTATCCCACTTTGAAAGGATCCAAAAAGGTCTTGGTTTGTTGCGGTCCAGGTAACAACGGAGGAGATGGTTTAGTATGCGCCAGGCATCTCGCTCTTTTGGGCTACGAGCCTCGAGTCTATTGTCCCAAGAAACCAAAAACTATTCTCCAAGAGAATCTTCTGCATCAGTGCAAGGAAAATGACATTGCTGTCCTTGAGAGCGTAGAGGATTTTGCTACGGCCAACGAATACATGCTAGTGGTCGACGCACTTTTTGGATTCAGTTTCAAGCCACCAATTAGAAATGAATTTATACCGATCATTGATTTTCTTAAAAAGACTAATATTCCTATATGCAGTATCGATATCCCATCTGGCTGGCACGTTGAAACTGGGCCATCCATCAAAGACGATATAAAACCTGAAATGCTCGTTTCTTTGACAGCTCCAAAATTATGTGCAAAATACTTCAACGGTAAATATCACTATCTAGGAGGACGGTTCATACCAAAGAAAATGCAACTCGAATATGGGCTTGATTTACCTGCATATCCTGGTACCGAGCTCGTTGTACTATTGTAAAAAACTTATTGTTGATAGTACGGCTTTCTATCGTTCTGTAACGAAGCAAGCAAGGGACGAAAGAACACATATCGATGGAGCTATTCCGATCAATCGGTAATGCAGATTTCGATTGTCGATAACGTGGTGTTGGTAACGTTGTTCTGCACGAGGTTTTCAAATAAAGTCCTCTACGGATGCCGAATCGTCTGCTAACTGGGTATTTTGAGATGAAAGAATATCAATATTCGATAAGGAAGAGCATGCGGCTTTGACAGAATCACTTGAAGGAATGAGCTGATTCGGAATTCCACCGCTGGCTGACTTCGTCAAAAAGAGTTTTTCATGTTATAAATTATCGAGAATTCTATACATAAAAAATATTCAAAAACACTAATAAAATCTACTAACGGTTATTGAATATCTATTATTTTCCTCAAAAACATCAAACGGTTGTAAGAAGTATATTGAATTTTATTCAAGCGCATGACATTTTATTATTTTTTCTTTTTATATCGGTAAACTGTACGAAAAAGAAGTCACACAAAATGTGGCGAAAAAACAAATGAGTATTGCGTCATTAAATTGGCAATGTGTACAGGTTGCAACTACCACACTTTCGAAAGATCTATATGTATGTATAATTATATAATTACATTCTAAACGTACATCGTACTGGACATTCGATCCGATGCACGCAACGTAATATCAGCTGAGGCGATATTGTAGAAAAAAAGTACGAAAAATTCGAATGAAAAAAAAGTAACGTGGAATGAAAGTTTACAGGTTATAGTGCTACAAAGTTTTCTAACACGTATTTTTGTTCTAACGTTGCTTTCTTTTGTCTTTACTTCCGGCTACTGCACATTGAAAAAAATACGTCAAATAAGGTTTATCGAACCGCAGGTTAAATTAGAACGAACTACTTGGACAATTACATTGGCAAAAAAACTAACCTATAACGTTTGTTTTTATCTTAAATCAATAACTGCTCGTAATATTGAAGAACGTACTGATTTATTTGCTTCGATCAACAAGCCTCGATAAAATAAATTTATTTAAATTTTGATTGGTCTTAAAAATATATATCGAAAAGAGAAGAAAAAAAAAACAATTGAATCTTCGTATTGAGTAATTAACCGATAAACGTACTACACACACACACACACGTGGCCGGTATAATTGTACGTGATATTTTTTTATTTTCAATAAAATATATTACATGCGAACGAATAACACAATGGGCACCCGAAGATCTTGGCAAAAATACAATCAGTACCTTCAAATTCGGGTTAGTAGCCTTCAAACTCTGCTCGAGTTTTGTGAGCTTTACTTTTAAATACACGCAAATCCCGCAATATATTGGTTTCCTTCGTTTTTTTACTTTGTTCTGTTTCCTTCTTTTCTTTCGTATTTATTTATTTTTTTTTTAATTTTTCGTTAGTCTTAAGAACTGACATTACAGCGCGCTAGATCCGTTTTCCAAAACTGCATTTTCCCTGCAGAAAAAAGGCACGAACTGGCGGAATAGTCGGCCTAACTGTATAATATTTTCATTTATTTATTATGGATGGAACTTTGTCACAATACAATATTATTTTTTCTTCTATGTTTTTTGTTTTTTTGTTTTTTTGTTTTTTTTTTTTTTTTAATCCTTATCTCACAGTAACAAATACGACGTTCAAAAGGTAAGCATTCGTGCATCCCTAATTCTTTAAATTCATCGTTGGAAGTTAGCTACGTAGTGTGAACACAGCTCCAACTCTAGCTCCTTCCCGATTTAATTCGAAGGGGAATAAATTCCGTACTCACGAAAGACACTGAACAATTTTGCAGTTTGTTCTATATTTTCTTAGTCCTTGAATAAAAAATAAAATTCCGAACTTTACGCGAAGCGCCCGAATCGTTTCGTTGTAAATGGAGAATCAAGCGTCACTCCCTTCCGCTCGGATCTAATTTTCCACGAGTAAAATTTTGAATATTTATCCACATTAATATTGCCAAAATACATGAATTTTTTCGCCTCTCCCGTTCTCTCGTATTTTCTTCACTTTTACAACAATGTGACAACTCAAATGGAGGAAAAGCCGAATTCTTTTTTTTCAATCTCAATCCAAATTTTCTGGGACTCTGCCGACACTACATGGCTAGCCCCCCCCCCCCCCCCCCCGTTCCATCATTTTTCTTCTTACTTCCTAACTAATCTTCTCTCCTCTCGTCTCAGAGTCAGCGAGTACGTATTGCATTATCATTCTCATCGTTATCATTCTCCATATTGTTAATTCAATGGCAATTACACGTTATTTATAATTTTTTTCCTCAAATCTATATAATATATTTATATATATTTATATATACGAATTTTTATTTTTATTTTTTTTTGTAAATTTATTTATATATATATATATATATATTATATATATTTATACCTTTTATTTCTACGTGTATACTATGCTGTATCGTTACGGTTCAAAGTGTCTAAGTGAAACGGTATATTCGTTTGTTTTTTTTTGTTTTTTTTGTTGTTTTTTTTTTTGGTTTTTTTTATTGTCCGTGGTATCGAATAGTATTATACATTTTTGTTATCCATTTTGGTACTTATGTCTACATATATTTTATATGTATATACACATATACTCAATTATTTATATATATATACACATATATATGTATACATAGTCATGGAAAGCTCAATTGCATGACAATCCGGTTTCACTGTTTATAATTGGAAGTCACAAGGTAGATTTAATTAATTTTTGTTTTCTCTCGAATCGCGCGAAGCTTATTTTGTTATCGAAACTTCCGAAAGAGCCATACACCCGTTCCCCGGATGGGGGAGATTCGGTGCAACGAGGTATCGAAAGCTGTGGTGCCTGTGCATATTAAGGCAGACCGCGGATCACGAAGACCGCCGTCACGTGCATTAAAAAATAAGATGATTGTGAAAGAAAAATATAAAAATCATAATAATGGTATTTTATGAAAGAAACGAAGTCTTATTTTGCTAGTTCGAAGATCTCGATGCACCGAATCGTATCAATTGGAATCCCCCCCCTTCCCCCCCCTCTCTACTTTTTCCGTGGTTGTTTTTTTTCATTTTCCAGTAGAATATCGCATCGAAAAAAAACAGCCTACCTCCGATATTAAACTCGCTTTTTCGTCGGTACTATTTGGCAACTAGGCAAGCTCGGTCGTTCACGGAAGGCATCGTATGGTGCTTTTTATTTATTTTATTATTTATTTTATCCTTTTTTTTTCTTCTTCTTCTCTTATTAAATCGTTGCTTTAACAATCGTAAAAATTTTCCCATCTTATTTCGTTCATCCATCACTTCGTTTTGCTTCTTCTTTGTTATCGTGTTTTTTTTTCTTTTTCGTTTTTCTTTTATTTTCACTTCATTTTAGGAATTAGACACGTGAAATGTTTTGCCAATACCGACGAGGGCGTAGGTTATTTGCTAGGCGTATTCGCCTCTTCAACTTTGCTTCATTTAGTTTAGTTCGGGAAAAATTTAGCTCGCTTGAACGACGCAGCGTTCGCTTTTCGGTCTCATCCTTGTAAATATGCATTGGCAAATTGGTACATCAGCGACTACAGCGTCAAAATGTATTAGTACTTTTACGCCCTTCTTTCCTGCGAATATCGAAAAAAGAAAAAAAATCACATTCACTCGCGAATTTTCGTCGTTCGTATTGTTTTTCTTTTGTTTTCCTCTCGTCTCAACACCTTTATTCCTTTATTTCGTTGTCAATCTTTTGAGATGCGGCTGTCAAGCCCGAAACGATGGCAAAATGTTGCTCGCTCATTTGTCATCGAAGAAGATACAAATAGCCCTACAGTACAGACCTCCTAGTTTTTGGTCTAGCCGTAAAATTCGCTTCAGCATTCCCTCTCTCTCTCTCTCTCTCTCTTTATATTTTCCTCAATCGATCAATCATTTATTTTTATCTTTTCTCAAATATTTGAGGTATACGTAACGACTGCCGATTTATTGTCTTCATTTCTTTCAATCCGTGACGGCTCGATTTCAGTGTGTGTGTATATAGTTTTTTCATCAGTTATCATAACAGACTCTCGTCTCGAAAGCAACAAACGATCAAAGTTCGTAGGAACAGTGTGAGAAAAGTACGATTAAAACCAATTGATAAACGACAAAGGAACGTGGCGGTGGCAAAAAATCATCGGCAATTTTTTATAAATAAGTGAACGTTACAACAAATCAATAGAAAACGAATGATTAAAAAAATCTTAATTTCCTTATAAAATTCAAGCGCGTAATAAAATATTGTAGAGACAAAAACAAAAGAAAAGTAAAAAAACGATAATAACAATTTTTGTCGCGTCAAACACTTTCGGAAATATTGAGACAGCTATTCAGGAAGGACGAATGGACACGTATACCGAGAGGCATTCGTTGCTTTTCGCAAAATCACCGCGTTACTTCATAAAAATGCACTATAACGAGAATTCATCAACGGAGCAAACAGATTCGCTTCGTCTCTCTCGATTGTTCGTTCTTTTGGCACAATTACGTGAATCAATGGACGAAAATCATTGGAAAGTATGAGATACAGAAAACAAAAACTGGCCTTTCGTACCGACTCGACTGTATTGTATTTTTTGTCTTTGTCATAAGTGAGAGAGATAGTTTCAATAGAGACCTGTGTCGATCGCAAAACGATCATTTAAGTTCTATCGTATATAATATATTATAATTATATAAAAATATATTTCTTAAGTGTTAACACTATAATAATAAATGAGTATTATAAGCATCATATCTGCTTATTCGTAGGATGAATAATTATGTATGAACACGATGCCTGTCGCGGATAACCGAAGCTTCTACGTGAGGAAGTACAAGTTCAGCGTTATTATCATCATTGTTATCTTCTATCATTAAAATTATCATTATTCAATTAATTAATTAATTATTATTATTATCATTATCATTATTATTATCGTAATTGGTAGTTATTATCGTAATCGTGATTAATCTTTAAAACTCATTTTTCACCCCTCTCTGCTGGCTAATATTTTTGCCTCAATTGGCCTGGCAATTATACGCGGTTACCACAGTTATATATTTATCAATAACAATATCACTTATCACTTCTGGTACGTGTAAATAAAAAAAGACGAATAAACTGTTATAAAATACATTCTCGAGTATTATCATCTTTCGCAGAGACTTTTTGCGCGTTGCTCTCGTATCGCTTGCTTTTCTTTTTTTCTAGGCTTTTCGAACGAATTTATTTATATATAAATATATGTGTATATAATTAAAAAAAAAAAAAAAAAAAGAGCGAATAAAATTATACAAATGTCGTAATAATCATATAGCTTTAGTCATGGTATATTGTTGGAAGCATTTAATATCATGTTGAAAATTTTTTTTCCTCCTCAATCGGGACTCACGCGGGTTGTTCCCCTCGGAAAATCGATAATTGCTGTACCAGAGAAAATTCACCGGTTTCGTTATTTGCTTGTTCGTTTGTTTTTTTACCCAATTCGCGTCTACATATAAACATGTACATCGCATTTTTTGCATTGCGAGTGTAAAAAAGTTTTCCCGACTCGGGCTCCAATTCACTAGGAACGATAAAACTATTTTTGACTCTCTCGATTTTTGCATACACGGGAATGATCGGTAAAGAATAAAATGCACCTCTGTATTAATCGCGATTGTGAGTAAAAAAGAAGCCAAAAAACACGAGAGGATATATAAAATCTAATATTAAAAAAGAGAAGAAAGAAACGCGTTTTTACGGAATGTTTTATGACAAATAGGACCAATGGCATTTCGTTAAACGCGCGCGCTTGTGAACGCTCTCATTTTCTAAGTGACTTCGTCAACTTGCTATAAGTACGTATGACTGCTTGGTTATTCACGATTTTTGTGTTTTTTTGTCCCTGTCAAACGTTGAGAACAAAAACACTTGGAAAAATCACCTTCCAAATAAAAATTGTTTGAATCTAAATTCAATCATTCGTTGCATATGTGTCCCGAGTATTGAAAAAAAAGAGCCATTTTTTGAGACTCTGTTCCTCGTTCGTAAAAAAGCTCAGCGATAAATACTCTCTATTTTGTTTCGTTGGTCAATTTTTCACACCTGTTCTCGGTTAAAATCTCTGGCGATTTGAAATAATATCCTGCTTGAATATTTTTATTTACAAACGATTAGATTGAAGATAATAATATGCGAGACTCTCTCGGTAGGAATGTGTTTCGAACAATGAATTGCGATCGTTCCCGTATTTGCTACATCGTGTTTTTCTCCCGAAGCCGATACAAAATATAATCAGCTACGTAACTAAACAGAAAGGACTTGTATAGCTCGATGAACGATGAACGAATTCGTTGAAACATTTTACTCTGATAAATGAAAAGAAAAAAAAACACACGCATCGTCCAACGTGATTGCTCGAAAAAGTCGATGAAATTTTTCTCTTCCGTTCGTTCAGACAAGAGCTCATTGCATACGAAGGGAAACATTGAACAAGGATGGAAAGTTCTCGATCCTCACTCTTTCGTTCAGATCAGTTTTTAATCTCTATAATATTAACTCCAAATTTCGATTCGTCCTTCAACGCTTTTTCATTCTCACGCGTTTAGTATGATAATCTTAATGAAACAATTATAATTTTTATCAGTATGTATGCCTGCAATTCTAGGCCAGGAAACGAAGCTACGAAATCATCAGATTTTGAAAAAACGTCATTTTTTTGTTGTTTTATCCATTTTTTCCGTTAGTTATTAACCGATCGGGTCTTTCCGTGGCTCGTTCTCTTCGCATTTTTATTCCCTACATTTCGTCTTTTGGTAGCTTTCCCCTAACTTCATTGGTTTTCGTTTTAGAAGAAATAAACTCAAAAGAAGTGCGATATTTTTCACTAATTTGTTAATAATAAACAAAGTACTCGGAATCTCGTGTTCAAAACTATAAACTCAACATCAGAGGACTTTTCCACGTGTAACGGAACCTGTTACTTTTTTTGTCAAAATCACACTCTTTATTTCCTGGCCTATTCGCGAAATTGCCCGAGAACTTGTTGTTTTTTCTTTGTTTGCGGGAACCTTACTATCCTTACGTCAACTAATATTATTAATATAACTTTTATATTCTTAATTCCTCTTCGAAAAAGTATTGAGTTATTTTTATTTTTTTGTTTTGCGTTTTTCATATTTATCCTCATAAGTGAACGCCAGCGGCTCGTTTTCAAATACTCGCGTAATCGTCATTTCATTACTCCAGTTTCTTTTATTCTTTGTTTTCTCCTCACCTATACTCGCCACTCATCGAGCGAATCGTTGGCTAACAAATTTGTACATTTATTAGTTCTTATTATTGTCGTGGTATATATAATATTTTGTTAATAAAAATAATAAAATATTATGTATATTATATAATAGATTATTGCATTATGCATTTTTGGTACCGTTACGTGTTGTTTGTTGGCATTTTATCTTTCCTTTCTCCATCATCATTTTTACCCAGTTACTTTTTCCCCTTCTATAATATTCCCAGCGCAATAGGGCAACATTCATAACTTTGTTATGTTATACACGATCACGAATTATTGTTATTATTTTGTTATACAATTCGGAAACGCGTACGTGCGGCTGAGGTTTTTGGTTGCTTTGGCATTTGCGTGATGGTAAGTTCTCGGTGAACGGGTCTCCTTGAGAAAATGCTCTCTCCCCTATCTCGAATTGAAATTTTCTTTCATCTTGCTCCGTTCGTTTCGTAGGACGAAACTTTTTTCCGAAAACGAACATTACGACGTTTTCGTCGGTGCGCGTAAAGCTTAAATGCTAAGCCTCGAATGAGGAAGTTGCTACTTCCTTCTTCTGTGCTTTCATACGTACTTGGCTCGACGAGCGGACTTTTTATGTATATAATCATATCATATACATGCATATATACGTCAATTCGCCATCAGGGATGAACTAGAGACACACGAACTTGAAGTTTTTCAAGTCGTTCAAGATTTCTCTCGAGGATGGAATTTTTTGCTCTGGCCAACAAAGAATTTATGCAAAAGCCACCGACGACTACTTCATCCCTGACCAGAGAATAGTTATATATGTATAAATATATGAATTTTTTTGGCGATGTGCCGGAACGACGACGACGACGACGACGACGGCGACGACGACAAGAAATCGAGGCCTGAGATGATGCAGGAAGTCGTCACTATTCTCTGTACGGCTTGCAGTAGGAGTAACGATGGTTCATGTGCTGACTGTAGGAACCAGAATGGGAAAATCGCTTCAGGCACTTGGAACACTGGAAAGGTTTTTCACCGGTGTGAAGTCTCTTGTGTTCCGTAAGATGATGCTTGTGCTTAAATGCACGAGGACACTCCTCGCATTTGTAAGGCCTTTGACCTGCTCGACATAAGGATAAGAATTTCAAACAAAATTCCAAAATAATCTGTGCTGTTCGTACTAGTCGTGTGGTAACGCTAAATATTTCACGCACCACAATCGTCATCGATTCTCCATTATTTTTTTATATTTACTCGAACACCCTTGACTTTTCGTGAAAAATAAATGTTACACCTTCTTCTTCGATAAAAGGAAAATAAAGCGCAACTCACGTGTTCTTAAAAATATAAAATCTTGATTGCCAATATTTTGGAACATGTTGATTTGCGACTTACCGGAATGTTCGTACTTGTGTCTCGCGAGTGAACTGTGCTTTGAGAACGTCTTGTCACACTGATCGCAAAAGTATAATCCTTCTTGTTCGTTCTCGGCAGGTGGAGGCGGTGCTTCTGTCGTCGTGGTGACTACGGGCTCGGTAGTTTTCGTTTGAATAACGGGTTGAGTCTGTAACGTAATTAAACGATTGTGGACTTGATATGAAAGTAGTCGATGGTAGAGTGGATCGACGCGTCTTTTTGAAAATATTTTTTCAATATTTCTTGCCGGTATTGACGATCGTTTTTACCTTGGGAACGATTTCCTCGTTTATAATGACCTCTACTTTCTTGGGATCAGCGCAATCGGTCGTTTCCTCGTCAATGACAAGAGGCGAATCATCGATATCTTCGACGTCGTTGTGAGGTTGTGAAAGAGGACGTATCGGCTCTTCTTTGGGAGCGCAAGGAGATGCGGTGTGTCTGTTCGATCCATTGTCGTTGTCTTTCACAACGGATTTCGCGTAAGCTTCTTTCTTCGAGAGATCGAGCGGTTGCTCGATATTGGTGTGATGGCTGAAGTTCGTCAGGGGCAAAAGTTCAGGAATTTTCGACTCTCTGCGATCTCTCGCCCGTGAATTTTGAAACCAAACCTTCGAATTAACAGAAAAACGGAGTTCAACTCGAAGTGTTCTCAACGAATCCGTGAGCAGCGTTGTTTTTTCAAAAGAATCGAAGCACTGCAACCTACCTGAACAACTCGAGTTGAAAAATTAATGTAATTCGCTATCATTGCAATTTCTTCTTTCTTAGGTCGTGGATTTATCGCGTAATATCCCTTAAGGACGGCCAATTGTTCGTCATCGATCAACGAGCGTGCTCTAACTCTCCTGCCTGATTCGTTCTGCGGCTGTGTGCTTTCTTCATCCTCGATTTCACCCTCCGAAGTTTCAATGCCGGCGTCCTCGGCTTTCCTCTTGATACTCGGACGCTCCGACGATGGTCGATTGACGTCCTCCAGTTTTGCGGCCAGACCTTCGCTTTGCGAATCACACTGATCCGCTGCTTGCCAATCCTGACTGTGAGTCATTTCACTCGACATCTCGCTGTCCTGATCCTGCTCAATTCATAACCGCACAGTTTTTTATTCATTCGTACAGTAAATAATTGTCACAACATTCCATAAATCCAACAGCTACGCTTTAATTATTGAAATAATAATCGACTGAATGATCACCTGATAATCTTCGTAGAATTCTCGCTTAATCGTAGCAGGAGACGAGGCCAATTTTCTCACATTCGCCTCAAGCAGCTGTTTCGTGACTGAGGTATTCACGGTCTCAAGAATTCTTCTAACAGCATCGAGGCCTTGAGGATCGCTGGGCAACGGTGAATTTTTTCCTCCCGTACCTTCGGTACCTTCCGAATCAGCCGTCGAGGGACTCATGACTTCGCGATGCGACTCGAATTGTTCGGCAACCTCGTCCAGTCGTTTCGTGTGCAATTGGTTGAGAATTTTACCGATCGAAGATTGCAAAAAATAGCTACCGAAGCCCATCATTTGCGGTAAGAGTGTCGGCATGTCGTAGATACCTTTAAATGTAAACAAATTATTATTCAGCTCGTTTCAATGAAATGGTGATTCGACAATGACTTTTAACAATTTTTTTCCTCGTTTCTATTTTCTACTTTTTTTTACCGCTCAATCAGTATATAAAAAATGTGTTTTAACCTGCTCCTTCTCGGTGTATGTCCTGATAATCGGAGGGCGACAATTTCGGTAATATCGGCATAAAAGTGTTGTTGTTCGAGACGTGAAGATCGACAGAATCCCGCCGCGAATTTGAGAGATTCTGTTGCGACGATTTTTTTGCGACGCGATCGACACTCGCTATCGAAGCTTGTCGTGTTTTTTTTAAATTCACTATCAAACATTTTTTCGAAGTCATGTGACTCGAGTACGAGCCCGAATGGGAGAAACGTTTGCTGCAATTGTTGCATTGGAATGGCTTTTCTCCACTGTGGATTCGGAGATGTTCCTGGAAACCGAGTTAAGTCAACAACATTATTAGGAACAATCCTGATAATTCCATCGAGTCTCTACGGTCATAAAAAAACAATTATCTCGTTTACGGTACCTTCAGATGATGCTTGAATTTGAAGGCCTTCTCACAGTGCGGACATTTAAATTTACGCAAAACTGCGCTTTCGTCGTGGCTGATCATGTGCCTCTGAAGACGATAAACGTTTGCGAATGTTTTATTGCACACTTTGCACGACTAAAATCAAATAAACACATTTTTAGGGGAGCAATAGGAAAAAACGTCAATTGTGTCAAAATTCAAATCGTGAGAACGAATGAACATCAATGTTTTCCCATTTAGATCGCATCATTTTTAAAACCCCAAATAAAAATAACAATATCGTCGTTATCGTACAAACGGGGGTCTCTAATCGGAATAGATTTTTTGAAAAATGCTCAAAGCTGCTCAATTTTTCAACAACGTCCTCAAAAGTATATTTTAATAAAGAAAAGGGCACAGAAATCCATCCTTGTGACGTACCGAACAATGCGTAGGTCGGATTAATAAAATATACTTACAACTTGGGAGAATTGAGCGCTGAGATCGTGTTTGTCGATGCTCGCGAACGAGGTTTTGTGAATATCTTCGAGATGAAGCTGAAGAACGTGTAAATCCCTACAGACCATGCCACACTGCGGGCATCGCTCGCCTTGCTTTACCGAGCCGGCCTCGCCTCCTGTGCCGCCACTACTGGCGACACCGGCGCCTCCTCCAGCGCCTCCACCACCACCGCGACCTCCTCCGCCCCCACCACCTTGAGCCGCCGCCACACCCGCGCTATCGGCAACTTCAGCAAGCTCAGCGCCGGCTTCGTCCTCGCTGCACCCTTTGCAAAACAAATCAGCGACAAATAATTAATACTAAAAGTACAAATACGTATCCAAGCCTTGTAAATAACTGAGATAAGAGAGTCTAGCGACATTTTTTTCATCCGCGTAGATTTTCAATTGGATTATTTTTTTTCGTTCGTTTGAAAGTCTGCAATTTGACAGTCATAAAAAAAAGTTCGCTCCTACACATACGCTCTGCGGGGAATAAAATAACGCAAAAATAACATTTTTGTCATCCAGGCAAGATAGCGTACATGTGTGAACGTTTCGCCACCGTTTGGTGGCGGTTTTTTATTTATGCTGGGTTCCTGCGCTGTACGGAAGAGTGCGCGCGCATACGTGCGAGTGTTTCGTGTCACTGCGGGCCTTCGGTTCGAAAAAATTGTTCGGATTTTTCGAAATTGTTAAAGACATCGAAATTTATGAAGACGAAAAAGCAGAAATCTTTGGAGAGTTTGAGAATGAAAAATTGACAAAATCACACCGCGATCGTGGCGCCGCATCGCGCACTGAGCCGGCAAGATGGCAAGCGTGATTTTCACCGTTCCCCGATATAACAGGTATGCTGTTTATACATATATACATCTGATTTGGGTCGACGCGAGTATAATCCGCGTGAATATCCTCTATTGCGGGTTTAGAGATTTTGGGGTTAGGATGGTGAGATAGCTGGCGTCGAAAAGTGCTGCGCGCATCGGAGTTTGTCATCTATAAATCAGTGCGTGTAAGAAGAGGGTCGTGGACGAAGGACGGCTGAAGAGGAGGGGGTGGAATGGCAACTTTCTGTGAGGGTATATTTTCGCAGGGGATCTAGTGGATTTTTTTATCCCCCCCGCTTTCGGTTCGGTCATGGCATTGACTGCTGTCGTGCTTGGGGAATCGCGAACAAAACGACGCGTGGAAAAGAGCGGGAGCGGCGAGGGGAGAGGGCATGAAAGGACCGAGCAGGCTTTCCGGGGTCCGGCAAAACTCTTCGTGCGAGGCTGTATTGTTTACTTGCTCTCTCTCTCTCGCTCATTCGCACCGGGTGGACTACGCCGTCGTATCGGGATATGCTGATGCCTCGTGCCACCCTCGGGGGTTATGTGGGACGCGTGTCAACGCACGCGGGTTCCTGCGGGCACGGGGAAAGTGGCACATGGCTCGTCGAGCGGTAAAAAGGGGGGAAATCGAGAATTCGCTATACCGTGACTACTCTCGTATGTAACGAAACGAGAAGGCAAGATGGGAGGCGCTTTCTATCGCTGCGTTCGTCGACTTGCGCCCTTTCTCGCACAGACGATTTTCGGGGGGCCTCACCCCTCGTTCCCACCGACGCTGCGCCCAGCATTCATCCTCGATAGATATTCGGCCTGTCGCACCGCGTGCACGTCCCGTCACCGGATAACTTTTCGGAACCCATTGTTCACGGCCACGGGAGTTTAAATGCCAAGCACACATTGACGCACACGCTCTCATAAGAGCGAGGGAGGCTGCGGGGAGAAATATTCCGACGAGCCGGGGCTTCGATGCGAACCACGGCGAAATGATTAGCGAAGGGGAGGGGGCAAACGTCGCGTGGGGCACGCTGAATTAAATCTCTATCCAATGATCCCGTACACCTTCGTCGAAAATAACACGCGACGGAGCTTCCAATTGACCGCTTCATTTCATTTTATTTTTTTCCTTCATTCACTCGATTCGGTAGATTTTTTTTTTTTAGTCCAAATTTTATATTTCCCACTCAATGCCTGCAGCACTTTTTGCCTCGTCAATCGAATTAATATGATTTCTGATGCGGGCAGGGAGTTGTGAATGAGCCTGTGGGCACGGATGAGGGTGAAACGATCCGTCACGTTTGCTCTACCGCGTTCCTTCGGAGTCATTCCTTTTGTCCACCTTCTGGTTAGATCGGGGTGGACGATCAGTAAGGATTCATTAAGGAGGGTGGATCGCAACGTTACAACGTTGCCATACTAAACCATGTTACAAATATAAAGAATTTCAAAATTATAAGAATTTCATCAAATTTGGTAAATGTATTCTTTAAATATATATAAGAGAATGTACATTTTTAGAACGACGCTGAAGTTTGCAATGTTGGAGTCCAACGAAATTAACGAAAATAACATTTATATTCGCTAATTTTTTATTTCACGAATCATTGGTGTAGAGTGAAAAACTGCGAATTGCAAATTAACCAGGTAACAGAATTGGAGAATTACTGGAATTATTGGAGAGTTTTTTTACATCATTTCGTTGGACTCCAACGTTGCAAACTTCAGCGTCATTTTTTTAGAGAATGTACATTTTTAGAACGACGCTGAAGTTTGCAATGTTGGAGTCCAACGAAATTAACGAAAATAACATTTATATTCGCTAATTTTTTATTTCACGAATCATTGGTGTAGAGTGAAAAACTGCGAATTGCAAATTAACCAGGTAACAGAATTGGAGAATTACTGGAATTATTGGAGAGTTTTTTTACATCATTTCGTTGGACTCCAACGTTGCAAACTTCAGCGTCATTTTTTAGAGATCTTTCTACCACATGGCTCTCGAGTAATTGAACACTAAAGTTCACGTGTATAAGCACAGAGCTTACATACATCTCGCGCATAAGAACTTCGATTTAAGGTATTTCCTTCACGAACCTGAACTCTCTGCAAAAAATTGATTTTAATTTACAGTTAAGTACAAGTGCGTGCTAATGGATTGGCGAAATTTCAGGTCTGGTTATCGAACATTTAATGAGGAATGAAAATTTGAAAAATCGTAAAATTTATACGGGAGCTTACGGAGTTACGTCATCATCACATTTCTATTCAATAATACGACGCTGAAGTTTACAACGTTGAAGTCCAACGAAATGAAGGGAAAAAAAACATTTGTAATTCACCAATTTTTATTTCACGAAGCATCGGTGTAGGTTGAAAAACTACAAATTGGGAATTCGGCAGGGAACGAAATTGGAGATTAACTGGAATTATTCGAGATTTTTTTTACATCATTTTAACACTCAATGTCTCTAAATTCCTGACACAAAATGCCTCACTCACGGGTAGAAAAAAATGTAAGGAATCTATAGCGACGATAAAAATAAAGGGTTACCGAATGTTTAAGGAAGTTGAGGCATTAGAACGAAAATGATGTTATCTTACATCTTATCAAGAGACTCGGTAGAGTCTCGGGACAAGTACATTGACAGCCCTGTCGTCTGCTGGCAATAAAACGATTCGCGGTGGTGGGGGTAAAATTGGCATGTCATTTTCTTTAATTGCGAAGCTCATGAGTTATGTACGGCTTTGAAAATTGAACTTTCAGCTAATTATAGAGTGAAGTGTAAAAAAAAATCAGTTAAATTTTCAGACAGTTTAGGAGCGTCGTTGCTGAGAAAAATCAATAAAAATTTGGGCCAAATAACATGTAAATCTTATGGAAGTCAAGACACATTCAGTGATATCAATGTTAAAAATGATGCTAAAAATATGAAATTTTTTGGGCAACATGAGCAAGGCTTGCTGAATAATGTAAATTTTTTTTCAGATTTATTAGGAGATTTGCTGAGATTATATTAATAATAATCTATTTCGCGTGCAGTTTTTTGAGGCTAGGATCGTCACCGTTCGTGTTTTCGAATGAGCTTTCACCCATTTTTCGTCTTTTTTTCCCCAACTTTTCTTTAAAGTGTATGCAACATTACCAAACTGTAAACTGGCCTAACTTTTGAAAGGTACAGGTCATAACTTTTGGGTCAAAAAAATGACTGTACAGCCTCAAATTCTTTAAAAGAATTAACGATGGAAATTGGAAAAATGGGAGAAGCAGAAGCTTTTCCCACGTAACAGCGACTTTTCAGAGGTTAGAAATCAGTCCAAATTTCGAGTGCCCTAGTTTGGGCCGCCAAAAAATAGGGGTCGTGCGAAAGGAAAGCCTTAACGCTCAATTATTCGATAACCGTGTGGTAAAAAATGTTTAAAAAATTGTATTTGTATACTCGATGCCAAAGAATGTTACCACCAAATTTGAACAAATTCTGATTATTTTGATTTCGTGATCCAGCCTCCTTAACATTTCTGAATGTTTCGATTAACTTTCGACCGTCACGTTTTCTTGTTTTTCTCCAAAATTCAACGAAAATAAAAGCATCGAATCGAACGAGGTTTTGAAAGATGAAAAAATTGGCAGCTTTCGTCGGGGATTAATTTTTGAAAATAGCAGGAAAAATTGGAGGCTTCCCCTCGTACCAAGAACACACTTGGAAGACTCGACGAAAAAGAGATTTTTAGTGCTTTTCGAACGATCGCACTGGAATAATTCACGTTTCTATTTCGAGTACGAGGCGGTAACGCGAGCATTGTTTTTTATAATCGGAATTACTATCGAAGCAATAATCTCGTGACGGAGCGTTGGAGTGATATCGTCGGGTTGCACGGGTCGCGGCCACGTGCGATTGCGTTCGAAGCATTAGCTCGGACGCGCGCGCACATGTGACTCGGCTGGAACGAACGAAAGTTGCTTTGTCTCGGAAAACGATGCGGCGATTTGTTCTACGAACGGTCGCGGGGAGAAAAATTTGATTGCACGCGGAGGATCGTTTCCTTCATTCGCGATTTTTCAGCTCTAACCTCAAATTTAGTCAGTCGCTTCGAAACTAGAGAAATCGAGTGGAAAATCGTTATCGAAATTTCTGAGAACGCGCCGAAAAAATGTTCATTCCCACATTGGCTGGCAACGCTCAGGCCGCGCGCGACGCCCGCCTTGCTACACGCGAAAGCCATACGCGAGACGACCTTCGTACAAAGTTTCTCGATCGATGGCCGTGCCCTTTAAGAGGAAAGCACATAGCAGCAGCCCAGAGGAGCCAAGATGGGCGACGCCGTGTAATTCGGGCGGCGGGCGAACGAGAGCGACGCGCGGCGATTACGTCATCGGCTCCACGCTCTCCTCTCGTGGGGGATTAATCCGTTACGGGCGCGCTACTTTCTTTATTTTCATCGTCCTCCATCGCCATCGTGACGCTGCCGACGCTTTACGATCTAATACAATTAGGGATTCTCCCGGTAAAGGATACGCGATCGACGCTCTTCAAAAAAATATCCACCCTACCTTCGATTTCATTCCTGCCGAACTTTTCACCGGGAGAGAAGAAAAAAATGGAAAAATCGATCCTCGAGCCGCTGTTATGCACGGTGTTGGAAAATCCGTTTTTGCCGAAGGATGAGCATGAAAAATCATTTTTAGAGATGCTCCCACTGATGGATCGCTGCGCAGTTGATACGAAAACACCGTTTATTAAGGCAACTCCTGTACTGCGTGCTATAGTCAAATGAGTGCTAAACTTTCAAAACGCTTTATACCAAGTTTAACGTACTGATTAAATGTATTGTTAGTGGATTTGTATTACAGCATATCTTATTAAAATATAAAAATATTGAAAACGCTAGTTTTGCAAAAGCATCAACTGATAAATGCAAATTTCCACGCTGACGCATTTTCACTGGTATTTTTCAAAGAATTATCTCTGTTTTTTCATCGATTTCATTGCACCGAGTCTCATTTTGATCCTCAACCGATCTTCTACGAATTCACCGCGTAAATTTTCCTTTGAACTCATTCCTTCACAAATTATGAATGAAAAAGTTTTTTCACTCAACGAACAATTAGCTGCAACGGTGAAACAATCAAGTTAAAAAAAACAATTACATGGTGGATTCATAGAGGACCAGTTGACGAACACAATGAGACTTGTTGCAATAAAATCGATCAAAAAACGAAGATAATTCTTTGAAAAATACCAGTGAAAATGTGTCAGCGTGGAAATTTGCATATATCGCTCGATGCTTTTGCAAAACTAGCGTTTTTTATATTTTTACATCTTAATAAGATATGCTCTAATACAAATCCACTAACAATACATTCAATCGGTACGTTAAACTTGGTCTAAAACCGTTTTGAAAATTTAGCACTCATTTGACTAGCATGCAGTACAGGAGTTACCTTAACGTCTTGAAAAAGCGGCTTCGATGCGTTTGAAAACAGGAGAGAATGGGAGAAAGAAACTTTCTCTACTGAGCCGGAGAATGACCTGTTTCGTTGTCTCGATGTTCGTGTCGCCGCGATGCCTACCTCGCCCCCCCCCCCCCCCCTGCGCCTCGCTCTCCTCTTTTCGTTTCTTTGAAGAATCGCCACGCGCGATCAGCGCTCCTCGCGAGCGCTTCGCGTAAGAAAAAGAGAGAAAACGTAAATAAAAACAGAAGTAGACGGGGAAAGGGGAGAGCGGGCGGCTCTCGGACGGGGTTAAAAGGAGATGGAAGCAGGACGGAGAAAGATATAGGCACGCACGTCGAACGATTTCTCGGGGAGAGGTCGTTGAGCCTCTCATCTCGCGGACAGGGCGGGGCCGCCATTATTACAAACGGGCGAAACTTCTCCGGTGTGGCAAATTTGTGCGAAACGTGAATTACGCGAAGCCAGTGGCGTGCAGGAAGACCAACGGGAAGGATGGGGGAAAATATTATTCCGAAAAGTCAATCTCCGAACGCGGGGATTTTAGTTAAGGTAGATGGGTGAATATTTGCTATTTAAGATTACGCGATGATTTTTTTGTAGACAAAAATGAGCAGCAAATTAACTATTGCACATCGACTTTTGACACTTATCGCTCCGGCATATGAAAGTCGTACACACATGAAAATTTAATGAATTTTTTCATCACTTATTTTCAAGATTTCGCAAAAAAAATCGATCCTCGTATTTCGTGGATATTCAATACACATGTATATTAGTTTTTGAACCGCACCGTTGTGAAAATCGGCTGAAATATTAAAAAATGTCTGATGAAAAATCATTCGGATTACACGATAAATGGATTGGTAACGTTTGACAACGCTGCATTCAATTATTTTCACATGTGACGTCAGTTCGACCTTTTCGTCATATTTCGTCGTTCGTTTGCTTCGCCACGTTTTTTTGTCAGGTTACAAAACGACCATTTTTATCCCGGTAAACTTTTTTGTCGTCCATTTTTTCATTTGCCTCCACTGCAATACTACTTTGAACGGTAAACTCGCTTCATCACCTATAAAATTAATAAACAAAAGTGACAGCGTGACATCAACAGCAGCCGCGGCCGTTGCACCACGCTAGTCAAAATGAAACTCTTCAATCCTTTTTTCAATAATAAAATTGTATAAAAATGCTGGTTCTCTACCGATTATATTTATAAAATAATAAAATTATTATTTCAAAATAAGTTTCGTCTTGAAATTTTCGAAAAAAACGATGCTGAAGTTTGCAACGTTCGAGTCCAACGAAATGAAGAAAAAAACATTTGTAATTCACCTATTTTTGATTTTACGAAGTATCGGTGCAGATTGAAAAACTACGAACTACCAAATTCGGCAGGGAACGAAATTGGAGAATTATTGGAATTATTGGAGGTTTTTTTTTTAGATCATTTCGTTTGACTCCAACGTTGCAAACTTCAGCGTCATTCGAAAAATATAGTTGGTGCTAAAATCACGTAACCGTCACCCATCGATTTAAGGTAAGAGTCGCGCGACTCTATGGTCAAATGACTATTTATTAATCGTCGAGATAAAATAGGGTCTCAGAAAGGTTTTCTGTATTGAATAAATCTTAGAACAATTTAAGCTGTATTCGAATAAATTTATACAAGATCATATTTAATAATTTATGATTAGAAATATATTATGATTGCTTATTTGACTCGGTTTTTCAATATATATATATATCGGTTCTGACCTGACAGTTGACAGATACCTATAGCCTCCAAACTCGCCGGCTATCACGAAAAGTATATATGTATACATTCTTAACGTTGCCAAGTATATCGAGTCACTTCATGGCAGTCGATCTCCTACCATTTTCTGAGTTTTCATCGAGATTATTAAAAAAATTCTCTTTGAATGAGTCGATGGCCCTATATTTTTATGGTCGCATTGAAATCTTTATAATATAATCTATGTGGAGCAATTTTAACATGAACTATATCTAATCGATAAGGAAATGAATTCTGCACTCATAGTGTTGGCTGGATGGGTTTTTCTCATAAGATGTCGTGTTATATTTCTATTTTTTATCGTAAATTTCATGACGCTGGAGTTTCCAACGTTGGAGTCCAACGGGAATGATCTAAAAAAACTCTCAAATAATTCCAGTAAATCTCCAATTTTCTTCCTTGCCGAATTTCCAATTCGTTATGTTTTAAGCCGCATCAATAACTCGTGAAATAAAAAAAATAATTAATTATAAATCTTTTTTTCGTTCATTTCGTTGAACTCCAACGTTGGAAACTTCAACGTCGTGTAAATTTCTTGATATAATCTTCGGTAACCTATTAAATCCTTTAACCATATGTTTATCACGTAAAAATTCTATAATTTAAAAATCACGAGTTCGTCTAATATCGATTGTCGCGCGACTCCTACCTTCAATATGAAAATTTGAACTTTCTCACGTATCTGGGAAGAGGATCTCGAGCAAAAACATTGATTTTATTTACACAAAATCGTACTTCTTACGACATATCGAGACAAACAGCCCGATGTTTCGATCCCTCGTGTCCAATGTGTTCGTATGTCCACATCAATAATTTTATACGAACTTCCCTAGTCACAATGCTAGAGTGAAGCAAAATCTTGATACAAACTATCGTCACCGGATGACCGAATTCGAGGAACCAACGACTCGAAAGTATTTTCTATTATTTATAATCAAATCTCGCAGCGGCTCGATAGAAGTAGATAAAGTTTGCAAATTTTTCAATAGTTTTACCGTAATTGGAAATATGGGACGAGCAAAATTTCAATTCGTTTGTCCAAGGCGTTGAACTACTCGTTGTAAAAACTCGATAGCGACGCGATGATTTTTTGTTATCCTCGTTGCAGTGAAACGCATATAATAATGGGGTTAAGCCCTGCCGCGTTCACTATCGCGTTCATCAAAGTTGAATAAAGAGCTACCGCACACGCGATACGCGATTGAAAATACCGCGAGAGAGAATCTTGGCTGGAGAGCGACGTCAGGAGCGAGCGCGCCGCAAACGAGATGTGGAAGCGACGAGAACGAATTCGATTTTTATCATCCTTCGCTGTATATTATAACACGCGCGTGGACATTCTTCTCCCCTTCTCCGAGCGTTCGTACTTCACCATTATTTTTCTTTTTTCGTTCTTTATATTGCTCTCGAACTTGTGTCCCTCTTCGCACCGTTCCGCGAGCGCCCCCTAGAGCCGAGCCACGTGTTCTTTCGCCTACATGTGCGACTATGTTTCCTTATTTATTTTCGACATCGCCATAACCCGTGCGCGCAACGGCAGTTCGAATTTCGAAACGTGACCGAAGGAGAAATCGCCCGGACAAATTGCCGAGGTACCCTCACCGTTTTCGACCTTTCATTCTGGCCATTCTGGCCTACATATATCGAACCTTCGGCCATTTTATGCTAATGAAACATCGGATATTTTCGCTAGATAGGCCTCGGGAGAAATTCTTCTCAAAGCTGGATAAAGACACGAAGAGCGTGACGATGCGATTCGACACAAATTTCCTTTCGTTTTATTCAACTCGATCGATTCGCATTGGTACGGTAAAAAAAATGTTGTCCTTGATCGAAATAACATTTTGAATTTTGATCGAAGAAAAACTTCTTTTTGAAAACATTTTAAAATTGTTTCTTAGATCGTAATGAACCAGTGGAATTTTTATTTTCAATTATAAAACCGAAAAGTGGCTTAAAAACTATTTTTTATTTATGATTTTGAATTTTCGGGTGGAAACCCCAGCCGCCGTGCCGTTTCACACGTAAACAACACGACTGCGAAGACCAAGCAACAAGATTTGTGAAGATAATTAGTTTTGATGTATATCATTAATGTCTCGTGCCTGAATGCAATAATACAAGTGCGAAAACTCCGCAAAAACTGTGCATTTATCGCCACCGTCAACGTATTTGTCATTGGCAGATTTGAACTTTCTGCTTTCACAAAACCCTCTTCCATGATGCGATTTTAATAAAACAAATGATAAAAGTCCACAAGTGTCATAATAACTTGTAAAATTTCAAAACAACCCTGAGCGCGCGATAAAAATCTACATTGTTTACTATCGGAGTGAAGTAACGTTGGAATCCAATATGGGGGATGGCGTTTCGGATATTTGAAAAACAGATGAAAAAAGACGACTTTTAAAATCGAGTTATAAAATTTACGTTGCATTTTTATGAATAAATATTGACGTTACTCGTTTACTTTTTACGAAATCTATCATAAATACGGATTTTTATATTTTTTTTCTTACACGGTCTAAAAAATTCCATCCTTCCGGCGGAAACTTGAGAGCAAAAGATTTTCGAATCGATCGAAATCCATAATTGGCTTTCCTCATCACGCGTGTTTACACACATGTGCGAGCCTGCCCCAAACACTTGTCCATCAACAATTCAGGATGAACGAGGCACAAAAGACATTTCGATGCGAGGTCATTGACCGGAGCACACGAAGAAAAATTACGAACTGAAAGAATTGTGAAACTGTGCGAAACAAACAGGTGCGAAATGTATGAAAAAACATGATACTGCGCGGACTCCCCCCCCCCCCCCCCCGACCGCCCTCCCGCTGCAACATCAAATTCGTCACACAAAGCGGACAGAATCAAATAAAGAAATAAGAGCGAGCTTACCCGGTTATCTCGTTGACTCGTGGACTCTCGTAAACAAATACTCATCGTGTGTTTCGAGCGTACTACTGCGTTTCACGCTCTTCATCAGGTATGAAAAAAGACTGTGGCTATAAACTTTGCACTTTCGTGATTACGCATTGGTTAACGAACGCCGAGTTTACTCAAGATTGGTAATGAAAACAGACGAGAAGGAAAGTCTGTGAAAAACTTGATAAATATGAAATATTTATGAAAATGATGAATTTAAGAATGAAAAAAAGTCAGATCATGCGTTACTTGTGATTGAAAAAAGCAATGAACTTTTTTGCCCTTTTCATAATCAAAGAAACGATTAAAATTTATTATCGCGATTAATAAAATCATGTGTCACTTATTCGTTGAGATTCATAAATTTTGAATATATTGATAGCGGCTTAAATACTTTCGTAGTAAAATCGTCAAGCGAAATGTGACAAGAGCCATTTTCTACTTGTATATGCGCACGCGCATATCTATATTTTAAACCAGCTGGCTCGTGCTGTTGTCGAACCTTCCACTGTTCATGTCGTTATTACTCGTTAACCTCAAACGAGTGTTTTTCTTTTTCCATTCCCAAGTTATTTTCACCGGTAACAAGGCTCCCTCGAGACATCATTGATATCTAAAAACATTATGTTTTCTTATTCACGTTTTGGGCTCTTTGAAGTTGGGAGGATCGAGTTTCATGGAATCCAAATCGTCGCAAGAGCATGTGTATAACCCGCCAAAAAATGACGACGCTGAAGTTTGCAATGTTGGAGTCCAACGAAATGAAGGAAAAAAACATTTGCAATTTACCAATTTTTTATTTAACGAAGCAACGGTGCAGGCTGAAGAATTACGAATTGGAAATTCGACAGAGCCGAAATTGGAGAATTATTGGAATTATTGGAGAGTTTTTTTACATCATTTCGTTGGACTCCAACGTTGCAAACTTCAACGTCATAAAAAATGTGATTTTCGTTTATTGTTTTCTCGACAACTGGACGATGGATCCTGTAATAAATCGAGGAATAGATGCACGCTGATGTTTCTAGCATATTTCCAAATTTCAATTCTCAAAGTCGGAATTTTCGATTTCCATTAGATTCGCGTGAACTTTAATGAGTTGGCTAGAGTTCGGGGAGGGGGGGAGGGGGGGGGGGGGGGGGGCGAAAAAATTCGAGAATACGTGGAGCAACGTCGGCACGTGCGTTTCTCGTTGAATAGCGATAACACAGCCACCTACATCGTCGTGACCGAGACGAAGTAGTGCGATCTCTATGTATATACGTGCGCGTGTGCGTGTCAGCGCGCGCGCGCGTTTACGAGCGTGTTTGTAATGAGGTCTAGAATCAAGACGTGTTTCTCCACCTCGCGCGCTACACGCATATATACGGGTCCGATATCCACGCTAATTCGTCCAATTTACTCATCCCGATAAGAGAGACACGATCGCGTATATATACGGGGGCAGGTCGTAGGTGAGAAATTGCGAAATTGCTCGACGCCGGTGTCGCTTGCTGCGATACGGAATTATGAACTATTTCAAGCAAAGCTTCTCCGCGTCATTCAAATAACCCATATCCGTATTGGCCTCTGCGTATTATAAATCTCTCCCTTCATTAGCCAATATTCCTTATCATTGATCAATTTCGTCAAGAATATTTATTTCATCGTCTGCTCCGCGTTCGTATCGTTGGATCCCAGATAATTTATTTCTCGTGGAATTCAAAGTTCGTGCGCAAACCTCGGGCATAGAAAAATCCATGAAATGGCCTGAAACAGTCAGTATTTTGGAATTGAGACGCCGCGAGTCTAATCGATTTGTTCGTTAATCATTAAGGCGTGAAAGGAATTAAGGTATTCCTTTCACGAACCCGAAATCCCTACAAAAAATTGATTTTAATTTACAGTAAAGTACAACTGCGTCCGAATAGATTGGCGAAATTTCAGGTCAGTTAAATTTATACGGGAGCTTATGGAGAATCCGTCATCACCACATTTCTATTCAATAATTCGTACACCGAATAACCCTACATTCCTGATACAAACTATCTCACGGATAGAAAAAAATGTAAGGAATTCATAGCAACGATAAAAATAAAGGGTTATCGAATGTTTAAAAAAGATATCAACGATGGAAGTTGGAAAAATGGGAGGAGCAGAAGCTTTTCCCATATAACAGTGACTTCTCAGAGGTTAGGAATCAATCCAAATTTCGAGTGCCCTAGTTTGCGACACCAGAAGGAATACCTTAACGAAATATGGACTCGGTAGTTGGTGCAACTCGCTCGAGTTTCAAGCAATTCTATTGTATCGGGAGTACACATTTTTCTAATTTCTTATCGAAGAATACGTGACCTCTGGAGGTGCTCGGCGTCATCAACGTCGTCGTCGTCGTCGTCGTATGTAAATACTCGTCATATCTTATAAATGTACTTGTCTCAGAGTCGCTGCTGCCGCGACTCTAGATATGTGAAAATAAGTTTCTAGTAAGTACGTATAGAAACTTAATTTTTGTGCTCGTGCACACGACGACCTTTGGGACGAGCTTCGACCACGAAAGTTGCTGCGATATCGTTCGATCCCCCCTCCATCTGTGTCGCAAGGCACGCGTTATTTCATTCTTTTTTTCAAACGATATTTATGAAACCTTCGACCGCTGTTTCCGTCGTGAATACGAGTAGCGAGAAAAGGTATCGCGGTGTGTTTTTCTCGTTCTTTTCTGCAACCCAAGCCCTCAAGCCTTAAAATCTTAGCACAAATATAACTATGTATAAGCGTATGGGGTATCATTGAGGCACAACTTTGTAAGAAACAAAACGTGCGGGACGTAAATATGGCACGTGATTCAGGAAAGTGTACGTATATTTGCTGCGTTTATGCGTACGTGCGTGTAACTCTGAGCGATGTTGGCAGGTGCTGAGAATCGAATTCAGGGGATTGAAAAACGAGACGACGCTGAAGTTTGCAACGTTGGAGTCCAACGAAACGAAGGAAAAAAAACATTTGTGATTCACCAATTTGTTTATTTCACGAAATATCGGTGCAGCTTGAAAAAATACAAATTGCAAATTCGACAGGGCATTAAATTGGAGAATTACTAGAATTATTGGAGAGTTTTTTTTATCGTTTCGTTGGACTCCAACGTTGCAAACTTCAGCGTCCATGAAACGAGAAGGGAAAAGGGGAAGTGGAAGAAAGGGCGAGTGATCCATTCGTCGCTCACGATGCGGTTAACTTTTTTCGCCCATAATGAGGCCTCATTATTTTATTATTTAGAGAATCGTCGTCGGGACTTGAGGAAACTTTTTACTCGCGTCAAAATAGAGGGCGGGATTAAAATTCCGAGTTTTCAGTGGCCAGAAAGCTCAAAATTACGATGCTGAAGTTTGCGACGTTGGAGACCAAAGAAATGGACGAAAAAAAATATTCGTAATTCACCAATTTTTTATTTCACGATGCATCGGTGCAGGTTGAAAAACTACGAATTGCAAATTGGGCAGGCAACGAAATTGGAGAATTAATGGAATTATTGGAGGGTTTTTTAAAATCGTTCCAAAATTCCGAAACTGATCGCTGGTACTCGATATATACTTTACAACATTTGTAATACCGAAATATTGTCAAGGGATTTATTGTTGAGACGAAATTAAAAATAAAACCAGGAATAAAACAATATAAATCATAAAACCAACTGATGAAACGTCGACACAAAAACATAAGACAAAAACAACTATCAAATTCCTATAACCAGAGAGTCCGCAATTCCGAAAAAATGTTTGGCTAGAAAATTCGCCTCCTGAAAACTTCGTACAGTTGAAGGTTTCGAATATAAGAATATCGAATAACTGTTTAAGGAGGAACATCAGCTTCACGTAAAGTGAGGTTATGTAAACCCTGTTTGCTTTATTTATACGGGATTAACCCCCAAAAATACGTCATTGTTGGGTGGAATTTATGTGAAATATAATAAAATGGTAGAATGAAACGACCTCCAATTTTGCACACAGGCTCTTTAGAGTTCAAACTGTGGAATAGTACGTTTTTTCTAACCTATCACCATTTTTTATTTGTTTTTGAGTATGAAAAGAAGGGGTCCGTGGAGTTATTTCTTATGCGAAGGTGTTAAATATTCGAAGTTTGGAAATGATTTACTAAAAAATGGCTGAATTAAATGGATCAAAAATTGGAGAGGCTATAGAAAATATATCCAAAAATGTATTCTAAAAGTTTCATTGAGCTATCACCACTTTTCTCAAGCTGATGTTCCTCCTTAATAGATACACATTCGTGGATTTTATATTCACGAATAAAAGGTCAAGATTGTTAGAACATGAGCCTAAAGTTTGCAACGTTGGAGTCCAACGAAATGACGTGAAAAAACTTTCCAACAATTCCAGTTATTCTTCAATTCTGATACCTGTCTACATCAATAATTCGTGAAATAAAAAATTGGTAAATTACAAAGGTTATTTTCGTTAATTTTGTTGGACTCGAACGTTGCAAACTTCAGCATCGTAAGATCACCTTTTACCTGAAATCGTATTTGTAACATTTTTATCGTTACTTGTACCCTTCTCCATAATTTACAATCAACGAGGTAGACTCGCTGACGTCTTCTTTACGAAACTCATGATTTTTAATTACAAAAACCCGAAATATTGGACTTCCGTCATTCTAAATTCGAAATTTAAGCCCCGCCCCGTATCGAGTTCGTTATTTTTTCCAATTGGACGTACAAGCGCGTTTTTGGGCTACAGGGAAACATAAATTTGGCTCGAAAAAAGAATCCGGGCAGTCAGTAGCGTATAGTAGTAAAAATAATGAAAAGTGTATTAACGAACGTCGCTTACCTTTGAACGTATTCCGTACGAGAGTCATGCTCATATTAGATCGTTAAGCCTCCGTATGATTCCAGCCGTTTTTGGGTCGATGTCGACCCGCCGAGTGTAAAAAAGTAAGTATTTCGTGATTTTCAACGAAAATTTTGTGTATGTATTAGGTCACGCGCGGCAATAACCTCCCGAGAGGTATATTATTTAATGAAAAATTTTTACGACGAAAAAGTACGAGTAAACATCGTTGAACGACGTTGGATATCGTCGTTCCAAAAGCAGCTCGTGATTGAGCTTCTTTCTCGTACAAATAATCGCCGTTGAGATGTCGCCGCGGTAGAATATTCTCAGCGTCACATTCGCGTTCGTGAGGAGCCCATAGGTCTGCGAAGCGCGACCAAGTCTCATTCGTAAACTCCACCGTTGATATTATCGTTACGGTCAAACTAGTTTCGGTGTTTCTCTGTCTGTCAAATACTCGATGTTTTTGCGAAGAGCGCGTGGCCGACGCGCGGTACGAGGATGGGCCACGATTTCTACAAAAATTTATTTTTCCCCTGGCAAGACGAGCTCCGATCGCCGTGCGCACCGAAAAAACATGTGATGCGTGTGTACGCGCGCGACCTCACAGAAGCAGCGCGCGATATGAAGCGAGGAAGCAGAAAGAACGTGAAGCTCGAAGATTAAGGAACTCGGACCAACAGGCGCGCAGAGATCGTCAAAATCGTAATCCAACATCCGGGAAATGATTTTTCGGGAGTCAATTTTTCCGTTTAAATCTGCGAGTTAAGCGAGAGCAGCAAAAAACTTTGATCGTTGTTCAGCGGTAAGTTTCGTCGAGTGTGCGCACTTAAAAATTCACTGTGTTTTCCAAATAAACTGGTATTCGTTGTCGTCCGGTAGTCGGTGCGCCGCTCGACGACTTTCAGTGGCATCAGGTGAGGGCGAGCAGTGTATCGAGAAACGGTGAAGCCAGGCAGTGATTCTCGTCAGTCCGTCAGTGCGTGTAATCCTTCTCCGTGAAATACTGCCTCCTGCTAGCTACGGTGATGATGATGATGATGATGATGATGAGTCGTTGACGACACGAAAGTAGTATCAGCGATGTTGGTTAGGTGGCGCAGTCTCGCGAGCCGATGCGTATACATATGTATTCCGTGAATGTGTGCACGCTCGCTCGCACACATGTACGTAAAGAGACATGTGCGAGTGTAAAATATCGTGTCTAGATTTTTTTCACTCGGGTTTATCGACGAGTGAGCGCGGTGTACCGCGATACCTCATCTGGGGAAGCGAGGAAGCGCGTCGGAGAGAGAAAAGAGTCGGATCGAGCGAGTACCGGGCCGAGGGGAGACGGGGGACTGGATGAAAGAAAGATGCTGTGCGATCTCGAGGTAGGAACTGCGAAATAGTGGGGAAAGAAAGATCGCGATACAGTCGAGTGAGATGTACGTGTATCCAAATGTGCTCGGGAGGATGTTGCGTGGGTGTGTGTGCCGTATGTACAAAGGTGGATATTGTTTTACGAAGCACACTCGAGGCTCGAAGAGGTTAGGTGCGTCGCGGTAAATCGGACGCTGAATTGAAATAAAAATTATAGATAGGTAGAAATTCGTTAGGAGCGTTGTTTCGATACTTAAATGACGCGTATTTTTTTCAGCAGCGCTGCTATCCGTGAGATTTCGGATGAATCGTCGAGTATTTATTAGTAGCTTTTCTTCCGATACGTTCTCCGCCGCGAATTCTCCTAGCGAGCTTTCGGAATTCGAGGTTAGTCATTGGATAGAGAAAAATTTGGGGAAACGTAGCGCGCGACGCGGAGATCTCGCCGTATTTTTAATTTCCTTTGTTTACGTATTTATTGTATGGAAAAATCGCGTGCGTGCAGCTATTTTCCTTTTTTTCGTGGAGTCTCGAGGTGGAGAGGAGCGAGAGCGAGATCGCGTGCGATTATGTACATAAGCGATTGCTGTTTTCTGGGCTCTCCCGGTGAAACGAGCTTTGTACAGGTCGACGATAGACGCGAACCGTATTGCGCCCTGCTCTCTTGATGCTGCTTCGCGCTCTCTTTTCGTCTCCGTCTCTCTCACTCGCCAGCCGCCCACGTACAACGCCCCCTCCCCTTCGCTCACTCTTTTTGAAGAACACGCTCACCATACGCGCCCTCTCGCACGGACGCGTGAGAGAAACATTTTCTTCTTTCTTCTCGTTATTCACTGTATATTGCACTTTTAACCAACAAACTTTTTGTCTTCGGCCACTGCACGTTTATTCTACTTATTCGTTTATCGGAAAAACTCCCGCGTCGCGTTCACCGCTCGCAATTTTTTTTATTTACGCGCACACGTCTACACACTTATTTACAAGAATACATACATGTATTTACGAACATAGAGTCGAAACTGGGGACAAAACTTCGTCTATTGACGTATCGACGTATTTTTTTTCTTTTATGCATGTACGATGCGTCCGACGCGGAGTACGGAGGGCGAGGGCGAAGCCCCGCGCGCGTGTTACAGCTTTTTCCTTCTTGGATGAAGCACTCGGTCACTTCATAACTTTTGACTGTACTCGGTACAATACCGTGGGTATCGTGGTACGTGAAACGCGTTCAATTAGATTTTTCCTCGGTTGCGGGTTAAAAAAAAACTCTTGTTTCGACAGACGCGTAACTCCGTTGTTTTTGTTTTTTGTTGAATAAACAAATAATAGAACGGGGGAGGGAAACGAAAGGAAGAAGAGAAGAAGGAACGAAGGAACCGAGAGACGCTTGCGGCCCTCGCGGTGCTAGGGCATGGCAGCAGGCAAGCAGGCAGAATGTCGCGGTGTACTACCAGCCAAGAGTAGCTCACCGGTACCCGCGCGCTGCTGCTGCTGCTGCTGCTACGCTTCTCTCTCGCCTGAAAGCACGTTCATCGACACACACCAACACCAACGTATGAACGTGCAAGGTAGCGGTACGTCCTGCTCGTGTGTTCGACGCAGGGGAGGCTGCGAACGAGAGAGAAAGAGGGAAGCGCGCTGATAGCGATGGGGGGAAAAGCTGGAGGAGGGGAGGAACGCTACGGGAGCTTTACTATAGGACACGAGCGATGGAGATGGGGTGATGGGTGATGGCGGTAATGGCGGACACGAAGAGATCCAGCCACCGCCCCCGTGTTTCTCCCTCTCTCTCTCTCTCTCTCTCTCTCCTTCGTTCGTTTACCTTCATTCTACACGCGGCATCTACTGCTCGGTCCCTCGCGTTCTGACGAAGCATACTAACCGAATCCCTCCCACCTTCCCTCATCGGACAACGCAGCGCGCCAACGTCCGAGGATGTAAACGTGTTGCGCGCTCTCCCTCGCCTTTCCCTCTCCCACACATCCTTCTCTTCTTCTCCTCGTCGCCCCCCACCGCCGCTTTCACCTCCCGATCGTAATGCCTCGTTCAACGAATCCTATTCCGCGCTACTCGCCAGCCTACTCCCCACTCCTACTTTTCGTCTTTCTCTACTCCCACACGAGCACGCTTCTTCCTCGCTTCACGAATCACGTTTTCAACTTTACGTATGTGTGCTTTCCTCCACCCCCGCCCCCCACCGCCGCAGCTATCCTCTAGCTTCGCTTACGTGCGGTCCCCTCTACCTGCGAACAGCGTGTGCTTCGCCCGCAATCAGGAGCCAGGGACGTATCTACTCGATCTCTCGGCCCCCGGCCATCTTTTTTTTCCCCGAATGAATTTCTTTCGGGTTTGACACAGACCTAGAGTCGCGCATACGTGAAATGATTTTGCGTATCGACTCTTTCCTGGTATGGAAAATTAACATTCGTAGGCAAGAATGCATATTTTTTTTTTGGAACTGCGAAGTTCGAGTATTCGAAGAAATTGAAGAAAAATAAGAGGCAATTGGAATCGTAGAGGGCGCACGATTATGTCGCGCTCGAAAAGTTCGTGTACGGAGAATGTTCGTGGTTGTGTGCGCGAGTGACGAATCGGAGACTGGGCGGTTCGCGCGATTGAAAGAGGACTCTCTTATCTCTCTGTTAAGCGGGTTTGTTACCGGAAACTTCGATATCTTTTTGTTTCTCTCGTTCGTTTCGAGGGTGGGAGATAACAAAAAGTCCCCTTCATGCAACGCCCTCTGACGGATTTATCCGTTGTGCATTTATCTGAGACTGCTTTTCGATGTTTCACTGCTGCTTCGTCGTTTTCACGTTTTTTTTCGTCCCTCGTTTTTGTCGTTCGACGATTATATTTCGTTCCATCGAGTTCTCGCTGGTGCTGCTCGTTTCGTTAACAAGTTCGTAAGGAAAATGCAGTGACGTTCGTTCGGTCGAAGAGCGATAAAGAAAAGAGCGAGAAGGCAAGGAGAAAACGACGGATCGGGGGGGTGGGGGGGAGGGGGCTGGAGGGGAGATAGGTCGTTTCGTGATTAGAGGCCACGATCGTATTACCGGGAACTCTCGTTCCCAGCATACACGATCTGCATTATGAATATGTACATAAATATAGTGTTAAGCATCTGGAGAGAATATTCTATACGTGCACGTAAACGTTGCTTCGTTTCTCGTTCGCGCGCATCTCCGGGTCTTTTAAATTGTAACAAACTCGCGCACGTGTCAAACGCATTGACATCGGAGCTTTCAGGCTCGTTGAGCAAATCATTATTGCACACGAGTCCAAAGTCCCCGAGACGTGTGCCCGTACAAAGAGATAGGTGACCGTTGTCATAGAAAATTAACTGGTGCTCATCCACGAAGATTCGAGAAGTCACGTGACGATGCCTCACTCGCTGACGCCCTCGAAAAATTAACCTCAAAATACCCTTTTTTTCTCGATCCATCGTCATTAGACGTTTTTCGTACGTGCTATTGAAAAATTACATTTTTTCGGAATTTCACAAGTTGACAGCATCACACGTCATAATTTAATGAAAAATAGACAAACAACATTAAGGTTTAACCGTCCAAGATGATGACACGCTTCTTGGATTTTTTATATCTTTGCGTAGAGCAGCGAGCGTCGAATGGAATTTTTAAGTCGTCGTAACATCGCGTGTGAAATCCATCTCTAACGAGATTACCGTACGGAACGGAAAATCTCCCCCCCCCCCTGCTCTCCCGCAGTCCCTCCTTCGCTCCCAAGTTCGATGTTTTCTAACCAAAAATAAACGTCAATCGAGACACTCTCGCTTCGTAATATTCACGATTCGTTCTCGACATTTCTTCAGGTCGATCAATGATGAATATAGCTTACCTCGAATGAGAGAAACGCTTGTATTTGTATTAGCTACATTAGCTGCTTGTACCGGCCACCGCCGCGGTTCGACGTCGCAGACAGCTATGGCGGCTTCGATCTCGTTCCTCTCCTCTCGCAGTTCGATACTATTATTAGTATGCAGCTGCCGTCGAATTACTGAATGGATCACCGTATAATCGCGTCTCGAAACAATGCCGTTTATGTAGTAGCCTTAAGCGTACACGTCAACATTATTTTTCTGGGACGCAAGTCCGTTGGGTACGTAAATTTCGTTGTTTTCCCGCGACTCGTTATCTGACGGAAGAAAGCACGGAGGACGACATCGCAGCTCACTTTCAACGGGTAAAAAAAAAAAAACATCAAAGGTGAGTCGAAATTCCTGCACGGATGTTTCGAAGCGTTTCTACAGTGATGAGAGCTCGATCAGGGGTTAATTCGTACGGAAATATAAATGCTATCGCCGAATGTGTTCTCTTGGAAGAAACGAAACATTCCTTTTTCCACCGAGTATTGAATTTATGTCTCGTTACATACACAACTGTAATAAAGTGGCCGGCGTGATTCTCACGCACGAACGGGGAATGCGCGGGCGCGCGACTGAAATTGTTCGCTGCCTCGTGTGCGTGTGTCGAGTGTGTACGCTCGTTCATTTCCACAACGAGAGAGCGAGCGAGATGCACGGAGAGATACGACGATGCGACAAATGCGAAGAGTAAATGCGCGCAAGAGGAGTCAGCGTCGAGACGAAGAGACTCGCATCACGCTTTACGATCAATTGTCCAGAGTCGGAGTTCGTTACCGTCCTATCCATCATCATCGTGGATGCTCGCTAATGCGCGTATGTTCTCTTTCATCGCTGTCCTTCCAGCTCTGTATCGTTTGCCAGATTTCCCACTGCAAATATTCACGTTTACGGCAAACGTCGCCGTCTTGATATTCGTCAATAATCACTTACCGTTCGGTCGTTGAGCCGATAGAAATATTTGAAAGTCGAAGAAAGGGGTAAATGGGGGCTGCTGGGAGCCAAGAGACTCGGCATTAAAACCTGTGTCCATAAATTCGAATCACTTATCTTATCACCAACGCTGTATACGCGTAAAAATATTCCAATTTTCTTTCTCCATGAAATCGTACATTCTTGAAAAGTTGATCGATGTAATCCCGATTGAAAACATGTGACAAGGATACGAAACGCCGACAAACTTTATTGCGCTACGATAGTCCGGTCGTCGGAACGCAATCGTTCTTTTGATACGGCCCTGGGTGATCTCCATCGCCGTCGACGACGTCGGGTCCAGCCGATGACGCAGCAGCGATCGTCTCGAAGGGACGCGGAGATCTCCGAGCGCAGCAGGGGCCGCCAAACTCATTCGTATGGCGGGGATAAAACGACTCTGTATTTCTATCGTTCCACACGCATAAACCCGCGTCCGTCCGTGTACCTCGAGTGTCTTCGTCCCGCGCTCGCTGCTCTCTTCCCTTTCCCCTCACGGGCACGCTAGATTTTATGCGTAAGGAGGGGGCGGGGGAGGGGAGAAGCCCCATCGTCGGTGATACCCCTTTTTGTTGCCGCCTATTAGGCGCCGCTGGCTCCGCCACGGCGTGATTCGCAACTGTGTTTCTTTATCTCGTCGGTGTGTTGTGTGCCTCACCGCGACGATATCACGCTCGCGTTCCTGTGGCCCCGTCCAGTTCGAACTGGTGTGTGCGTACGTACATGCGCATCCAATACACGTTATCGCGGCTCTATTGTGTACGAATATTTCTATATATTCTTCCTACTCTCTCGCTCATTTACGATTTTCCTTCTCATATTCCTGTTGACGTTTATTTTCTTATTTGTATATTATTATTATTTTTGCCTCCTCTTCGATCGACTTCTCGGCCGTTGAATGCGCGATGTAGCAATTGACGCGATACGCGGACTTAACTCCCTCAACGAGATCGCTCTGTTTTTCTTTCACAACGGCACCGTATTTTTATACCAATTATTTCTTATCTTTGTACTTCTCGCTCGATTCCCATTTTACTATGACTTTCGACGTGAGCGAGTCCGAGCTTTTTCGAACGTCGACGGTGCGCGATTCCCTAAGTATTTTATCTCCGTTTCTCTTATATCACGGTGAAATCTACGGGATTTTTGTTTACTTTGTGATTCACCGGGCATAGGTTACGAATAACGAATCGTTCAAAGTCTCCTCGTCTCTCGAACGTACATTAGCTTTCTCGCGCAACAGCTCTGACGGAGTCACGAGGGAATGAAAATGTTTTGTTAGCTGCCGCCGCGAGCGAAGAGCGGGCGCCGCTTACAACGTTGCACTTTCGTTGTTCGCAAGCCATCCCCCCTCTTCCCCTCGGCCCCTTGCCGCGCCAATGATTCATTAATGTATCGCTATCTCTTATTTTCGCGAGTTAAACTCTCCCACTAATTCGGTAGCCTCGAGAACAATGCGAGATATACAAGTGCACACAATTGAGGCTCGAGTTTATTTACATGTGCGTTCTCATAACGCGCTTGACGGTGAGAAGAAATTGAACGGTTCGCTCCGCCGCCCGATTCCTCGCTGGAAAACTAATCGAGCTTCGCGTCATCGTGGCTTCGGGATGAAAAATCACCGAGGACTGCAACCTTCCAAAAATATTACGACACTCTAATTTTCCTCGTGTTTTTTCGAGGCAGCTCAGGCGAGCGAGTCACAACGAACCAATCTCCGATGGAATTTAACACGCGCGGAGCCATTTAATATTTCGGCTGAAATTCAAAGCCGGGGATATCGATTCGCCCTCTAATTTTCGCGATGGACGCTTCACTTTTTCATCGCCTGGTTTTTTTCCATTATACTTGCCACGTGTGTAAACCGTAAATACAAAACTTTGACAATTTGTCGAAACGAGGATGTACGGGAGGGGAGGGGGGCCGGGGGTCGACGGGAGACGAGAGTTTGGTCGAATACGCTCGAGGCAAACTCCCAGGAGGCCTTGGTCCTGTATATATCCGGACACACACGTGTATCATAGCTTGTATCTCACGTAGCGAGCGGTAACTTTGGCTCTCTCTCTCTCTCTCTCTCTCTCGCTCGCTCTCTTCGGTATCCCGTAAAACCGAAAGCGCTCCTCCCGTGGACAAAAACCTGACCTCTCGAACAACTGTGCACCATGTGTGAGCCACTTGCGCCTCCTCGTCTCTGCACCCCGAACCCAGGGCTTCTATCTCGCTCGCACACCGTTTTCTATCCTCCCGCTCTCGTTAAGGCGAACTTTTCGCGCCCGTTTAACGTTTCTCTCCGTTTCTTCTCACGTTATACTAGATCTTTACTCTCTCTGGGCCACTCCGGGTCTCCGGGCGTTCTCCTTCTTTCTACGCACACCAGCGCGCACCGACGACCAATTTTTTCCTTCTCTTCCGAATCGTGCGTTTTGAGACTTTGTCTTTTATTTATCTCGCTTCGGCTGGCTCACCCGATTGGACTTTGGTTTCGCTTTCTCACTGTCATCACCGTCAGCTCCCTCCGCGGATGTGTACGTTCGATCCCCACCTATATAGAGGACTTTGAAATCTCGGAGTCGCGAGAGAGCTCGAGAAAAAAGAGACTAAAAACAGGCGGAACGGAGACTAAATTCTTTATTCCCTCTTCTCGACGAAGAAGCCCATTTTCGAATTGAAAATGGCCGCGTTCCCCGAAACGCTTTGTTTCTCGAGTCGGACACTTTGAGGCGGATCGCGTTGCCCGAACTACCGATTAAATTAAAAACAACATTATTGCCGTTAATCCAGAGTCGCTTGTTCAATAACAACGCCGAATTTCGTGTCGAATACTCGCTTTTTTACGAGGAATTTCGGGTATCGCGCCGAGCTACTTATTTTAAAGGCATTTTACTTCATTTATTAAGCCTGATATGACGATACTGGTCCTCCTATGCGCCTAAAAGTGTCGCCTGAATCAACTTCTCTTCCTCTTTTACCACTACAGCAAGGCCTACCACCTTTACAAAACCTTATTTTCTTCTGGACCCAGTCGGAGTGGCCCCAAGTCCTATTTTGATTGCATTTAAATCTACAGAGCGCATGTACGTTCTCTCACTCACAACACACTCAAAGTTTAAATCAGCCAGAGGGCTACGGATGGAGCGCTCTCGCGCCAGCGGAGCACCACCTAGACACCTATAAGCCTTCCAATCTTTCTAACGAGGCTGACTGAAGTATACTCTAATGAGGTTTTTTTCAAATTTTTACTCTAACAGACACACAAACTAAATGTGATAACACACTGAAATAAAGCAAAAATCAAAACACGAACACAAAAATAGACTAATAAGCCTTAGTTAGGCAGGCGTAGTCCTCACACAAAATAACGTATCCCCCAAAACATTGTACTCAAAGATGAAATAAAGAAACTTTGAAAACTTAAAAAAGTGAGGCTGAAGTTTGCAACGTTGGAGTCCAACGAAATGATCTAAAAAGGTTCTCCAAAAATTTCAGTAATTCTCCAATTTCGTTTCCTGTCGATTTTCCAATTCGTAGTTTTTCAAGCTGCACTGATACTTTTTGAAATAAAAAATTGGTCAATTAAAAATGTTTTTTCCCTCATTTCGTTCAACGTTGAAAACTTCAGCATTGTTCTTCCTATTCTTCTCTTTCTCCTTGTTATTAAAGCGTTACGATAAAGAAATGCTGAGTACTAGTTGCTCACAAACCGGACGAGAATATCTATTCTCTCGGAGGTCGAGTTCGAGATTATGTATTTTAAAATTCAACGGTCATCATAAAACAAATATTAGTAATAAATGGTTCCATTGATGTGTGTTGTCTATATCTACACTTACGTGCTTGTGTAAACGTTGCATCCAATAAGAGCGGCACATCGACATTCTCTTTAGCGCCTGGAAGTGGAGAAAAGGACAATTTGTTCTCGTATTGGGCGTTAAGGAAGATCATGCCCGGAGGATCGTATTTTATGGGTGTCGATTTATGGTCGATTATTACTTTCTAATTAAAGATATTATCACTCTAAATTAATTCTAGAGTTATGAATTCAACATTTTTCAACTTGAACGGGGATCGATTACTAACTGAACCCAAAATTTTATTCATCTCTGGCTAAAATATTACCAAGAGACTTTGTAGAGTCTCGGGACTCTACAAACGATTCGCGGTGTTGGGGGGGCAACAATTTTTGTATGTAAAACAATCGCTTTAGAGAGCGCCAAGGGAAATGGATGGAGGAAAAAGTGTTAATAAACTGACAGGAATGGCCCAAGCCATGAAGAAACAAAATGCCCGAATAAGCGAATGTGAGGTTACGAGTGCCCATTTTATCAATTTCGTTCAATCTTTATTATCAGTAAGACAATCGTCTCGAATTTTTTTCCAGACCTTCGTTATATACTTCATCGTTATAGTGTATACTTTTTCATAAACTTCGTAAGAATCGTTCATTCGTTATATGGAAAGGTAAACGATTTTTTACGCATGGTCCCTGAACCCTGTCTATTTTTCTTTATATATTTAAACACGTTTATCTAAAATAACCAATAAGACGAACCCCTTAAAATTTGATATGCGTGTCAGTCGACTATCTATTCAAACTCTGTAAATTTAAAGACTTTCTTAAGAAAATCGTTTCGTGCATGAGCTACCTTAAGTAAGGCTTCATTTAACATTATTTCATGTCCTCCCGCAGTGCTTTTATCTCCTCCCAGAGGAGCATCAAAATAGGCTCAAAATTTCGTCCCGAGAACGTAAACAAAGCCAGCGAGCGTAATTTTGTCTCATTTCTACGTACTTTTCCTATCGACCGAAGTTCATCACAGTTTGCTCAAAGTATTATCGTGTTTGTTTGGAAAAGCTCACCTCCCGAGGATTCGTGCATGGCTGAAGAAGGAAATATGATACGGGAAAGAGGTTCGACCTAACTGCAATGCATGGATAGCGTTCTGTGTACTAAAATCCAGTCTACGCTCGCCCGGCTCTCTCGCGAGAGAGCAACGGAGACAAAGTCGTGTCATGCCTTTTGTACTCGACGATAGCATTGCAACGTCACAATGTGTGTGTCCGTGCGTGTCTGTATCCCTGTCTCTATGCTCATGAACGTATATACACGAGGGATGCAGTATGTACCGGAGCCTCGAACAACAAACCTTAATAGAGTATCAAAGGTATGGAACTGTCGGGGTGAACGTGGAACGTGTGCGCATCGAGTAGCAACGGGGGCCTGCAAATATTTGCTTCCCGTGCCTGAGTGTACATTCGAAAGTCTTCCGATGCTACCGTCAACCGTGAAAGGATACTGTTACTCATATACAGATATATGACGGATACACGTATCTCGGCTTTGCGCGAGTTTCATTACACGATTATTTTAACAATGCGGCTAAATGAACTGGGAGTTTACGTCGCCCATATTTCTCGTTAAACAGGCCAATTAAAAGTGTTTTTTCTTCATCCGTGCGTCTGGAAATGATGAATCCGAGGGAGGGTAAGAGGTCGCCGGTCTTCCGAAGTTTAGTGTCATCTCTAAATGTCAAACTCGGCGTCTCCGGCTCGATATCAAGCGGCGAAAGTTCCGAATCCGGGAATCCCGACCTTCGAAGAATCGTGGTCCAGTCGCTCGACCGATTGGGATTGCGGGATTTACTAATCGAACTTCCGGCTCCCGTGAAGTTTGAAAGTTGGATCAATTTTTTTTTCACCTCTGAAAAACAAACTGAAAAATCGTTTTTTCCAAATTCAATGATTTTCCGACCTTTGCACTCCCACGAAAAAAGCTCCCGTTAAATCGAGCCAGCTCTTTCGAAATGCTTCGAATCGAAGAACGTTCCTTTCCATCCGATACCCCGTGATGGTGCGTGCTGCTGCATCAGGTATGGCAAATGTTGACACGCAAGCCGGGCATAAGGTCGACAGATTGGTACGCCGGGTACACGTTCAGAGGCAAGTTCAACGCGGTCTACGGATCACACGAAAGCTCGGGGGCAAAAAACGAAGGGAGAAAGACGGGCTCGGGCGGGCTGCTGCTTACACGCGTGTACGTACTCCCGAGAGAAAACGCGAACAGGACATAAAGGAGGCGCGTACGCGAGAGGTAAAAAAGCGGGTGCTCGACACAAACGGCAAAGTATCGAGCGCGGAACGGACCGAGACAAATAACTTTCAACGGACACGTACAATTGCGTCCTTTACGCCCTTGCTTGGTTCGCGCATGTGTTAAATAGGAAAAGAGAGCGGGAGAGGACGAGTGTGTGCTTACCTATCGTCTCGAAAGTCCCCGAGGCCATGGTCACCATATGGGCGACAGCCTGGGGGCTCCTGACGAACGCGTGCACCTTCGATTCGAACCCCGTATGCGGGCCAGATTTTACCGGGAGTTTCACCCCCTTGGCATCCTCCTATGCTTCTCTATATAAATATACGCGCACGTTTACTCGGAGCCTGGGCTCTCTCGTCCCCCCCGCGCACAGCCAAAACAATATACAGAAAAAGTGTGTGCACGTCCATCGACGAACGCGCTGAACGACCGTGGACCACGAGTCTTCTCCCTCGTCGTGTGTTTCGAGCTCTCGGTGGCTCTTGCGGAGACAAACGTTTCGAATTTTTTTCCACGCGCCTCTCTTCGCATTTACTTTTTTAATTTTAAATTCAATTACTATTGGAATATGAGCAAAAATAATTAATCGGGATAGTAATAAAACTTGATATTTAACACGTGAGAACGGACTCGCGGTCCTATAAGTTTGTTTATAATACGAATATACAGATCAAGAAAGAGGTCCACGGACGAGGCCCTTGGTTGTTCAAGTTCGAGTCACTTTTTCGACCACTGCAACGCTCAGTTATTCGATAGATCTCCTAAAGTTCATTGAATAAAATACATAATTGCTCTCCTTAAACTTTGTGCCATTTATTTCGAAACCTGCTCCCATAATCCGATATTTTCTTTCAAGTGTTAACCCGTAGACACTGGTGCAAATTTGCATCCACGAAAATTAATTAAAAAAAAACAGGTTTTCAAAATTACTTTCTTCAATTTTCGTTGTAAGTGTGACCTCGAAGGGGGTGCGGTGTCTACGAGTTAAACTGATTTCCTTATCGTCGCGTATTTGGAAATACTTTTAAAAACGTGCTTTAATTTAGAAATAATAATTAACGACCAATTTGACAAATTTCCTTTTCCCATCGGTTTCTTTTACGTCTGACATCAGATGCGCACACGACACAAATTTTTTTCACCCTCGGAGTATTGGCGGAACGATTGCAGGAAATTTGTTTCGTTTTATTAATCAAATATTTGGATCGTCGACGAAAAAACATGAGAATATTGAATTTTTTGCTTTTCCATGCATGAAATTTATGATTTACGAAAAAACGTTGGAAGTAAAAATAGTAGTTTGGAGTGGGAGCGAATGGAATTCGTTCGGCCGTCATCGGGTTTATTCATGTTCACCATGCTCATCGGGCCCTCGTTTACCTCGCGTCCACCCCAATGAGCCATCTCCGTTCCAGCTGTACCATCCGCGCGCATAAGGTGGCTTTTATGTACGTTCGCATAGGGCAGTCAGATCGAAACGAGATTTAAAGGGATAGCGGTCGTCCGGGGGAGGCAGGAGCGAGCCCTTTTGCCAGAGGTGTGCACTGAAAAATGCTAGGCGAAAATAAGCCCCCCTGTCGAAGGATATTGGATATGGTTGGATTGTGGGGGGCCCTCCGTGTGGGGGAGAGAGATAAATAAAAGTAAATCTCCGTTGGGGCTCGATCCGTGCCGAACAGGCTTAACGTTCTGCAAGGTCGATGCACTTTCGCAATGTTAAGTCGAACGAGTCGATGATTCCTGGCCCGCTCGTAATTCGTAGAATTTTTTTAATTCACCAAGAATTTAGCACCGGAACAGCCTGCTTCGTGGCCTCGTTGTTTCACGAGGCGAGTACGAAGTTTAAATAAATTGTAACTAAGCAACCCTGTGCCCGGCTGATTCGAGCAAAACTCGTGCACAATTTCTCCTGCACAATCCCCGGGCCATCGGCTCATTTTCCCAAGGGATACTTGCGAGGAAGAAGAGAAAGGGCGGGGGGCAGTAGTTCGAGAGCAAAGCTAGGCCGGTAATGCAATAACTCGAATAGAAGTGCATGCAGCCGGAAAGAACATACTCGCTCTCTCGTACGTGCGGTAGACGATACTTGAACGTACTCGTGTAGTGCACGAGTTCGATATCCAGGAGGGAATGGGCTACCGAGCATCGCGAATCAACAAAAAGAAACTCAAGAAGGAAATATAATTTTAGCTTTCCTCGATATGTTGTGCCCGGGGCAACACAAATTGGCATGAGCATATAATAATTCACTAGAAACATTGCTAAACTACTGACTCTTCTAATTTCTTAATTATTAACTGTTAAATTGCTGAACTGCCGACGTCGTTGAACCACGATTCTCGAATTGTGCGTATGACGATGCATTTGAAAACCGATCACTCGAAAAGTAATCTAGAACAAATCGTAGAAGGGACAAATCTAGAGCGTTTGAATGAACTTAAATAAACGAAGACGAGACAACCCGAATCGCCAGTCTGCGACTGTCGACAATTAAGGAAAATCTTGCGTTACATGTGATTCAAAAAAGCAACTGAACTTTTTTGCTCTCTTGATTATCAAAAAAACGATTAAAATTTATTCTCGCAATTATTAAAATTTTATCCAACTTATTTGTTAAGATTGATAAATTTTGAACATCATGATAGCGGTTAAAATACTTTCGTAATAAAATCATCAGGCAAAGTGTGACAACAGCCATCTTCTATTTACATGCGTATGCATACCTATATTTTAAATCAGCTGGCTCATGGGATTGTCGAAACTTCCGCTGTTTATGCCGTTATTATACTCGTTAACCTCAAAAAGTGTTTTTTCTTTTTCCATTCCCAAATCATTTTCAACGTTAACAAGGATTTTTCAAGACATCATTGGTCTCCAAAAACATACTACTTTCTTATTTTCGTTTTTGGCTCTTCAAAGTTGGGAGCTTCCTATTACATTAAATTCAAATCATCACACAGGGAGTGTACCTGTCATAAGAGCCTATGTTCAAAAAATGTGATTTCTGTTCACATTGATTTCTCGATAACTAGACGGTAGATCCTCTAATAATTCCGGGAATAGACGCATGGTGTATATTTCTAGCATATTTCAAGATGTCAAGTCTTAAAGTTGGAATTTTCGATTTTAGATTCGCGTTAACTTCCTTAACTACCAAATTAAAGTCAGTCATTGGTCTCGAGGCCACTGACCTCGACTTCGTAATCTCTTTTCTAAATAAACTTATCGTTAACTTGTTTTCAAGTATTGAGCTGGAGTTCAACTCATTTGGCAATGACCCCTTAAATTAGAAGTCCACGATCGTTCGTCCCGGTTTTTCCAGGCAGATGGGAAAAAAATCAGAGAATCTAATATTTTTCTAGAACTTGACCATCGGCGTTCATCGAATGGAGCAGCCTCGATAAAGATCATAAGGAAATAAGCATTGTATGAAAGATAATTGAACTCATTGCCGATGGACGAGCCGGAGCCACGGTTCCAGGAAAATAAAAGAATTTTCGGTCGGTCGCAGATTCATCGGGTTGCCGGAAGCTAACGAGGACGAGACTCGGGCGCATCGACATTGTGTTTTTGTTATTAAATTATAAATGCATTCTCGGTGCTGTCGTCACGAGAGGGCACTGAAAAGTTACGAGCTCGGCGACCCGCGTACGAGCGTTCGAGCATGTACAGAAATATGCAAAATGGGAAATTGGTTGAACACGTATGTACGTCCAAACAAGATACATATTTCCATAAATCGATGAGCGCTCACTCTCAGTTCGCATCGTTTCCTCCCCGTTCGCGAGCAACGTACGCGGGGGGAGGGGAAAAGAGCTGCGTTTTCGGGCATGCGTCACGGCCCACGAAAATCGAAATTGTCGAAAAACGTGTGTCGCTTCTCGCTGAAACTTCGTCCCCGTCTTGATCGCGAACATCCGTTTACGAGTGCCTTTTCTCCCGCGATCTCCCAGGTCCTCGTACACAAAGCCCACGAATTATGCACCGATGAAACTCGATCGAGTTTATCGGACGCGTACTCATTGCAATGCCCCGGAAAAATACACGTCCGCGTGAACGCCGATGATAACACTCGGTGCACAAGATTACACGAGGGTGGCAAAGCTCCGACGCGTGCCCTCGAGTCGCTCCTCAAACTCCGTAATCTCTCCACTAGTACAGGGATAAAAAAATCGTAAAAATTACTGTGACACCATAGTGTTAGCGTTCTGTCGCCCATTTCGGAGGTTTTTACCAAAAACATTGTAATTTTCAAGTCGATTCCGAATAAAAACTTTCAAATTGAATATTTTGCTCTGACAACGGTTGAAACTTCTATTTTTTCCTACGTACTTCGCCGAGGAAACTGTAAAATTTCTGTTGACTCGATGATGAGAAAGTAGAACCATCAATGCCCTTTTGCTATTGTTGGTACTGTTTTCACAATCGAAATTTGAACATAGTCAAATTTGAGGAGCTCGAACACAAGCATCGGTGATCCGCCAAAGTGTTTGGAAGTTTTCTGTGGTGCGTAGCAGGATTTCATTCGCGTTTGTAAGATAATATATCGGTACACGTGAGTACCGTTACAATTTTTTTGGCATCACACATCAATGCACATCGAGTTCTCGCTTCACAAAAAATGACTATGTTCGTAAGAATGAATAATTATTATGGTACATTTATGGTCCAACGAAATGATATATAAAAAAACTCTCCAATAATTCCAGTAATTATCCAATTCTGTTACCTGCTAATTTGCAATTCGTAGTTTTTCAGTCTACACCAATGAACCGTGAAATAATAAAACCTTAGCGAATATAAATGTTATTTTCTTTAATTTCGTTGGACTCCAACGTTGCAGAGTTCAGCGTCGTTTTACTTTACTCTCCGTGTCTTCCATCCAAAGTCCTGCCTTTAAAAGAGCTTGAAAAACGCCAAGAACGTTTCTCCTCGCCTCCTTTCCAGAAACACCTGAAACAGTTTTGTTAAAAGTCTTAAGGGGTTACATGAGTTTCACAGTTTCAAAAAATCGATTTTTTTTTAAATTGCCTTATTAATTTCTACAACATCTCGAGAGTTCTTTACTTTATGGCCCAGGAATCGACGATTCAATGTAAATTACAAAAAAATTTTTTTTCCAGTTTTATTGTTACTCAAAACTTTGAACGCGTTTTTCTCGAAACTGTGTTTTCCAAGTCGGTTGTCAAAAGTTTTTGAAAACTGCTCGACCGATCTTGATGAAATTTTACACAGGTCTTCGAAATACAATTCACGAGGACTTGGGCGAAGGATTTTTTTTCAATCACAACTATTTAAAAAAAACGTTGAGCAATTTTGACCAAAATTTGCATTTTTTTGTAAAAAGGTCTGCCAAAAATCCAATTTTCACTTTTTTTTTCATTCGTCCAAATTCTAGTTTATGGTCTTAACTAAAACACAATTTTTTTTTTCACTTCAGATGATCCTGTCACGAGTTCTACTGTCAACGCGGACGCACCATTTTCCGAGGGGTCACCGGAAATGACGTCACAATGGCGGAGTTTTGAATATTTTCCATAAAAAATTTCAGATTTTTTTTCAAATGTATACCTCAAAAACAGTGAAAAGTTTGAATAAAATATTTCATTTTAAAATATTAAAAAAAAAAATAGTTGAAAATAGACCTTTTTTCCCACGTAAATGTAATTTTTCCCATTTAAATTCATGTAAGCCCTTAAAAACAGGTAAAAGGCCTTCCTAAGGCACAGTTTCGTGGAGCATGATACTTGCCAAAAATGAAAAGTTAAAAGATCGCCGATGGGAAATGAGTGCGCTCACGTGGAATAGCCCGTGCCCCCCCTGCGACGTACACGCTCATAGGTGGTTAATGTCGGTAGCCTGCAGTCGAATACGCAGATATGGAAGGGAAGAAAGACGGAGAGAGGTGCGGAGAAAGAGAGAACGAGAAAGAGATGGGATAGGAAGAGAATGAATGAACGGCTTCCAATCTGTTCCATCCCTTTGTTGGAAACGGCTCGTGCCGCGTGTGCAAATCTGCCGTCCCGCGTGCGAGAGCTCATTCTCCTGGATGTACACTGTACAATTTCAGCTCGGTGGCGCGCACACACACACACACACGCGCGCGCGCGCGCGCGCCGTCTATTTCTCCCCTCTTCGTGTTTGTACGTGGATTTCTTTTGACGTGTGCGAGTGCGCAAACCCCCGCGTCTGCTTCTGCACACGCCTCACACCTGAGCACAATGGAATACCCGATTTTACCCTCGTTCTCTTTCCCCTGCTCTTCCAACTTCTCTCCTGTTCTGTTGCCGCGCGCCCCCGTCTTTAAATACCCCGACGTAGGCTACTTTTCTCTCCTCTTCGATCGCGGCAACTCCGCTTCCTCCGTGCGTTTTTTCCCCGAAGAAAAGCGCGCCCGGCGCGCATTGATTCCCGCGTATTGTTTGTCGGCCGTTGCGAAATAACTCGAGCCGAGTTTCCCGCCGTTATCTCAAGCCAAAATGATGCTGAAGTTTCCAACGTTGGAGTCCAACGAAATTATCTAAAAAATTGTTCAATAATTCCAGCAATTCTCTAATTTATTTCCTGCCGAATTAATACTTCGTAGTTTTTCAATCTACACAATTACGATTCGTGAAATAAAAAACTGACGGGGATGTATCATTTTGTTTTCATTCATTTCGTTGGACTCCAACGTTGGAAACTTCAGCGTCGTAAGCCAAAGCGCTCGTCGGCCGCTCCCAATTTCAACGGATTTCAGTCTCGATCGCCTCTGAAGAAACTATTCACTTGACCTCGGACCCCGCAACAGCGCCTCGGCCGGCTGAAAAAACGACATTTTGAAAAGTTTAACCCTTAGTGTGCATCTGGGGTCAGGTTGAGCCCAACATTTTTTTCTCACATGAATAGCATTTACAGATGAGCATCTCATAAGTAAAACCCCCAATATTAAGAAATCGTTATCCCCTCTCTAAAAGTGGGGAGCATAGCCACTTCATACTTCAAAATAAATACACTTTTTGGATCGGTTGCAAAGTGGACTATTTTTCCCTTAAAGCATGGACGCTTGACTGTAAAACTCGCTAAGGATTTTTTTCAAAACTCAAAATTTAATTTTTCACGAGAGATTTAACCGAAAAGTGCTTCTTACGCGCACTATTAACTTTGAGCACGTTTTTGAACGATGAAAAAAAATTTTTTTGGAAATCCGACTTTGCAGCCTTAAAGTTGGGATCAATTCACTGCAAAAAGTGACTAAAGTGATCCCATGTGCACGAAATGTCTCGCTGTGAAGGTGGGCACACTAAGGGTTAAATCTCGTCGAACCTTATGAACCATTCAAAATATCGGGACGTTTCGATCCGCCTTGAAATGGTCGCACATTCGATCGTAATGCATGCAAATTGAGATTTGATTGAAAAAAAAAAAAACAATTTCCAGATGTCAAAACATACGAAATTTGCTCACAAACTTCGAAGAATAAAATAACTCGGTCAGTAATGGAGCAAGATCCATGTATTTCGTAAATGAAGAAAATCCATCATCCAATGGGCGATTATTCACTCCTGCATTTTCGAGAAAGGGTCTTAGCAGTAATGCTCGAAGTACACCAGGCTCGTAAAAGTTCCCAACCTTAAAAAACCTCCCTGAGAATTTCGAATTCTCGTAACTCTTCCCGATCGATTTGTATTTGTCAGCGGAACAAGTTTTATAAACCAGCTGACTGAGTGCGTTGAGAAAATATCGTTCGATTCATTCCGTTATCTCTATTTTTATCGCTATATACGTGAATCGTAAAGACACTGAGGAATGAAAACAGAAAAAAAACATTTTACGATCGAGCTTTTTGTAAGATAAAACCAGGCTGAATCGGTGTAATAACGAATTTATTCCAGACTATGTGCGTGTAGAATCTCGCCTTCGACTGCACATCATTCCCAATCGAATTGTCGAATTGAATAAAAAACAGAAGCAAAAAAACAGGTATCCGAACCATTCGAAAATTCGTCGGTCAGTATCGATTTTCGACGTCTCCTTTCATTTTATTAGACCCCTACAAATTATTGCGGCATAATTGATTTTCCCGAAAATGATATTCCACGACGTTAAATAATTTTAGGTTAGCCATTCAATTCGGGATTCGGATTACTGGTTCATCCTTCGCTTCCCCCCCCCCCCCCCCCCTCTGTATTCGGCAGCGACATCTATTGCCTCAGCTTTATTAACCCCTATAATTCAGTATTGAAAAACATAACGAGAATAAAATTACCTGCGGGATCTTTTGGTTCGAACATATCGGTATATGTAACACACGTATATGACAAGATATACGTGTACATAGGGATGAATCGAGAGCCACCGTGTGAAGAGAAAAACGACCGATGAGTCAATGAGAAGTGTGCGGGTCCGCTTTCATTGTCAATTTAACTGTGAGCGTCGCTCTCGTCCGGCGTAAATAACGTGGAATGCTGGGTGTACAATATACGACACAAGTATACTGATGATACACGGTGGATGGCAGGGAGCAAGGGAGCGAGTCAATGAGTCAAGCGTTCGGTAGAGAGAGCAAAACTGAGGGCAAACGCGTATAGGTGCGAGTACCATGTAACAACGGTAGAGGCGCTGGTCGCGCGCATCCATCCATCACTTTGGCCGAGCGGTGCTGGCGGTGTGCTGTGTTCCCTGACGATACTCATCTCGACGAGCAGGCATTATATTTCTTTCACAAACGAGGATGCGGGCATCTCGGACTCCGGGAATGGACTCAATTTAAGTATAATTGTTTAATTGAGAGGGATCCTTACCGGCGCGTTTTCCGTGCCAGACTCGCTCGCTGTCCGCGCCCCTCGCCGCCCGTCATCGTACACAACCCATTTCGCGCATACCGCGCGCACACACCCGCCTTCTAAACTAACCTATAAACGTTTTTACAACGTCGAACCTATTCTTCTTACTTTACATCGCAACTATCGCCTCCCTTGTTGACCATTAATTTCGAGCTGCCACGCTCGTGCGTTTGTGAATTGTTCCAAGAATAGGCTCTTCGAGATCGTACGCGATCCGTACCGTCCGCCAATAAAACTCTGTTTCCTTCACGCCGATACCCAACGCGGCTTATTCTTTTTTTCCGAGCGTCGCCGACTTGTACGCGTGCTTTTCACAAATATATTCGCCATCGGCTGATTCTCGCGTATTTATTTCCTCTATCCCCGTGCCCTTGAATCGGATACGTTCAATGTCAAGACTGCGTTTAATTACTCGTCCAGCAGATTCATCGAAGCATCGTACAATTGTGCACGAAAAAAGTGTTGCAAGCTCTTCTGAAATGATGGAATTTCTACTCGGACGAGACAGCTCGAAATTTATCGTAATTCCTATGCTTCGAAAGTGCCATGGCGTGCACCAACGACGTTGAGAATTCAACGAAAATTCGATGTATCGCTGTTCCCAAATACAGCGAATACGACACAGTCGCATTGGCTTATTGATCGCGGTAAAGAAACACTGTACACTCGAAGAGTCTCTCACTAATTTACAATGAACGATTCTGCGACAATTCCAATGCTCGTGTCCGTATTCCTTCGAAATTATCGCATAGCGCAGCGCGGAGAAAAAACGTATATTCGATGCAAGAGGTTGCGAATAGAAGCGTGTAAGGGAAATAAGCTCTGTGGGAACGGAGCATGGAAGAGAAAACGTATTCGAAATGTGACATGTTCGCATTGTAAAAAGCAACGATAAAAAGAACAAGACTTAAAAAATAATTGAAAGTGAAGAAAAAGAAAAAATGAATAAAAGTGACAGTTTTGTTCGTGAACCTCGAATAAGAACGAAACCGTTGAAAAAAAAAAAATATTGTAATTCCTTTGAAATTGTATTTGTAAACAAAGAATTTCGAATTTTTTATATCCGATCCTACAGCTCGAAGCGTATTTATCAGAGCTGTGAGAAAATCTGGGAGTGAGAAATTCGCACGTAGCAGGTTAGGAGTGGCGTGGGAGAAACATTGGTCAAGTTCGCAAGGTAAGAGAGCGATGGAGAAATAGCGAAAGACGGAAATCTTAATAAGGTCAGAGGGAGCACACGCGGGGTGAGAATAACAGAAGTGAAAAAGCGGCAAGGTCTCGAAGAGGGGATTTCGTACGAAAGGGGGGTCAGATATTGAGAGACGGAAGGGAAGAAAAGCGTCGATAGAGATCGAGAAGGAAAAGAGAGAAAGAAAGCAAGGGGGAGGAATCGCTCCGCCAGCCACGAGATGGATGTGGGGTGAATTTTATATGTGCCCGCGTGTGTCCCTGTGCCACGTGCTGCCCGCGGCTATATACCAAAGCATTTCAGTATTTTCGGGTTGCGCTCTCCTACCTTTCTTCTCCGCTGTACGCACAAGAGTGATTCGTTTCGTTCCCCCACTTCTCTATTATTCACCCACTCTCCGCAGCTCGCGCTAGCTCATGTGACTTACCTTTGTGGCGTTTACTGGCTCTCCCTCTCGCTCGCTCCGTCGTTCGTCCATTGTCCGTGTGCGAACACACGCGTGCAGAGTAAGCGCGCGGCTCTCGAGTAGAATGGGAACACTAAGAGGTCTGTGATATCGCAGTGAGTCATCCCAGGATGCTGGTTTGTTTCTCCGCATGGGCGTCGGTACGGTGATTCTCATTATTGCGAATCTTATTCCGGCAGAATGGAGAAAAATTTATGACCGTTACACAGGTAAACGAGCTTTTGGGAAAAATGCTTTCCCACACTCTTGGTAAATTTCGAAAATTACCTTCGGGAAAGAAAATCTTAATTGGCTGCGGAGCGGGAACGGGAAAATGGGGCGTGAAGCCATCTCTGTCTCGCCGGCGCTCGAGCCAGGCCTAGCATCGGCGATAAGAGGTTACGATTCCCGTGATTAATTACGAGAAGGAAAAGAACGGAGGAGCGAGAATTGGAGAAAATCTACGAAAAATAAGATAAGATAGCGCGAGAGTGGGAGATTGTCGAGGAAAAGTGATAGAGGGGGACGTGAAAAAGCAAAATGGGGTAGTAACGCGCGATGCGCATCGATATAGGTTATGTCGTAGATATGGCGAATTCAGACATTTCGGAGACGCGGAAACAGCGAGGAAGAGCATCGTGGAATAGGTGGACCGAGGGAGGGCGTCAGGCAGCAGTAAACTAAGTAATAGCGGCCGTCATCGACTCGAGAGACTTCTCTGTTTGTAATGGTACAGCATCGCGTGGTCGATTGAACCCGTGAGGACTAAGCGGGAGTGAGTGTATGCGCGAGAGCGAGAGGGGAGAGAAATAAAAGAGAGTTTGACGAAGAGGTTATCGAACTCTTCTCGATGCTCGATGTTCATCGTCGAGTTTTCTCAACGTCTTGTTAACTCGCACCGTGTCTGCCATACTTGTGTGTTTTTGTCTCCTTTTCTCGACAGCGTTTTTATGACAGCCCGACAAAATAATCTCCGTAGGCTAGCTCGGGCGTTCGTGATAATTCGAATCGCTCTGACGTAAATACGATGTGGAGAAAAAGTCTGAGTTACGATAATATAACGTGAATATATATGGAGATTGATATATAAATTTACGACAGAGAACGACGACGAGATGTACCGCGGTTCGACGAGAAGGATGATGAATAAGTTTGCCGCTTCCTCCGTGTGGGGTGAAAGAGCGAGGTCTTTTCGGACGATTTAAAAATTTACGCGTTATATGCGCGCAGTAGGATTGAAAAGCTTCCTCGAAAGTCTCGACTCGGTACGAACCGTTGGAACGGATGACCGCGCGCGAAGTTCTGCGTCACGGTGCTTTTGGGACTACACATACGTACTGCGTACGGGAGCGCGGGCGGTGTGCGTCTCCGCATTACTTATTCTTCGTTCGCGCTAGCGTTATGCCCCGCGGCGGGGCAGCACTGGCGCAGTTTCTGTCGAGGTACGTTTCTACTACTGTGCTCTGCTCGTTCGCAAGTTTACTCGCCGAGCGAGATTAATCGCGTACCACTCGAGAATCCAATTGAGAGTCTACGAAGAGAGATCCGCGCGAGACGAGATCACGTATATAGCAACGCGCGTGTCGCCCGTTGGAAAATATCGCTCTCGGAATACAAATCCATGTATCGATGACGCAACCTAACCTCCGATGTCTCCGATTGATTGACTTTTTCGACCAGTTTCCCATCCGTTGTCGTTATTATTATTAATGTGTAAATATTATTTTCAAGAGTATGGATCAGTCGACTAACCGCACTTGGAGTTTTCGAAATCGAAATTCTTTGGCACAGTTTGACCGATTAAAAAATGGCTGTCAGTCGATTTTTGCCATCGTCTTGCGTAGGCTGCGTAGGCCTTTAGAATTTCGATTTCGAAAATTCCAAGTGAGGTTAGTTGACTGATCCATTCTTCTCTGCGGAGAGATGCTTCTTTACAATTGGCCAATAAAAGCTTACGATATTCCTTGAGAGTCGTGAACACATTTATCGAGAATCGATTATTCCTACGAAACCATCGCTCGCCGTCTGTTCTCTCGAGAAAAACATCAACAAATGTTGTAATACCCGAAATTGAGGTGACTCACCGCGGTACGTCATTGATCGCGATAATAAAATGTAGTATTCGAATGCATTGGGAGGCGAAAAATGTCGGAGGCTGCATCTGTGGGCAAACATTCGAGCGGAATCAAGGTAGAGGAAGAACAGCAGCGGTAGCCGGTTTAATGTGTACGAGAGGGTATAATATTGTACATAACAATAAAAAGGGCGACGAGGATGTAGAGGAGTATGGAGAGAAATCCCTGAATGACATCATCCCCCCCCCCCCCCTCGCCGCTAGGCACCCCCGTCGTTGCCAGCTTCTCAAATCGCCCTTTCTCTTCGTTTACTTATTTTTCTCTCTTTCTCGTTTAAGCACGCCGCGGTGTAGTGTACCTACGCGCGTGGACGAGAAACGTCGACGGTTCGTTTCGCTGGGTGACTTCTGTCGCCCGACTCCAAACACCCCTTGTCCCAGAGTTTCCCCCTGTTTTTCCCCTCCCCCGGCTTTCCTTATTCGTATATACTCGCTCACTGCCGCCGACGCCACCTCCCTTTACCTTTAATCTTTATCAATCCATCCAGCCGGGCGTCCGCACGAGACCCGACCGAACGGACGCCACCGCGCATTATTCACGGCCGATAGCGCTCCCTCCGTAATATGTGTATACATTTGCCTCCCGCTCGGGTACGACTCTGCGTTCGTATTTATGTCACCTCCGCCGCCGCGCCCCCCCCCCCCCCCCCCCTCGCCCCGTAACGCTTTCTACTCTTCTGTTTCTCATCCCCTTTATTCCATGCATGTGTACGCTGATGCTTGTGCCAGAAGCAGGGAATCTTCAGGCTCACGAGCACCCCGATGTGCCCTTTTGACCTTGACGCAACGATATAATGTATTACTCTACCCCCCGCCCCGCATGCCGGTCTCTACGAATCTCGTACTGTTATTTTCTTGCGGCTCTCGCCTTATTGCTATCACATTTTTTTACCCTCACTATCCACGTCACGTTTCTCTCCGCTCTTTCGACATTCTCGCGCTAGTGCGATCTTCTATATCGATACGCTTATCCCCCTTTCCTTTTGTTTTTATGTTTCTTTTTGTCGTCTCACTTTTCTTCGACGAAACGTCGTCTCGTTACGCTTTTATCGTACGGCCATTTCGTTCGCTTCTGTTTTTCTTTACCTGGTGCGCGCCCTCGTTGCCAGAATAGTAAACACGCATCAACTCATCCGATTCGTAGGTAAATATTTATGTGAACGTGGAATATTTTTCCGATATTCCCTCAACACGGAGAAAAGTTTTTTCGATCTAACTTTTATGTGAAATAGGCTATCGGACGCCGGGATAACCTAACTTTTCATTCGTTTTTTCTTTCTTGGGAAAGTGTTCACTTTCGAGGTTAGGGCTTTGAGGAATCGGGTACTGCGAAAACTACGTTCCGCATGGAACAGTCCATATGCGTTATAACTACGCAAACTGTTTGCCTGTGACTGACATTTATTTATTTCCCGGATAAGAGCGAAAGTTTTCCCCCTACTGAGAGTTGGCAATATACTATACACCTACTTACTGACAGCCCGGAAGAAAATTGATCATGCACTTGGAAGGGCTGCCGAAAATGTTTACGCGCCTCGGATCTCTCTTCGACGAGACACAAATTTGACTCTTTCATATTCCTCGTACGAGCCCCCTGCTTCTCCGTTTTTATCCCTCTGCTTAATAAAAGCACACGCTTTATCGATAATATAACTAATCTTCCGGCTTATACCGCACTCTATTGTATTAATAAGATTATCCCTCGAGAGTTATACACGTATATATTACAAATATAAGTAAATTGACGTACTTGAGTTTTATGCACACGATTTTGCTAGAGATGGGATGAAGGGGGGAGTTCGTTCATATATTTTGCTAAAGTGCATCATCGAACGTTGAAACTTATAAACGACCGTTGACCAATAGCTCGTATAACGTATTCTCGCGGAATTTTTTTATTCGAAAAGCAACCGAAAAGCATCGTTATCTGGAAAGAACCTCGTTGCAACACCATTTTCGTTACTTTTCGTAAAATAAAACGAATGTTTTGAGTGGTAGCAGAAAAAAACCGATAATCACGGGATGAAAAGTATAGTGGAATGTTTCGAAGCACGCTGAATGGACGATGGTCTACGGAATCGGGATCCAATAATAATGGTGGAAAGATTTTCGTCGGAGCTTATGTGGGCGTGCTGGAAACCTACGACCAAAGGCCATACCCGACAAACGAAACGAGGACGAGCGGGAAGCGTGCACCTGAGATCCCGCAAGGTGCTAGAGTCACGCCTCGAAGGTACAATAATATGGCAGACAGGTGGGAGGGGCTTATATACTCGAAGAGGTTTATCTTCAACGAATCCCATCGGAATGTTCAACGAGATGCTCATTTTTTGAAAGCTACATCAACACCGAAACTTGGCACAGCCGAATTTGATTTTTTCAAATTTTAGCTAATTACCGATCGACATCACTTAAAATTTCAAAGTTTTGTATTGATTTTTTGGAAGCTGAAAAATTATGTTTGGCAGGCAAGTTTTGCAGGAACGCAGCAGAATCGTAATGGATCGGAGAACTTGTGAAACAAATTAAATAAAGCCGCCGTTCATTTGTCAGATAAATATTTGATATATCCATCGATTATTTGGAACTCATAACTTTTGTAGTTGAAAATAATTATGACACCGTCAAAATCCATGGTTTTTTCAGATTTGGTTTTTTTCTCATATGGAATCGTTGATAAACAAAGTCCGCGGCGAATGAACTTCTCCGTAGCAAGTAGGAAGACGAAATAAAATGTTCTCAACTTGCCGAACGCGTATTTCGTTGTTTTCTACACTTTTTTGAGGCTCTCTAATTTCGACAACGAAAAAATAAACTGAGATGATGTTGCGTTGTTTTATAATCCTGTTATGTCGATTTCGTATCTGACTATGCATGATGACGGCAGTGGGCTCGAAAAATTATCCAAAATTCGCAAATGGACGACCCTATCATCGACTGGGAGAGGAAATCGCCGCGACAGTCACATCATCTCGTGGAGAAAATTAGTACTTTGTGTGTCGGTAAACTTTTATCGATGGCCGATAAGGTTATCGACAAAAGACCATCAAACTATATTCGACCGAATTCCTACTTTACCGTAATTCGATAATGTACGTTTTTCGTTTTTACATTACTCTGAAAATAGGGAATTTCAAATTTCATCGGCATTTTTTTAAAAAAAAACTCTTCTTTTTTTTCGTTGTCATCTTTTTTTATGATCTTGTCTCTATTAATGTATACATCACTGTAGAATATTCTCTTAGTTTCCCATGAAGAATCACGGTAGGTAAAAAATCCTGTTACACGATTTATTTCAAGTAGTATGATAATTGGAAGAAAATATGAGTTATACGCTATTCTCATTTTATCAGAAAAGAATAAGGTATAGCTTTTATTTTTCTCGAAAAATCAAGGATGTCCGAACAAACAGTATAACCATTTCTCAGTTATCTCTCTTGCACTCACGCAAATCACCCTTAAACCCAATGGTGTTCAGAAACGCATCAAAAGGTCGAGTAACTTTCCCGGTGGCCAGCGACCGCAGCTCCCTAGGGGGAAATTATGCAAATTCTAGCAGGGGGAAATTGAAAAGAATCATCCACTAATGTGTGTCTACAATTTGACGAATTTTAATCAGAATATCGTTATTAAACCTGATTTGTTAAGATTTATGATAAATAATGACTATCCCTCCCATTAAGGCAGTGTAGCTCAAACCAATAAACAAACAACGAGTATATTTGCAATGTCTGCTAACGCTTATTATTTTGCAATCTCGTTTCTCGTACTCGACATAAATTTTTGTTTTGGAACGATAAAGTAAAATACCCTTTGAGTGCGTTATTTTCTAGAAGAAAAAATGGATTTTGAAGTCGTAAGGAGTCGAGAAAAAAAGAAAGTTGCCGTAGTCGATACGCAAACGGGAGACCGATGTTATTTAAAAGAACTTTGTAAACAGGCCTAAAGAGTCGCGTGTGAGACCCGTGATTCCTTGCGGCGGAGTTTCCGAAGAGTTCTCTCCCTCCTTTTCGCTTTATCGTGTTTCTCTCTTTCTCCCTCTTTCTAGTTAGCACGAAGCTTTCTCTCCCATCTCCCATCCCGCAGCGTTCAGCACTTGCCAAGTCAGGACAAGCGAGGCGAAAAAAAGTGTGGCGGTGTCTGGGGCTTGATATTCGTATGTACGCATAATTATCGTGTCGTGCCGGATCGTTTCGTAAACGTAAGTACTAGCAATCGGAATAGTAGCAAAAAAAAACATACTTTTCGATCGTTGCAATCCGAATTCTCAGCCCGTAATTTTTGTGGGCTTATCACAAATTTTACCGTGGCCCAATGTCAGTTCTTGCTCCTTCCCCTCCGCCCCTCTCTTCTTTCCGTGTATATGTCTGTGTGCCAGAATGTCCAATTTTACGAGGACAATGTGAAGTTATTACAATTCCAGTAGAGTGCTTTCGCTGTTTTTCCTTATCAAAAATATTAATATTTCAAATTCGTAAGCCTTGTTTTTTTCGGTAAAAAAGTCATGGCTTCGAGCTATTAAAGAAGAAACCTAACCCTCATAGATCGTTCCATTAGTACACGTTCTTAAGGATCACTTTTTCTCGATTCACATATTTGGTTTAATTACTTGACAAATCAATACCACCGACTTATTATTTAATTTGTTCTTCCCATCTTGTCGGGCTTTGTTCCTTAAAACTGTCGTGCTACAGGATCCTGCAGACTTTTTTGGATCGGTGACTCATACATGAAATTGTATGAAGTAGTTAACAAAGTACTTAACAACCAAGCTGAACATATAGTAGCAAACACAATTTTTGTTGTAGATTTAATTTCGTGTTCAGTTACTATTGAATGCACTATAATTATAATTGTATTGGTTGAGTCTGATTTATCATTGTTGGACTGTTTTCATTTGCTGTTGAAATTTGTTAAAATTGACATCAATTTAAAAAGAGTTTCATTCTTCCTTTTCAGATGTCAACAGGACCAACACACAAGTATAGATACAAAAATGTTGGGCTGGACTCGCAAGAGCTGCGTCGCCGCAGAGAAGAGGAAGGAGTACAATTACGTAAACAAAAGCGAGAGCAGCAGTTGTCAAAAAGACGGAATGTTCCCATTATCACCACCGAAGATGAGAGTATCTCATCCAGCGCCGACCAATATTTGGTCCCCATACCGCTAACGGTGCGTATCATTACATTTAATAAATATTTGATTTTATTCAGCCGATTCATTTGATTTTGAATGCTTTTTTCATTGCCAAATACCTCCTATCGATATATTAATGCATAATTATTAGTATTATTCTTGTTTTGCAATAGTTTTGGAAATTTCAAACCCATCGGTTCTATTTTATTCAAAAAATGTGTGCTCTGGTAATAATATTCATATGCCATAATTGATTATGTAAGAATCGATATTTCAAAAATTTTATAAATCGATATAGAATGTTTGAAAAGTTTTACAATTATATACTGCTGTATTTCTACAGAAATTGATTGATTAATTTCGATTTCATTTTTAGGAACCTCCCCCAATTACGGAGGATATGGTAGCCGATCTTTACAGTTCAGAGGTGGAAAAACAGGTTGCGGCAACGCAAAAATTCAGGAAATTATTATCCAGGGAGCCAAATCCGCCCATAGACGAAGTTATCAAAACGGGTATAGTGCCGAGATTCGTCGAGTTGTTGAAAAATAATGAAAACTGTACTCTTCAGGTGATGCGAATATTTTTTATTTCGTTAACGGTTAAATAACGATTAAGTTAGTTGAGTTTGTAAAACAGTTAGCTCAATGTTTATTATTCAACTCTTTAATGAGATTTTGGGTTGGATACTTGTAGAGAACGATCTGTTGAATCGGGTTTGATATTGTAAATTGTTTTACGATTGTTAGAGAAAAAAAATGATCTTGTGGATAAAATAAAAGCGCTTAGAAATGTATCAGACGATCAAGTTCTTGACAAGGATCATAAACAATGAAAAACACAGTGGACGATATGGGAAGTCTATAGAGTAAAGAGTTGTAGCTCCGGGGTCCTTAATAAACGTTATGAAATTGCACGTTCAATGAAACTATTATCTAGAGAATATATTATATAGAATAGAGAGAAATAAAAAGAAAATATTGAACCGTGGTTTCGATTGGAAAATATTGAAGTAATTTCACGAATGACGAAGATATGCGCTAACATCTAATTAAATCGACAGTTCGAAGCTGCTTGGGCTTTAACGAACATAGCGAGTGGCACATCATCACAAACGCACACAGTTATAACAGCGGGTGCAGTACCGACTTTTGTAGCCTTACTGAGCTCCGAATACGACGACGTACAGGAACAAGCTGTTTGGGCATTGGGAAATATAGCTGGCGATAGTCCGGAATGTCGAGATCTCATATTGAACAGTGGAATTCTAACGCCGTTGTTGCAGTGAGTATCAAATCTTTCTTTTTTTCATGCTTCTCGTCACTACAAAAGTTCACATTAGGAACAGAGAAGATGTTTCATGATCGAGCTTGCGTCTCAAAATAATCGTTGATAAATCTACAAATTTTTTCCCGAAGTTTTAGTGAAATCTAGAAGAATGTCAAAAATACTTGTGATTTTTGAAAGGTCAATGAAAGTTTATATCGATATAAATAAAGCTTTGGCGCATATTGTTAATACTTTTCCTCATTTTTCTGATCGAAGCTTACTGTCAAAAACTACTCGTCTGACGATGATTCGGAACGCTGTGTGGGCACTATCGAATTTATGTCGTGGCAAAAGTCCAGCACCAACTTTTTCGAAAGTTGCACCGTGTTTGCCAGTATTGGCTCATCTTTTGAATCACAATGATCCTGAAACACTTGCCGATGCTTGCTGGGCTTTGTCATATTTGAGTGATGGTCCGAACGAAAAGATTCAAGCTGTCATTGATGCCGGTGTATGTCGTCGACTCGTCGAATTGCTGATGTAACGATCGAAACTCTCATTCAACATTTATTTGAAACACTAATCGAACAGAATACAAGGATACTCACGTTGATCATTATTGTTCAGGCACCATCAGCACACGGTAGTAAGCGCTGCTCTAAGGGCATGTGGCAATATTGTTACGGGTGATGACGTACAAACACAAGTTGTTCTGAATTGTTCAGCGTTGCCGAGTCTCTTGCATCTTCTCAACTCGTCGAAAGAAACTATTCGCAAGGAAGCATGTTGGACCGTTTCGAACATCGTTGCTGGAAATCCGCATCAAATTCAGGTTAAATTGCTCGAAATAACATATTCTCTAGAACATATAATATGGAAAGAAAGTTCGGTAGACTCATGATTGAACAATATATTCGTCACTGAGAATTATTTCCGTTTCATTTTTTCAGGCGGTTATAGACGTCAATATATTCCCCGCTCTTATCGAAATTCTCACCAAGGCCGAGTTCAAAACTCGCAAGGAAGCAGCATGGGCAATAACAAATTGTACGAGCGGTGGTACACCCGAACAAATACGATATCTAGTCGCTAAAGGATGTATTCCACCACTGTGCGATCTTCTGACCGTGATGGATCCCAAAATGATACTCGTAGCGTTGAATGGCTTGGAGAATATACTGAGACTCGGTGAACAGGATACGAATGTCCATAACGGTATAAATCCGTATACGGTCATCATTGAAGAGTGTTTCGGTTGGTATTTTTTTTGACGCATTAAACTGTTGGTACAGGATTCTCAATTGTTATCAAGTACAAATTTGTTGTAAAAATAGTTTTTTGAACGAATTTTAATCACAAAAGGAACTCTTTGTTTGAATTTTTTCGCAGGCCTAGATAAAATCGAGTTCCTGCAGTCGCATCAAAATATGGAAATCTATAAGAAAGCATTTGACATAATAGAGCGTTATTTCGGCTCGGAGGAGGAGGACCCGAGAATCGCGCCATCGACCGATTCCCAGGGTCAAGAGTTTCAATTCAACGCTCCCGATACGACTCAGTTACCGGTGCAAAACTTCCAATTTTAATTTCACCCCCCATCTTCCCTCCTTTCCTGAAACTCCAACATGTTGGAGATTATTAAGACGCGTAACGAGATATACACGTATCTAAAGATTTGCGTATAGCCCTTTCCGGTTATCTGTATCTTGATCTTTTGACGATACCATCTCAGTCAGGAACACGACGTCATTGATACCACACGTACGTTTTCTTTAGTCCGCGACGAAAGCGGAACGAGGAGAAAGAAGATGAATAGTTCTTTTGTTTTGATTTTTTCCATCGGTGTATTGTAATTGCGGTTACGACAAAAAAAATTGAGAAAAGCGAATCGTAGAGGAGCCCAGTCGCCGTGTGAAAAATTTTTGCTCGACTTATGTTTACAGCGACTTTGTTTAAGTTTTCTTTCCTCCATTCTGACGTTCATATACGAATAATTGTGACCGCTATACATACAATATTTTTAGACATATTGAACAAAAAAAACTGTAACGATGACTCGATTGACTTTTAGACATTATACAACTACCGTTACAGCAAACTAATCTCTCGTTTTTACCATCCTTGACAACATTTCCGTTAATTTCAGTTTTGTTATTGAATCGGAAGCAAAAATCATAACAAGCACACGTTAGCGCTTAAATAGTGTTAGATTCTAAAACCAACTAAAAGAAAAAATAAAGTGAAAAAACAATGAGAAAGAAAAGAAACCAGCCAACTATGATCAAGAGATATTCTCGAGGTAAAAAATAGTAAAAACATGCTGCTATACCTCATACGAGACTTGACTGACAACGGAGTAACTCTACCGGAGATATACCGATAACTTTAATACAAATTCAAGAAATACAATGAAAAAAAGTACGGGACGAGAGAACAAAACGTAAAAATTTGCACGACTTTTGCGAGACGTACGAATCTACCGGAGAACACGCGAATAAAACTTATACGTAATTGAAACGGACAACTTTACGAAACGCGGTACTATCCCTTGTTACGATAGATATCTTACATGACCAATTGAACATTTTTTACTGTAAATACGAATCTCGTCATTTTTCAAGACTATTTTATACAGAGTGCCCGAGAATCGTGTCTCAAGATCTGCCAGTGGAGCATCGCAGCAATCGCTTTTTATTTTCTTTTTTCTTACGTAAACTCGTGTCTCTTTTGCAATGTTTTTTTTTCTTCAAATTTTCTTTGAGAATGCATATTCCAACTTTGTTTTTATGCAGAATGGGACGTTGTCTCGCGTTAGTCATAGCGTGGTAAGTAGATCGATCCTGTCATCGAAACATTAATAATGATACATTTTTTTAATTATTACAACGCGCATCACGTGTTCGCATTCTCATAGAGTTTAAGTGAGTTTAACAACGGACGTGTCGCGTCGCGTAGAAATACGTACACGCGTTTGAAAATACTTAAGTAATCGAAAAACAAAAAAAAAACGAACAAAAGCAACATTTGTTGACTCGTTATAACGACGATGGGTTTGAAAATTCGTGCGCTATCAACGTGGCTCGGTTGACAAAAATCGAACATTCTGTATAAAAGGTCTACGACTGTATAAAATGTATTTATTATTTAGGTTCGACGATACAATATTATACAAGAGATATATATGCGTATACTCATATATATAGACACACGTATATATATATACATATACATATATATAAATCACTTTTAGGTACCGAGACTTCTATTATTACGACAGAGGATGACAACGTATATACATTTTATTGTAAAATTATCCACTGAACGTTGCTTTGGCGTAGTCGAGCAAAAGGAAACAAAAAGTAACAAACTATATAAAAGAGCTCATTGCCAATCAATATAGAATTTATTTCAAAGCCTGTTTACGACAGGACGGTTTGTGCAAAACGAAAGAGAAAAAAAGTATATATTGTTAATTTTTATTGCCAACGTTCTTTAGTGTAATACTGAATATAATTCAGCCGACTCGTCGCCATCGTCACTGCATATATATACTGTGTTAAGTTACATTGAAAGAAGAAGAAAGAACTGGAATAAAAACGAACACGGTGTTTTTTCTCTCAATTTTTTCAAAAATTTATTACGAACGTTGTAAAATTGATCCATAAAATATGTTTTTTATGAGATTAAAATACAAAAAAAATGGAAATGAGCTTTCAGCTATTTCATTTGAGGGCTGTACAATCGATGCGTGTATTTTTTTATAGCACGTTGGAAACGAAAGCAAAAAAAAAACAAGGGATAAATTGGTGTTGCTTTCCCAGTTACAGTTTTTTTTCCTTCGCTTATTTTTCTTGCAAATGAGTATTTTTTTTATCTACATTTTGATTATATATTTTTTTTTGTGTTGATTGAGATTAATCTGCAATGAGATAAATTAATCTTGTATTCGTATAATTATTCAAGAAAAATGCACGAGTCAACATGAGCACGTCGATCAAACGTTGATTCAAGTTGTTACTTGATATTTAAACAAAAGAACCAAAAATTTTTGTTTCCATCTGATAATTTGTATTGTATTTCAACCTTATCGCATTATTGTCTTGATGATTCGCAGCAAAAGTCCCCGTCGTTTAAATCGACCCAAAAGTGACTGCCACAATTTTGACTAAATATAGAAAGCACAGAAAAAGCAAAGACGAGACATGAGTGGATTTATTGAACTGTTTTCCCTGCGTTCATATTAAATGTAAAGTTACCCTCTATTAGGACAGGATTTGAACATTCGATTAAAATTTCTTTCACATTCTTTAGCCTCATTGTTTTTCTTTTTTCGTTTTTTCACGTTTTTTTTTCTTAGACTAAGCCCTATAATTTGTTTTTGTTTAAAGGACCACAGTTATTATTGATGTCCAAAGATCAAAGGTTCATTTTTATCATAGTTAGAAACCCCTACTTCTGTCAAGGTTTCTATTTTTCAGAGTTCCTTATGGGAGGACAAAATCGTAATGACTGAAAAGTAATTTTCCAAAAAACATTTTATAATCGGCAAGTCAAATGTCTTGCTATATTAAAAAACGATATGGTTATATCAATTAGTGAATCAACAATAGACTAAATAATTTAACAAACATGCAGCAAATTAACCGAAGTTCATTACTATCTGTACCGACACTCTTTGATTTGAGACAGGTTTCGAATTCCATTACTTTTATTTATAAAAACAATTTTATTGGACTTCTCGCAGTGTATAAAAGTACTGAAAATGTTTGTAAAGAAGATTCGTTTTATAAATAAGAATTTTTTTTAGGTAGTCACTATGAAAATTCCATCATGGAAAGACAATATTGTTTAGAAGATTTTTTTTTTGCCTACGATATGAAGAAAAAAAAATTTCAATAAGAAATCTTTTTAGTACTATTTTAACCCTAAGATAATATTAACAATAATAATGTTTTATGAGTACAAGAAATGAAAATTTTCGTTTCTCAACCAAATGTAATAGTCATAATTTCTTGGTTTTTTATATGGTGCATCCAGCTGGGACATTTCCTGGTTCTACTGGAATAATTGGTCCATCTGTGAGTCTCGTGATAAGCGGTTGAAGCTTGTCAACATCCACTTTATTAATAAATCTCGTGGTTAGAAGATTTTCTACGAATACTTCCGGTTTTTGTGGGGACGTGGCATATCCGTGTGTTATGATTGTTATTATATAAACAGCTCCTTTCACCAATGGATTTTCACGATCGCACATCGAGTGAAAAGCTTGTATTGCACCTGGATGAATGTTTAGCAAGTCGTGAACAACCTGAGTGAAAAAGTATTTTCATGGTTAATTAAACGTGATTAATTTTATTTTCGTTGGGATTGATTTTGCAGCAAAAAGGTTCAACGAGCTATCTTTGTTGGAACTCGGCAAATTAGATGTTTTATTTTTTTGGTACTTACAACTGCCTTCTTTTCGATGATAAGAGGACGCAAGCGATCGATGGCATCCCCATATTCGTTGCCCATATCCTTGGGTCTCAAGACTAAGCTACTGTTCGATTGTAAAGCTTTGCTGATCGCTGCTCCTAATAATTCAGCAAGACACGATGTAGTCGTAGTTTCGTTCGAAAATAATACGAATGTCCAGGGTTTTGCTGACGTATTCATCACATTCGATACACCTCCGTGAATTTCCAACCAAGATCGATCATTTTGATGCGGGAATTGATTTTTTATCGCTTTTAGATCATTCAAAAATAATTTGAATCTATCATCTTGTGTTGGTATTACAGTTGACCTTTGTGTTATCAATGAATATCCGAGCCAACCCAACCCAAGTATACAAAATAATACAAAACTCTTGATGAAATATTTGGTGGCTGTTGAGGTTTTTGTTTTTCCGCTAGCAGTCTTTCTCGCCTGGTTTACCAATGGTTTTTTAGACTCAATACTTTTCGCTTTTTTTTCCTGCTCTGAATCAGGTAGAGAAGGTATATGAATTCTCCCAGCAGTTTTTGACGATTGGTACTTTGTACGGCTTTTGAGGCTTGGCAAACCTGAATCGTCGATCTGATTCAACAATGTCGATGCAACAATTTGATCGGTTTCAATTGAATCATTATCGTCGTCTTCGGTTAATGAATCATCTTTTTCGTCGATGCACTTTGGTGGAGATTGAGATCTTTTATTATGCCGCAGTCTTGGCGAGTTTGGTAGTGGCCAAGTTCCTTCAGGGCTTTCGTTCTTTGACATTCTTGCCAAAGGTTTCCGACAGGATGGCCTTCGAGATTTTGAGTCCGCTATCTGAAATTGTAAACAGTTGAGCCACTAATGGTTGGATAATGGAACAGAATTAATCGTTATTACAAAAATATCGCGAAAAAATAATCGATTCAATGTTAACTTTTTTTGCTGCTTGTGTCAATTGTTGCGATAATTGTTTACAATCAATAAAAAAAACAATGCCAGTTGACAAAAGATTGTTGGCATGTCACAAACACGAAAATGTCAACATGAAAATTGGCTGTCCTACAATGTGCCTTTTTTTTTATAACTTACCGTTACAGAATAGCAAACGATAAACGATAAAAAAAAGATATGGACTGTTAAAAAAAACGAGGTCTAAAAAGTTTTTATTTATCGAATAAAAATTCGACGACGTTTTGATGATGTAGCTGCAGAGAACACAGATGTACATTACATTTATGTTCTCTGTTCTCAGAGATGTAGCCGTGTAGCTCGGCGGCAGGCTCAAAAAGTTTGTCACTATATATCGATGGGAAATTCCAGAATACCAACATATAAGAGTTAAAAACAAGGAAAAGAAGAATTCTTCATGAGCTAGAGAGACACAACGTCGTGTCTGTGTGAAAACATGGTTCTTCTTCGTGACATGACACATACATGAGAGGAGGATTGTATGGTTACAGACGTGAAAAAATAATTTTTTGACAGATCGTAAAACGTGTTGGAAGTGTAAAGACTGTAAGGGTGTTCATCTTCGTGAAACTATTGATGACGAAGAAATGTTTATACGCCGGGTGAAAAAAGTGTGCCACTGGGGTCCACTTGCCGCTCTTGGTGAGAGAATTTTGACACTTTGTACAACTTACCTCAAGATTTTGAGTTTTCGTTGTGTCAAAACAATATCGATTAATCCATATTTGAAATTGTTTAAATAACCAAATTGTCGTTTTTCATTTAAATTTGGTACGAATCATGAGAATAATCCGAATGAATACACAAAATAATTCGCGATAACTTTCGTTACAACTTTAGTACGGGCAATGTTGGTAGTGCTCTTCACTCTTCCCGCTTGTTGTTAAGTCGATTCACCGCGAAGTTTTTGAATGATATTAGAAAACTTTAAATCCTCCGTTCTTTTTCCAGTGCCCAAATTTTTATCGAATTTTTTGTCTTTCATTTTCAGGTATCATCAAAACGATAACCCTAATGACAATATATTGTAGTGGACAATGGTGGTCACCTTACGAGAGTCCATTAGCTGCTGCAAATTTTTTGCTTTTTTTTAGTTTGAGCGGTTCCACGACATATCATTTTATGTGCGCTATTATTAAAGGTCCTGGATTTCTTGATCGAGGATGGAGACCGGTAAAGAATACTTTCATGTTTGTTATTGCAAATGCAAGAGAATAGAAGAGTCAGCCTATTTTTTCAAGCAATTTTCTTGTAAATTTATTTGTTTTAATCACAGGAAAATATTGGAGCCACGCAATATTTACAATTCTGTTCCATTTGTCAAGGGTATAAAGCCCCCAGGTCTCATCATTGTAAAAAATGTAAGTATCTTTGCGTAAAAGTGCTGAAAAATAATATTGAAAATAAAAATGTTGACGGAATATCATGTGATCCTAAATACTATTAACTGAATGTTACAGTTTTACGAAGCACCTCACATGTTTTTCAAATAATGATGATAAGAAAAGCCACGTGCATTTTGTGTTCAATGTTCAGAACAATGTTTTCTTTCTCCACACGCAGGTAGACGTTGTGTTCTGAAAATGGATCACCATTGTCCATGGATAAATAATTGCGTGGGTCATAATAATCACGGTCATTTTGCGGCATTTCTCGCAAGTGCAGTAGGGGGCTGCTGCGTTTCAACGGTTATACTCGTCTCTTGGGTGACAACGGTACTCTTCAGTAGAAATCTTCCATTCCCTCCGCCATCTGTGTTTAGTCTAATTGTGGTAGTTTTTACGATTGGTCTGTCCATCGGCGTTGTTCTCGCTGTTGGAATGCTTCTTTATTTTCAAGTAAGTTTATTAGCTTTCCTTTATTACTTTTGCTCAAAAGCAAATGCAAGTCCCAATGAATTTTCATCATATCGAAAGCACTTCTCTCATCACCTATTTTCGCGAAATATCATTTCATTTTGCCCCAACTTTTCGGTGATACATTTTTTTTTAGAATCCCAGTATCCTCGTTTTTCGAAAAGATTTATTTTTAAAGGTACCAACATACGGCTCGAGTATTCAAATAGAAAAATTTCTTCTATTTTTACAGTTGTCAGCCATTTTAAGAAACAAGACTGGAATAGAAGACTGGATTTTAGAAAAGGCTCAAACGAGACGATACGGTTCGAAAGATGTTTTCGTACATCCGTATTCAAAAGGATGGCTTTTCAACGCTAAACAAGTATTGACTTGGAACTGTCGCCCAACCGGTGACGGTATTGTGTGGCCAGTAATTGACGGTTGCGATCAATACACGTTGACCGTAAGTCATTTTTATTTAACTTTAATTATCCACGCGACCTGATCTTCCACGATGTTGCATTCCATTCCCAATGGCACAGTTGTCATCTTCAGAACTATTGTGTATGCTTCGATGTTGATTTTTCGATAGCCCAAAGATTCGATCTCAGTGCAATTCTACATTTCGCATTTTAGCATTTAACAAAATTCGATCTTTGGTTTTATTACAGCGTGAGCAGTTGGCCCAAAAAATGGAAAAACGAAGAAGGGCTCGTCGCTATCGAGCAACGGCGCGTTATTCTGGTTCTTGGGTACCGATTAGCTATGGATGGGACGTTTTGTGTCATCCCCCTTGCACCGACGAGTCTCGCATAAAGCTCGATCCTGCTGACGACGTAATTGTAACAAGATGGCGAAGGTACAAAAATTTCTGTCAATCGTGAAAAAATGAAACAACAAAGATTTATCTGAATCCATTAAACAATGCACTCAAATATTTTTTAATTCAAGATTAAATCGCTCTTCATTAGATCCCGTTCGGAAATTTCATTCGTCCACTTCAGTTATTTTGCACTGATTCGCATAAAAAATTTGTCCAGAAATTTTATACAACAACTTTCTTCTCCAGGTATTGGTTGTTTGGTGAAAAGCAAGACGGTAGATCCACGGATGATCGAACGAGACGTCCCCGAGGCTGGTTTCCACGTTCATGCGTTATCGAGGTCATAGCTAATGGAAGCGATTTTTCATCGTATTTGAAGCTCGATTAGCCCAATACCCATTACATTCGTATACGTCATGTGATGATATGCAAAGTATGCAAATAAAAAAATCGTAACGATCGATCAACACAGAAGAAACGGGTACGAGAATTGTAATTTTGTACAGTGTATTATGTATATATTTATAAACGGAGCGCGCATATTCTTCAGACATTTTCGTTGTTCCATCAATGGCAATCAGTCATTTTTATATTTTTTTAGTTATCAAGCAAAGCTGTAAAATAATGCGAACAATAAAAGCGATCAATGATGATGAAGCTTGGGGTGAGCCCGTGTTCGCCATTTATATCCATTCATTTATTATTTACACTCATCCATTACGTATATGAACGTAAATATTAATGTTAATCATTGTCAAACTCACGTTGGTTCGGATCTACCGTCAACATTATTATTCATAATACGATTATAATTATCATTGCAGTAAGAACGTGAATGAAATTTTTCGAAAATCGTGACCCACATAATTTCGTCGTGTATAATCGTGCGTAAGATATTAAGCAAGTTCCAGAGCGATTTTTATCAAACGAAAAGCACAAACGATTTTGGAAATTGAGAGGATTTTGAACGAGGCTCTCTTGCTTTTTTTTTCCATGTTTGGACCTGTGAGCTTTAATAAATTTATTGAAAGTATTTATTATCAGTAGGAACGTTTGGTTACGAACGGAGTTACGGTGGCCCCGGATAGGCCCGGAAAAATCAATATGCCACTGTGAAAAGTTGAGTCCGCACATTGTGGATGTTTCAACGTATGTGTGCAAGTGCATACACGCGTTAGTCCGAAGTACACAAACGTTTAACGGGGAAACGCGAGGGTGGTCGTGTAGCTTTGGGAGTGGCACTATGAAAAACATGCAACGCGATCGACTGTCACGCAGAGCGTGTGTGTCACGGCTTTTTAGCAACTTGTTAATACTTTTAAAGAGCAAAAACGAAGCATGAAAAAGAAATTTGCTTCAGGCGGATCACGTGATAAACTGAGATGTCTCCTTGATGATTACTCTTTTTTATATATTCTTTTTCAATATCATTTTGAAAATCTCATTTTGTCTCGATCTCGTTCGTGTTTGTTGCCATTTAATGCTTCGATCGATCAACAAAATTGATACTTTTTCATCGCAGCATGAAAAACAAATGATAAAAAATGGAGTACGACATACCGCTGGCAGTTATGGCGGAGTGGCGTTGTTCCTAAGTATTCAAATAGAATGAGGAACCGGCCATTCGACACGAGAGAATAAATTCCTATCAATAATTTATTGTGTGTACTGCGATGTGAATTTTACGTGGAGAGAATTAAATGGTAATATTTAGCGTGAAATTCGTTGTAAAATTGACCGTGATATATATTTGACTGCAGGGACAAGTTAACGAAAAGTATTCATTCCTGTAACGCACTGTAAAATTTCAAAGATTTTGCGCAATTTTCAGTTTTATGACAGTAAATATTGCAGGCAGGACGTTAAAATTAACTAAATGCTCCGGTAAAAGTTTCTACTTGGAACAATAAATATTATGTGACCAACTTTTACCCGCAAATTTGTAAAACCTTGCCAGGAGTGATGAAAATAAATAAATAAAAATGTAAACTTCGAGCATTTTAAAGAGAGCGATTTCTACTGTAAATATCCCCGTAAATCTTCCTTGGGAACAGGGTGTTTTTCTATTACCGAATGTAGCCATGTCACTCTCCGTTTTTTCAACTATTTCTATGCCAAAAATCAAGTCGTTTGGTTGGTTTGACAGGACGCGAGGAAAGTAGCCTGGATTACTCTCCATCTTTTCAACTAACTCTGTGCCAAAAAACAAATAAACAAACAAACAGACTTTTCCATTTATATCACGGAGAGACTTTTATACAAATATTTCGGATGAATTTGCTAGAAAAAATTGCTATGTTTTGTAACAGCGCTGTTCTATATCGCCATTCAATTACATTTCACCAAAGTGCATAGTAATTTTGATGCCGGAGGCAGTTCTCTCAAATTTTACTATGTACGAGAGACAAAATTTAGGTCTGCGACATTCTTGCATCGAACGATGCATCGATATCCGAATGTCACTCGTGTCTTTGGCGAAATGTTAAAAATTGGTGAATTGGACTGGACAAATTGTTTGAAATTTTACTATGTGCCACTGGTTAATTTTCATGTTTATACTCGCACGCCTCATAGAATTGGTGGGCGCATGAATTTTGCTATGTTATTGAGCGAAATTCAGTGCGGTAAAAGGGAAAATATGAAACTATGCGATTTTTCGTATAGCACAGAGAAACGACTGCTACGTTATCTCCTAAATTTCCATCGAATCATTTCATTATTTACTATGTTTTTGATCAGACACGCTCTGTTTCGATTATTATTATAATATCGATGTGGTCCGACGTTACTATAAAAACAAAGTCATTTTTGCTATAAAAGTCTCTCCGTTCAATTTTTTTTCCACCATAATATCATGAATTGGAGCTCGTCACCGCAGTGTCGTTACTCACGGTAATTTTTCAAATCTCTCGGTGCATGAGCGTGTCGTATTTGACAGAAAATTCCTTCAGTCATGGCGCTTGACGAGCGATCGATAAGGGATTAATAAAATTAATAAACTTTGAGGAAATTCGTGACAATCGCGGATACGACAATGCCTCTCATAATGGAATGGGGGGGGAATAAATTTTTACGAATCGCGTTCATTGTAAATCGAGAGAAACGGCGGGGCGTCTCGATGCCAAAAATCGAGTCGCAGCGAGCATGAAAAAGACAGTTTTCGAACTGTGAAGGCTCAATCATTCGTGCGATATGAGTCACATTGTTGGGGATGAATACCCGTAAAATTTGACGTTTTTTTAAAATTCCTCGATGCGTTTTGTACACGCGTCAGCTCATGCACGCTCGCACTATTCCGTTCCGCAGTTTGATCCATACACGGGCGCGCGTTCGCCTGTCTTGAATAGTGCAACGTTCGAGTTTGATTGGATTCTATTGTCGAACCGGGGAAAATCGATGCTGCCTCGCGCCAATGAATTATTACGGTTTATTATAAATTGCCAGGATGTCGCCTTAATGACATTTCCCCGGCATGTTATTGCTGGCACGAAAGAGAACGAAAAATTCATAAGTCGAACTGTTGAATCTTCCGGATGAAATGAATTCGATTGAAATCGTCATGCAGCGATGTCTTCGGAAACGTTTTCGAAAAAAAGCTTTGTTGAAATGTTACGAAAACATTTTTTCCCCTTGATTAATTTACAGCGAGTAAACTTCAATGTCAAGCGTTTTTTTTCTAAATAGTTTCCTCAATCGAGAGTCGACGACGATCCTGACTCCTCGGAACGTTCGAATCAATCGTGCTTCTTTGTGCGAGAAACGAATGACCCGATATGGTCAAGTATGCGCCAACGGAATGGCGATAAACTATTTCGATCGACCGCGCATGAATTGACTTCTATTCGTTCGAACGTTGCTCCATCGAGAGATGGAAAATAGAGGATAAAATAAAACAAATAATAACAAAAAAATAAAAACGTATCGAAGCCGGAAAATCGGTCGGGTTTTCCCCGTGCGTTATCGCTTTCCGCGCTCTGTTCCTCGTCCACGCATCCATCGCTCCGTATCGTATATAAACCTCCTGGAGAATCGTCGGAGTGAAAGTGACAATCGGCAAAAGTCCAATCCGAGCACGCTCCAAGCAAACTTGCAAGATTGGTAAGTTGCGTCGAATGGTGGGATTTGCTTAAAACACTGCTCATTCTGAGCGAAAGAGTTGCGAGAGATACGGACTTTAGTTCACTTGTAGCTCTTTTTCCGCGAGGCCGTAGCGTCCAATTTGTCAGGCTTTGTCACTTTCTTTAGGTGTCGAACGAACTAACGAGTGAGGATCATAAAAAAAAATATTTTTCAAACCTTTGTCAAAGATTGAAGGATTGCTTGCAATTCCGCTCATCAAATCTATCATTGATTGCAGGGGTCAACGCAAAATTTGACATTGGCGTTTGAGTATGAAATTTTGGTAGAGTGGATCGTATTTGAACGAAAAAAAATTAAATGACACGAAAAAGTTTGCTTTTGTATCCAGGAGAAGGTTTGAACGATATTTTTGAATATCAGTGATTTCAATTTTTGTTTTATAATAAAACCATACAAATATAAATGTTTATTATTTCGATTCATTTCAACTATCAAACTAGCTTACAAAAAAGTGGCAAATTACTTAAAAATGCATAGTTTTAATTTTTCTTTTATCTTCACAAGTGTTTTCTCTCAATATACTCTAAATGTAGTCTCCCATCATATTTTCAGTGTATTGGCCTTAATAACATTGTTCGAAGTGTGCATGTGAGAAGCCCGCATTTATCGCGGGGTATTTTTGAATGTAAAGTTTATTAAAATTCTTACGAAAACACGAAAATCAGTATTATTGATATCACAAAAGCAAACTTTTTATGAAATGTTTTTCTTCGTTTTTGTACACAATTAACCAGAAAATCATGAAATCAGCTTTAGGATAAAGAACAAAAATTTGTAGTCGTGTTATTCGTTGATTACAAGTATTTTTCAAACGTCAATATTTTCTACAAAATATCATTTGAAGTAATTTTTTCCGAAACGAACTTTGTGATCGAATATTTCGAAATAAAGTGTTTTTTTTTGTTTTCCCACAAGCAGCGTACCCTGAAAGTCGTGAAATTGAAATTTCACGAAAGAATCCTGTTCCTCTTTGCCGAGATTCATTACGAAAGATTTCTTTTGCAAGACTCCCTCCGTGGGGTTACCAGCACCGGATAATTGTCGTTTTTTATGTGCAGAGTGTGTTTCCCTCGATCAAAGAAAGGAGACGAAAAGTGGAAAATAAAATAAAAGGAAAATGGGCGTCTTGAAGAATCCAGCAATTTTCCTCTTCGGCGTTGTCGTTTTGGGGGCACTCTACGTAGACGGATTTCCGGACGGTGCACCCGTCGACGTTTGCGTAAAGCCTAAACCGAATCGTCCCTATCACGGGAAAGCCGAAGCCCAGCCCTTGGCTTCGAGTCCTTATCAGATAACGGCTTCATCGGGAACTTACCAACCAGGATCAGAAATTACCGGTATTTCCTAAACTCGACTCGCGTTCACCCTCACATTTTAATCACTTTATAAGTGCAGCATCAGAAATCATCTACAAATTGATATCGGAGGCTGCGAAAAGGCACAAATTAATTTGAAACTGAATTTTCATTCATTGTGCGGAAAAATTTTCTGATTCGTCATGAAAATCACTTTCCGTATCCGCGTGCATTCACTCGTCAAATAAAAAGTCAGGAAATGCATTGAGTCTGTAAAAAAATGCACGTCGGTGCCTGCGTATCGCGAGTCCATGAATCGAGGTAATACACTCGGCCATTAATTATCCTCGTTTTATTCATAGAAACAAAGAAATAACGAGGCAGGTGTTCCGTTCTCTTTGTGGTCATGGAACAATCAGACTCTCGCGTTTTTCCTCGAGCACCGTTGAGACCTTGGTAAAAAAAAAAAAAAAAAAAAAAAGTTGGGGATGAAAGTCGGAACGTTCTTTCAGGATAAATCTGCGACTTCGTCAATAACCATCGCGAATGAAAAAATGTCATTGAATTTACGTACGAGTGAGAATTTGTAAAAAATACGAAATGCGTTGCAACTGATTGGTGTTAATGAGATCATGGCCACTATTTAAAAATCTGCAGAAAAATCTGATTTTTTTACACAGCATAGAAAAATGTTCGAAAATGACGGTAAAAAAAATTGAGGGGAGGTTACCGAACATTTAAGTAAGAAAATAAGTATTAAAAATTGGACATCGTAGTGGCAGTAAATGGATCGTGATTTTTCAATCGAATTTAAGGGATCGTAAATGCTGGAAAAAAAAAAAAATTAAATCATATACGTATTCGTTGAACATTGATCTTGTTAATGGCGTTATAAAAATGTCAGGTCACCGAAACTTTAAGAATGAAATCATAAATTAACTACGATTATCGCTCACGATGAATCGTTGAATACTAGGTTCGGTACGACATCGGCAACACAATCTATCAGCTGTTTATATATATGTATATCGACGTTTATCGTGTTTAGTTGTGACGTGCTTACATTAGTGTATCGGTACTGTACAGGCGTGTATACTGTCTCGGTATAATTAATAGAAAGATGTTTTTTGTTCATATTTATACAAATATTGTGATAACAAAAATATTTGTAATCACAAATAATGACGTAACCTCAAATTCAAATAAATTTTTGGTTATGTGTATCAAGTCATATGTGAGTGACAAGTCATCAGTTTACCGTTGGCAAGGTAGATATATCTCTCCACCAACAACAAAGTTGCCAAATCAAAAAGTTAACTAGTCAAATTTTTACTAATAATGATATTTTTTTTATATAATTGATAATTACAACGGACTAATTGATTAGTTATGTTAATTTTTAAATCTGTAAATTTTGAGAGAATATAATAGCACCAATCCCTTATCATGACAAAAAATTCAGTTGTTCAACGCTCGTGTAGTGGGCATGATCTCATTTAATGGAATTTCAGTGACGATTCGCGGCTCGTCTTTCCGTGGCTTTTTCCTGCAAGCACGAGACGCCAAGACCGATGCCTGGGTCGGTACCTGGGCGCAGACACCGAACACGAAAGCTCACGACGAGTGCAGCGCGATAACTCATGCCGATCCTCGTGACAAACAGGAAGCGACTCTTATCTGGAAGGCACCTTCCAATTCCGGAGGACAAGTTTACTTCACGTGAGTCGTTTCATTTTTTCTTGAAAAAATTCGACGAGCCATTTTTTGAAATCGTCGCCCTGCCGGTTCGCGCGGATCACGTGAAACCCCATGGCCGATTGAAAGGAAAAAAAAAACTTCTTTGGCTTTCGAGTTCTCTGAAAATCTCATGGGAAATTGGAGTAAAAAGGTTATTCGCTCGAATCGGGTCAACCGTTCGTAAATTCATTCGTGTACAAATGAGGCTTCGAAGAGACCAAAGTTCGACGAATGAATGCAGTATCTCGAAGCGGTGCTCGTGATTTATTCCTCGCTGAATGCTGATGCATTCGCGTTTGTCAGAAGCGTTTAAACTTGTTCAAAGCCAAATATGAAAGGTCACGAAGAGCTCGAGTCTCGAAGCCGCGTTCTCACTCACTTTCATCCACGAATTTGCAACGACTGGAAGTGAAGAAATGAATAATCACGCGGAGAAAAAAACGGAATTAACATACTGGTTTAGTCTCGAAGTAATAAATGAGTTGCTTAAACTAGCGTGGTCTATCGTTGCGCCACGAACGAATAATCGAAAGTACCGGACAACCAACTCGGGTTGAGCGTCAACAAACACTCGAAAAAGACATAAAAAAATTCGTGTCCCGGTCACTCTACATTTTTATTCAAACTTCAAGAATATATTTCTCGATAAATCAAAACTAATTTAATGATCGTTATTTTGAAATAATCGAACCGGGCTCGAGCGAAATCGTGTATGCAATGCTCCATGCTCGACTTACAAATTCTTTTTTATTTTCTGTTAATGAGATCATGGCCACTATTTAAAAATCTGATTTTTTTACACAGCATAGAAAAATGTTCGAAAATGACGGTAAAAAAAATTGAGGGGAGGTTACCGAACATTTAAGTAAGAAAATAAGTATTAAAAATTGGACATCGTAGTGGCAGTAAATGGATCGTGATTTTTCAATCAAATTTAAGGGATCGTAAATGCTGGAAAAAAAAAAATTAAATCATATACGTATTCGTTGAACATTTATCTTGTTAATGGCGTTATAAAAATGTCAGGTCACCGAAACTTTAAGAATGAAATCATAAATTAACTACGATTATCGCTCACGATGAATCGTTGAATACTAGGTTCGGTACATCGGCAACACCGCTCTATCGGCTGTTTATGTATATGTATATCGACGTATATCGTGTTTAGTTGTGACGTGCTTACATTAGTGTATCGGTACTGTACAGGCGTGTATACTGTCTCGGTATAATTAATAGAAAGATGTTTTTTGTTCATATTTATACAAATATTGTGATAACAAAAATATTTGTAATCACAAATAATGACGTAACCTCAAATTCAAATAAATTTTTGGTTATGTGTATCAAGTCATATGTGAGTGACAAGTCATCAGTTTACCGTTGGCAAGGTAGATATATCTCTCCACCAACAACAAAGTTGCCAAATCAAAAAGTTAACTAGTCAAATTTTTACTAATAATGATATTTTTTTTATGTAATTGATAATTACAACGGACTAATTGATTAGTTATGTTAATTTTTAAATCTGTAAATTTTGAGAGAATATAATAGCACCAATCCCTTATCATGACAAAAAATTCAGTTGTTCAACGCTCGTGTGGTGGGCATGATCTCATTAACAAAACAATAAAAAACGAGGCGTCGTGTACTTGAGGTATTCCTTTCGCACACCTTAAATACATCATATTAGCTTTCCTTTGAAAGGATATAACTTTTGGAGTACGAAAAACAAATGGTACTCACTTTTATTTTGCGATGACTAAAGCACGTTTTCACACGGCGCCAACTCAACGCGAAACGCCGCCTTCGTGTTGATGTTTCGATGGATTAAAGCAGTTTATCTCTCTTTTTTTTTATTGAAAAATAAATAAAGAGAAAAAAATTAGAGCTTGGGACCATTTATCCCACCTAGTTCGTATAAATTATGTGTTTAAATGTGTTTAAATGGAGAATACTTAAGGTATTCCTTCCGCATGACCGTATTTTTTGGTAACGCTAATTGGGGCACTCGAAATTTGGACTGATTTCTAAACCTCTGATAAACCTCGCGGTTATATAGGAAAAGTTTCTGCTTCTGCCATTTTTCCAACTTCTATCGTTAATATCTCTTTTAAGCACTCGGTAACCCTTCATTTTTATCGACGCTGTGGATTCCTTATTTTTTTCTATCTGTGAGACAGTTTGTATTAGGAATTTAGAATAATTTAGCGTATGAATTATTGAATCACTAGATATAAAACAAATAATCATCAAAAATGTGTGCGAAAATCCGACCCATTTTTTGATGCAATTAAAAAATAAATAATTAATATCTCTTCAACGCGTCAAGCTACAGAGTTCGATGAGGTCGCAATCGAAAGAAAAAAAATAATAAAAAATATGTCAACGTATAATATTCTCCGAAATGATATAGTTAATTAATTATTGAAGAAACAAATTTTGAAAATTTTCGAAAACAATTGGAAACGCTATCGCTCCGGTAAAGAGTCTCTGGCAGCAACTCGTCATATCTTATAAATGTACTTGTCTCAGAGTCGCTGCCGCGACTCTAGATAGAAATGTGGCGATGATGGGATCTCCATAAGCTCCCGTATAAATTCGACGATTTTTCAAGTTTTAATTCTTCATTAAATGTTCGATAACCTGACCTGAGATTTCGCCAATCTAACCCCGTGCTTTTGTAATTTAAAATCAGTTACTTGTAGAATATTCGAGTTCGTGAAAGGAATACCTTAAATTGACGGGGAGTAGTATAAAAATCGAGAGTACGTACGGATGATGAATCGCGGTCGTAGACGCGTGTTCCGATCACGCATCTCGTAATCGAACCGAGAGATTTAAAGCGAAGTTTTTTCTCTCTTCGCATGGGTTACGCACCGACAGCCAGTGTCTGTATAATAAACCGGTTTTAAAAATCGTCACGAATCTCGTGAACCAATAAATCTCTTTTGGAAATACGTTTTCTCCATCTCCGGTCCAGCGTTCAACATGGACGCAGGGCCACATAGACGAACGTGCGATATTCGATAAACCGAGCGAGAGAGAGAGAGAAAAAAACCTCAAAATAAGAACACGCATCACTCGCGTTTACAAATTTGGAATTCTTTGCGAAGAATCGTGCTCGAGGCTTCTTGTGTATTTTGTGTGTATAAATGGTAACGAATAGATACATTGAAAAGCGAACGCACATTTGTCTGATTGCAAAATCACTGTAGGTTGTCCGCTATTTCCCAAATTGGATCGCTCCCCGACATTTCAATCGATTCCATCCATGTTTCTTTTTCATGTCGAGTGCTTTTTTCATCCACCAAATAAGGCTCGTATCGGTAGAGATTATTATAGACGAAAAGTAATTTTTTTTTATTTTGATTTGCTTTCGTTTGTAATTTTTTTTTGAAATCAATTTGTTTTTTTTTTTTTTTTAATGTTTTGTCTTTGTATTTTTTGTGGTTGTAACTTTTCGCGTTCAAGTTTTCTCCTTTTGTTATTTTTTGTTCGTAATTCGATGTGCTTGGCAACTTCTGCATTTATTTGACAACGATTTGTTTCTTGAGTTGAAACTATTGATTTCCATGGTTTTAGACGCGACTGGCCAATTGACATAAATGCACTTGTCTCCAGTTTTTTTTCACAACATTCATGCTGTGTTTCAGGTTCATTATTATACGAACAAAAACGCAATAAGGACTGTCATGATCATGGAGTTTTGGACGTGATCAAATCGGGGTTCTCGCAAACGAGTAATGTGTGATGAGATAAAAAAATATTTATTGATCGGGAAAACAAAGATTCACTACTGATCGAATGAAAGAGTAAAAAAAAATGGTTCTGTGCATAACGAGATTTCGTTACATCTCGCATTTAGAAAATCGTTAGAGCCCACCGCCCGGATTTGGGTCGCGAAGTACAGCAAACTATAAAAATCCTCATTAGCATTACACAAGACGTTAGAAAACATGATGGAAATATGGAATGAGAGCGTGAGGGGAAAGAAAAAATAAATTGAACGCGAGGAGTATGCGAGAGTGGAGAAAATCGATATACAATTATTACCTTTATTAAGTTTTGCAGCAGTACTCGCAATAATTGAGGGTTCGATCGTGCACCGACCTCAATTACGTGCGCCGATGTGTGGGACTGTTGCCTTCTTAAAATGACTTTTCACCGAGGTCGCTCGAAACTGAACGATTTATTCTTCGTTATTTCGATCCACACGATAACCTTTTTCTTTCGTATACTTAAACGCAGGAAAATACATAGAATTTAGTCATCCGAATTTGTCCGTTTTGCTTTACAGTGGCAGCATCGTTAAGGATTACTCGACGTTCTGGGCTGATCTCGTGGCTCAAAATCCCTAGGGATCGATTGACTTGATCCGACTCGAGGGGAACCACACGACGCAGACATACGTATAAAAATGTGAAGCAAAACAAATGAGATGAGCGCTGGATGCGGTGATAGAAACTGGCCGAGTACGCATTTGTGGCTCGTTATTATAATTGGCTGAGCTCGAAGTGCTGCTTGGGAAAACTCAGGCCACGATTGAGCGAACACTCTCAGCACGTACTCGAAGGGAACAGGCTACAAAAAAATTTGCGCGTAAAAGAAAAAATCTCCCGGCTAAATAAGGTTTGATGTAAAAATATTTGCTGTTGCAGCGTTATTACTAATCTCAATGTTAACGACGAATCGTCCAAGAGAGGAAAAAAGTGGTGAAGATCGATGTTTGCGGGAATATGTTTCGAATAAAATTATATATTTACCATCGCGTTGCGATAAACACTGAAAATAAAAGGGAAAAACGCATTTTTCTATTGCCGTTATTGCTTAATCGACGGATGCGAAGGTCGCGCGAGAGGATAAGCGGTGTAGAAACAAGACTCGTTGCGAAGTCATCGACGAGGACAAATTACTTAAAGCAGTGAAGAAGCCCGAAGGATGAGGAGGTCGGAAGTGCTGGGAGAGTTATTCATGCACGCGGACACGAGACGGAGATAAAGGCCGAGCTCGCCGTTCATTTTTCTCGTCTCACAGCGAACCGCCGTCGGGGCATTTTAATTGTTTGATCGTGCTCGTTGTGTGTTTTTCGTAACACATTATTTTTTCTGCTACTCGCATGTTTCATTCGTGAGAATTATTTTTATTTGCAATACTCGCAATTGACGTTGTATCATTCGTTAATTCTCGTACACTGGGAAAAACAAGTCAGTGGAACAACGAAATAATGTGGCACTACGGGGTGCCAATGAAATTTGTAATCGTCACAAAGTTAAGGCACTCCTTTCGCATGACCATATTTTTTTTTCGTGCCGCTAATTGGGCCACTCGGAATTTGGACTGATTATTAACCCTACACCTCGCGTGTCTTTTTTCATATCCTCAACCTCATGACCGGGGTTTGAACGCACCCCACTCTTTTTCTGCTTATAAATCCGGTCCTACGATGCTGAACTGACTTTATCCTGCACCATTTTCTCCGTTTTTTTATAACGAAAAGAATGATGTACGATAAAACTAATTTCAATTGAATTTATATATAAAAAAATCCGTCGATAATCAGTCGATAATGTCGCTTGTTAGGACGGGAGCGTAGTTTGAAGTTCGCGTGGGGTGTGCCCACACCCCAGTCATGCGTTCTAGGGTTAAACCTCTGGGAAAGCTCGCTATTATACAGGAAAAGCTTCTGCTTCTGCCATTTTTCCAACTTCTATCGTCAATATCTCTTTTAAGCACTCGGTACATTTTTTCTATTTGTGAGACAGTTTGGATCAGGAATTTAGAATAATTTAGCATATGAATTATTAAATAGAAATGTGGCGATGACGAAATCTCCAATAAGCTCCGTAAATAAATTTTACGATTTTTCAAATTTTAATTCTTCATTAAATGTTCGATAACCTGACCTGAAATTTCGGCAATCTATCCCCATGTGCTTTGACTTTTGTAATTAAAAATAAATTATTTGTAGAATATTCGAGTTCGTGGAAGAAATACCTCAAATATGATTGAACGAATAAAATAGTTTTAGATCAAACTGCAGATTCATTTTCTTCGAAAGCGTTGCAGTTGAGTCCAGGGAGCTTCCGATAACATCAATCGCTGTTGAATCAACAATTTTTTTTCTCGGTGTACTCTCATAATTGTTTTTTTCTCGATGTTCATGGGTCTGAGGAAACCGAAATGAGGTGAGACTCGAGGAGGCACTCGCAATGATGTAACGGCGTTTCTCTGCACTGTAGTCCGCGTGAAATTACGACGTTTATATTGCCAAGTGAAAGTGGGCCACTCTTGAGACAGCGGTACGATAAGTTTGGCCCTCCATACCGAGAGTTTTCGATTCTCTCTCTCCCTCTGTCTTATTTCCTCATTTTTCTTGCTTCCGCCTTCCTCTCGCACCGTTCTCCTTCTCCGCTTCCTCCACGCTCGAATAAAGTACGACAAAGTTCGCTAGCAGCGATGGAGTATCATTCATCGTTATCGCGATAGAAAATCCAGCGTGATAAGACCTTGAAACGCGATATCAAAGGTCCCTGAGCTTGAACCCTCCTGCCTACGTACTTCGGTTAGCACGACTCCAGACTTTTTTCATTTATTTTTCACATCAGCGTAAAAGAGGGTCAATATTATTAATAGATCCTCTTTAGTCATTTCTTTTCACTGCAGAGTGATTTTTCTGTTTCGATATAGCGAGGCAGAGGTCGTTGGGACTCGGAGAGCGCGTGCTTTTTTTCTTTATCGCAATTTGTCAATTCGTCGATTTGCTCCAATTGAGAACATCCGTATTTTTCTTACCGCAGCATTTGATCAGCACGATTTTCATGCGGTTTTAACGCACCGTGAAATGAGGTTTTATCCTTAGCTTTGACAGAGCTTTTCGTCCCATCGTTCAACCACGTGGATTTGGATCCGGGTTTCGTAAAATTTCATCGATTGCTAAAATTCCAAAGGGTTTATTGTTCTCCATAGCAAGTGGACTAAAAACAATGTGAGACACCCTCTTGCAACTTGGACGCACGTAAACGTCGTACATTATGGAGTACGGAGTCAGTATCGACTTCCCGAATAAGCTCGTGCTTTTTCCAGGCAGGTCGACAACTCCCCCACATCGAGGACAAAAGTGCCACAGAGAAAAGTGCAGCTTTTCTCTCACTTTTTCATTTTTCCCCAGGATTATGAGGCTCGAGCCTCGTGTTTTTGCGACTCGCATATCGCACGCGAGACTCTCGTCGCCATCGCGGGGTAAAACACCGTTTTAGAGACACACGCTGCTCACTCATTGGACATTGGCAATTTCGCTGGATTTAACATGCAGCCATTTTTTACGATTCGTATAATTTTCAGCCTCTCTCAGACGAATGAAATTTCGAGGAAAGCGGGAGAATAAATCGCGCATTCTTCCTCCTATTTCCCATTGAACGTAGGCCGCAATTGTTTTATTTTTTCGTTACTTCACAACGAAAAGGTTTTCTCTCATTATAATAATTCCCTATCCTCGATCAACGGCACGATCATAAAATCCCCATTTTTTTTGTGCTCCTGTGCTCAGGAGGAAACGGCGGTACTTCGCTTTCTGAATTTTCTCCTCGATTGATCATCCTCGAGTTGATGAATTTTTGAGAGAAAAATCGAAACACCGAGCAGCTCGAATGTGGCCAATAGCTGTGAAGGTTTGAACGAGCCCCTGGAATTATCGTCGTTGCGGGACTCTTATCTGCAAGCTCACTGCCTCGCGTACATAGTCCATACAGAAAATTTTTCTTCAAACTTCAACATTTATTATCAGGCAGTGTTGCCAGAATCGAGCGAACTTATCGCTCAGCATTGCGGTCCGGGCTTCGTAAATAACGTTTAAAAAGTTGAGTACGCGAGGGGATATGAACGACAAGAGGCGCACACGAGGATGACACGTTGCGTTTTAATCCTGATGGACTTGTGCGCGAGAACGCAGACTCGACGAGATCCTGGCTGCGTTAATGACACGTGCACTTCTGTGTCGCTCCCTCTCTCTCTATTTTTCGATGCATTACGAACACGACGCATTATATTTTCATAGCACGTTTCTCATAATATATCGAATGAGGACGGATAATAACGTCGCCGAGCTGCACAGGAATTTAACCACGCTTCGGGAGGCTCGTGCCAACCGTTCCGAGACGACGACACGGTGAGTCCTGTGTTATGTATAGACACGCGCACACACACACACACACGCGCACACAGAGGCTGATGGTGCAGAGGTATGCATATATTAATCCACGGAGGGAAGACACGGAGGTGTGTATCTGGAGCTCATGCAATGGGAAAGAATTGATGCATCGATTGATCTCATCCCTCCCTCTTCGTATGGTTAAAAATATTCGACTAATTTAGGCCTCGGTGAATAATTGAATTTGCCTTGGTGTATGCCACGACGAGCCAACTTTTTGAGGTAGTTTTTCAAATAATGCGGTATTCACTCGAAAATTGAAATATGATTATCAACGATGTTCGTTATATGGGTTTGTTTTGTGACGCTGAAGTTTGCAAGGTTGGAGCAGGCGAACGAAATGATTTTAAAAAACTCTCGAATAATTCCAGCAATTCTCCAATTCTGTTACCTGCTTAATTTGCGATTCGTAGTTTTTCAGTCTACACCAACGATTCGTGAAAAAAAATTGGTCAATTACAAACGTTATTTTCGTTAATTTTGTTGGACTCGAACGTTGCAAACTTCAGCGTCGTTTTGTTTTCACGTTTTAATCTTAGTCAGGCTGTTTCCGGAAGCATGATTGAAAGTCATTTTGTTGAATAAAAAGTATTGAGTTTGTTGTAAATTCCGTGACTAATGAACGTTTCGTTGACGATCGCATTTTCTGTAAAGACTAAAGATAATATCTGGAAAAAGTTCAGACGCACGTATGCTTTATAAAATTTAACATGAATATTATAGATTGAAATGACGTCGTAAAGTAATTCGACCGTGACTAGGCCCGGCTCGTGGTAATTGCATTAATTGCGTTGCGACGTGTCACGTTTCTATCCAAGTCGAATACGAACGCGTTTTATCTATTTATTCATATGAATATGTAATGTGCCTCGAGATCCGAGGGGTCCTTATCCCCTGTACAATCAAATATCGACCGAGGTAACGAGAATGAAGATTTTCTAATGGGAATTTTCGTTATCCACTCAGGGTACGGCTTAATTACAGCGGGGAATGCTTTTATTCGAGCCATTTAATATGAACTTTTGAGCTTTGCATCTTTATGGCATTGCACATTTGACGTACAGAATAATCTAAAGAAAATTGTTAAAAATGAGAGCAAGAGATTGAAACATTGGGTCGATTGGATGGAGAAAAGGAGCGGACATTTTTTTTAGGTTTTTGGCATCGTTTGAGCAGGGTTAATTGACGATATAATCACTTGGAATTAATGTCAGAGTTATTAATTCGAAATTTTAATTACATTTTTTCAACTTATCTTTCGGCGAATGAAATTACAAGCCATTAATTAATGAGGGACCCATCACTGACCGAACCCGAAATTTCCTTCGTCCCTGGCGAAAATTCTATATTTTTTTATGTAAAAAATCGCATTAGAGAGCGCAAAGGGTAAACACAAAGGAAAATGGATTAATAAAAAAGTGTTGATAAAAAGACGGAAGGCTATGACAGGATTGGGCCAAGCCAAGAAGAAACAAAACGCCGAAATAAGCAAATATGCGAGGTGTTACGAGTGCTCATTACCAATTTCGTTAAATCTTTAACCTAATATATTTTTATTACTAGCAAGGCAATCGTCTCGAATTTTTTCCCAAACCTTCATTATGTACTTCATTGTTATAGTGTACTTTTTCATAAGCTTCGTAAGAAGCGTTTATTCGTTATGTGGAAAGATAAACAATTTTTTAAAAAACGTGCAAAAATCAGTGCAAGTTTCAAGACTTTTTTAAGAAAATCGTTTCGTGTATGAACTTCGTTAACGAGACAGCAGACAAATCGCTATGAGAAAAAAAATGAAGCTGCATCACAACGATGCAACGACTCGGATACTCGGATTAAATTCGCCTGCTTTTCGTGGATGCTGAGAAAGCATGCAGGCGATTGCATGGATAATAATACTTGGCGTCGAGTCGCTACCGCGTCTCCTGATAAGATAAATCAATCGACGCGACATTTTATTGCTACCGAAACTCTAATCTCATTTGACTGATAACCCCCAGCGAAAAAATAAGAGATGAAGATTCTTGCAAAGAGAAAAAATAAAAAATGTTGTAACCGCAGAGTTTATCACTCGATTCTCGTATGCTCGGTCGTTTTCCCGCGTTGGGTCGGTGGCAGAGCCGAGTTTTATGCGAAAAGTGAGTCAGAGAGGGAACAGGGAAGAACAAGGAAGAACAGGCAAGTATACGAGTCCCCTGTTTGCACCCGAAGAGCCGCGAGGTTAGGAGGGAGGTGGAGGGTGAGAAATGGGCTTTCGTCGAGGAAATGCTCGAGGGTGCGAGGGGTTGCGCCGGCGCCTTAGGGTCGCGACGCTCTCGACCCCTTCGACGATAGTCTCGGCAACTCGTCCGGTGCGCTTGTCGACCGCGTCTCGTTGACTCTGCAACCGCCCGGTCCTCACCGTGTATGTCACTCCAGTTCCGGTTCATACGAGTCGTGTTTGTCGCATTTTTATACAATTATACATGCGTCTGTATATAAATATATGTTGAAATTAACATTGTTCATAAAACAGTATATATTTGTGTACAATCGCATGTATTCATTTACGTAAATATACACTGAAATTCAAAGTAAGTTATCGATGAACGAACGCTCGGTTCATACACCAAAGGATTATTTAATAATAATAACGAAAAATGTTTAATTACATGTTACTAAGTCGCGCATGTATCGACTTGCTCTCAACATGCCTGTGTATATTTATCAATGATATTAAAAATGCATAAACAATCGACACGAACGAAAACAATAATTTTAAGTTTAAACTCGCGATGGATTCCCCGTGATTAATAGTCCCAGGCAAAATTAATAAATCTGCGGAACTTGACAAATATTGCAACACAGGTGAAGGTGCGAAGGAGGAGGGTGATTACGTTTGTTCGGAGATTGGAAGAAAAGGTGCGAAAGGAGCCGGGTGCAAGGGATAAAAGAAAGTGCAACGAAATATAAGGAAAAAGGGGGAAAAAGGAAGCCGGAAAGGAAGCAGCGTGATCGATAACACGCGTTGTGGTTCGGCAGAGATATGTAATATGAAAGTAACGCCGTGGGCCATCGTGGTGTCGTTCGGGGTGGAGAGATGTGCGGCACGTCGGCACGGTCTCGTGCCGTTCGGGTTATTTTCATCGTTCTGAGCTCGTCATGCATCCTCATCGCATCAACGGCCCTCGGGGACCCGGACCCCCCCGAATTCACTACTCTCGAAGGTAAATAGAAACGGCTCTTCTTCTAATTGCACTCGCCCTTATTTACGGAGACAAATCTCTCGGTGGCTCTCATTATTTCTTTGGGAACGATTCCCGCATGTTCGGGGTGAGACATTTTTCTTGGTTCTCTGGGTTCAGTCGCGGGGAGAAGATGCCAAAGGATTTTCTACGATCCCGAAAACGGTAAATATCACGAGGATTTAGGGATTTTCCGACTTGGCCAAGTCGAACAGTTCATTTTTCGATGAAAAACGATGAAAGCCGATTTAAGCATTTTGTTGAAGGATTCAAAACTTACTCATATTGACCCAGAGAATCGAGCCCATTCGCATCGCGATTTTTTCTCAATTATCTTCCGACGTTTTCATCCTTCCCGCATTGCTACAAACGCCATTTAAAATGCGCATCCGCAGCGGTACAATGTTTCTTCATATCTCCATTTAATGCATCGAAGATTACGAAGAGATAGACCAACACGATGTTTCCAGAAGTATTCTGGACGATTTCGAGTTGCATTGCGCGTTACGTTGCGAAATCGATTGCGCAATTATCAGCGTGCAATGAAATATTTCGAAAAACGTTTTACTGGATTCTTCGAGTTCCTCCGTTTCGAAAATGTAAGAAAAACAGTCTTTCGTTCGATGATGGTGGCAGTGGCATCATTCTTCAGACTCAAAATTTCGCGAACAATGTATTTCGGTTCTACAGCATTCATTTAAGGTAATAATCCTGATGAAATTTTTTCCACCGTAAGTTTTCGCCTTGTCTGACTATTTCGTGACTCGTTCTACTGACCCGAGGCGTTTGTTCGTACGCGATGATTCTATTTGCTTATACGCATATATATAGCCTCGTCATGCGAGTAAATTCCAGGTGAGGGCTCTCGGGAGACTCATCGCTTCGAACCAAATATTTTTGGCAGCGTAGTTCCTTCACTTTTTTTTATTTCTCAAGCCTTTTCGTTGCTCGCGCCATGAAATGTTGTGTGCTGAGTGCTTACCCAGGAAAATTTGATGAGCACGGAGCGAAATTCCCGTTAATCGACACACGCGAACCTTTTACAAGTTCCTATTTCATTTTTCCATTAGGCCAAAAGCAAAAGTTAACCTTGCCTCGGAATATTTTATTCACCGTCCCCGACCGATCTGTGCACAAACTATTTAATCTCGTTCCCAACTCGCTCGTTCAAAGCAAACGCAGCAAAGAAAAAGCGTACTCTGCGTACTGCGAATCTCTTATTTTATCTCTCGGGAGTCTCAGAAATCTCGTCGAAATTAGTCTGACCCGCGATGAGGTCGTACGACCAATCTCGGTTAATTCCGCTTGTTCTCGTATTCGTGAAACTTCCACGAAACGCGCCTATATTTCAAACTAAATGTCTTTACGTGTGCGAAAAAAACGCGAGAAAAGTGGGAGAAAATGAGTTTTTAGTCAAGTTACATTGCAATTATTCCAAGTCTTTGCTTATTATTCGCATAAAAAGTTGTCAATCGAGCAGGACGAACTTTGACTATTAAGCAAAAGTTGTGCTAAACGCTCCTTCGTAAAAATATTACAATTTTTTCTCTCGAAAGTTATGACTCGTCGTTCATTATAGGAGCCCTAATGACGCCGTCCTCTCGCAGCCCTCAGATATTAATCTTGTTTATCCGTATTAGACATTCTTCATTTCACAATCAAACTTTCGAATCCTCTTAGGATAACCCGTTTGTCGAAGCAAAATATTTGTCCTATCGTACAATAGCTCGCGAACAGCTGACCCAATCGATGGCCCTTTGCCAGACGACAACTTCGAGCCCAAACCCCTTGAGAGAAATGTCTATACTCCCTCCTCGAATGATGTGCCGGTAAAAAGTTGCTTGCACGAATTACAGTAGCCTGTTGGAGGAACTGACGAGTCACTCGAAAGAAAGAACAAAAAATATTTCAAAATCCTAGCGAAAGAATTTGAATCATAGGATTTGCGTGAACTCGTTATAAATATAAATCTTTTGGAAGAAATCTTATTAAAAAAAGCACCGTTGCTGAAGTAATTCCGTAAAAAGCCTCGAAATTGAAGTGGCAGTTGAGCGAAGCAAGGATTTGCGTAGCCCATCAAACTTTTTACATCGTCTTTGTCCTCCTCTCCTCACTGCCTACGTGCAAGTTCTCATATTTTTCGACAAATCCTCTCACGTGCCGGAATAACATCCGCCCAGTTTTCGTAATATTTTTAGCACCGAAAAATGGTGCAGTTTACGTGTCTCGGTTACAAAAATTTCTGCACCTTATCGCAGCTGTTAAAAGATAGGAAAGTGCTTAAAAAGCATAGGAAATATATCTTGTGACGTTTCGTTCGCTCGAGAGCTTTTTGAACTGACGGTTTTTGTACGCACCGTGGTTAGACGTAGGATCAATAATGCGTTTACATGACGATGTGTTATTGATAAATTCTAACGGAGTCCTCGAAAAGGGAGACCGGAAGAGAAGCATCTGTACGAAATAATATTCTTTTGAAACGAAACGTCTTTTCCTCATCGTTTCAGACTCTCGAGGGAAAAAAAGTTTCGCTCGACGTGAGACGAAGGAAAAGTTCCGGGGGTTATGGAAAAAGGGTCCTCCGGCTCGGGAGGTGTAACATTCAAGAGAAATTTGTTATTCAAGCTCCAGATGTTTCGAACCTATTGTAAGAACTCTCAATCCGCATATTCGTACAAACGTTCGACCATTTTGACACTTGAAATCTCATATTTTCGGTTGCTTCCCAAGCCGCACGAGTGCATGTTCGCACAGTATTCAATTTATAGGAAATTATGTCCGCGTGAACACGAAAAAGTACAGAAAGATGCTCGTTCAATGTCTTCGTATCCTGGTGAAAAATGATTAGTGGAACGGACGCTCGACGGATGTTCATTACGAGCACGCGATTCTTTCCATCTTCGGTTTAATTGTCCGTCGTTACCAGGAAGAATCTTATTTCCAAAATCGCGTTAGCGACTCGTTTGAATCCGTGCTTTAGGCAATTTCCCAGTAACAATTTTCGGCTATTGACTCAAAGAATTGTCGCAACGATCCGATCGAAGTCTATTAAAATGTGAAAAAAGTCGACGATTCGAATGTCCGGAAAAGCAAAAATGTTGGACACTCCGCACAGCATCGAGATATCGTTCCGGAAGATTTCGTTTGAGAAGAAACGTGAGGAAATTCGAGCTCAGTCGTTTTATCGATTCGGTCCAAAATAGTGTATATGAACACAGGCTTCGAAAGAACAGAATCTCCCTGCGGAAAATGGAGAAATCGTGTAGTCAACGCACGGGCAACACAAAGAGTTTTTTCTTCCATTAAAGCTCTCCGACTCGTGAGGCTAAGCTTTTTTTATGTTTGCTCTGGATTCTAGAAAAAAAAGTCTCCTCACTGATGAGTACACTCGAAGTCGAGTTTTTCCTTTTCTCACGTTTCCCTTACGTGTGTACGAGACATCCGTTACATCTACATATATCGTTGGTGACTGATGCGGAGAAGCTCGACCCGATATCGATTTCTTCACATTCATGCTGACTACGGCAAGTCACTGTTATCTTAGTGTCCCGGGAAACATGGATCAAATAAGTACTTTGACCTTTTTCACATTTTCGTACTTCTGTTTTGCCATTGTAGAAGGCTCATTGCAGGGGCCGTAAAGTACGCTTTAATCAACGGCGTTTGCGCACGTTCTCACCGCGTCGGGACGAAGCGCAGTGATGGCGGGTTTTCAATTGAAATTAGTGCAGTACATTGCCAGACGAAGGAGCCTTTCACTAATTTTCTGGGACGAGTTGAACCGTCCGCAATCGTCGCTCGAAATGATCGTTCTTCCTTATCCGCCATGAAAGATTCGGCTGCTTCCGCACGTAAACGAGTTGACCCGTGCGTGTCTCTCGTTCTTAACGTGTACAACAACCCTCGAGCCTACGCGTTCGCACACAGCATCGAATTCTCGTTTGTCCTTGCACGATGGCGCAGCTTAGTGAAAATGGTCGATATTCAGCATAGCTCATTCCTACGGTACATTTACCAGTCCATATTACATAGCACGCTGGCCACCGCTAAATTTACGATGTAGCGACCAACTTTTCCGACGGTTTGTGTACGGAGCTTTGTGAAACTTGGTGGAAGCTCAAAGCGTTCGCGAAACCACCTTAAACGAAGCACTGCGGTTGCTTTCTATCGCGCGTTCAGACTATCGATGAGTCACTTTACTTCGCGGTGACGTAGTTCCTTTTTTCCCCGTTAAGGAAGATCGCGCGAATCTAATGGAAACCGAAAATTCCAACTTTGAGCGTTGAAATTTAGAAATATGCTAGAAATATACAGCGAACATCTATTCCTGGAAGTATTATAGGATCTATCCCGTCTAGTTGTCGAGAAAACGATTAACGAAAATCACATATTTTTCGAAGGGCTCCTAGGGCAGGCACTCTTCCTGTGCAACGATTTGGATTCAATGAAATGGGATCCTCCCAGCAAGAGCCAAAAACGAGAATAAAAAAATGTAATGTTTTAGATATCAATGATGTCTTGAGAAAGCCTTGTTGACGGTGGAAATCACTCGGGAATGGAAAAAGAAAAAAACACTGGTTAACGAGCAATAACGACACAGCATGAACCAGCTGGTTTAAAATATGGATATAAATACAAATTGGCTATCGTCACATTTGCTTGACGATTTTTCTACGAAAGTATTTAAACTGCTATCGTTATATTAAAAATTTATGAATCTCAACAAATAAGTTACACATTATTTTAATAATTGCGAGAATGAATTTTAATCGATTCTTTGATCATTAAAAGAGCAAAAAAGTTCAGTTGTTTGTTTGAATCACAAGTAACTTTTGTAGCTTTTGCCAAATATTCTTAATCGTTAGATTCGTCGTTCGTCGTTTCGTTCAACAATGCGTTTGCTCATTCTCATGAAACAATGATTGCCAAATGTAATTCCGCGAAGCGCGAGAGCAGGAAGCGCAATTTGTTTGATTCCCGAGCACATCTCGCTCTCGTATAATTTTAACTGACTCTCGACACGATTACTGCTGTATCGTTGATTTTTGTTCAGTTTGTAAGGACAAGAAAAACGAATAAATTGCAAATGACACTAAAGCGACGTAAGTTTTGTGTTAATTTAGTTCATCGTGTTACCGAGACATTCGATCATCGTGCACTTTATCTCATTACTCTTTTGTATCAGATATACGCGATCTGTTTATCGCCGCGACTAGCGCGTGCGATCCTGACACGAGACGATGTTAAACCAATCAATGAGAAACCACCTTTGAGACACTCGGAGTTAACTCTCGTGTAGTGCACATAACCTACATCATGATCGTAAACGTGTCAGGGTTTTTGTGCTTATTCATCGGGATGCGCATAATGGCTCGAGTGCATGTCCATGGATCTTGTTTCCGATGATGGAATTCTCTTCATTCTCAGGAGACGTAATATATCGATTGCTTTTAATTTACCTATGGCACATGAACGAAGCACGATCGAGTCGAAATACCCTTATTGTTCTTCGAACGAGGTGGAAAGTTTTGTAGGAATATTTCAAAAAAATTGCGATTGTGCTATCCGCTTAATTTCAATGAAAATCCTGAAATTTACCGGAAATTGTAAATTGAACTTCACTTTTGACTACCAACGACTCATAGTTTAACGCATACTTTATTCGTCATTCGACAAGTACGAAGATGCGCTTCACTTCCTGTGGCGAAAACTCGCGGATTTTACGATAAATTAAAAACCCCCCTCCGCTCCTCCCGAAAAGAGGGGAAAAAAGTTTTTTTTTTATCGAATATTCCTACTCGCGTATACCTCTCGGTTTTTACGAACCCCTTTACCCCTACTCACGGTGTTTTACGTACAGGAAGGCCCTCGTACCTCAGAGATTTAATCATTGTACGAAGAAACTGGGAAAGAGAGAATTTTTGGAAGTTCCTCACTTTCGAACAGAATGCAAGAGGCATTCCTTCAGCGTAACCGTAACTCTCGAATGCTCTCCCGGAAAACGCCTTAAACTTAGGCAAGGGTTCTTTTCGTAGATTGGTACATTGATGGAAAGATTAATTTAGATGAATAAATATTACTGTATAACAAACAAAATTTTACAACAAATGTAAAGTTTGCCAAAAGTCCTGCGCATTAATAAATTTTATTCTATTCTATTCCACATTCCATTACCCAGGAAATAAAAAAGTTTTTCAGAAGTGATTGATCGGTTAGAAATGATTGCTTGTCTCGCCTCCTCAAAAAAGGAGCCAAATTTTTTCCAAGATTTCCTTCTGTCCGGTTGAGCTGGCTGATAAGTGTTTCTCATCCCTGTCTCAGCGATAAAAAAAAATATATATCGTAGAACCGTGGTCGTAAAACATCGAGCTTAAAAAGCGTTAAAACGTTTCACAGTGGAGTAAGCTCGATGTGATCGGACCATTTGGGCTACGTCATTACCGGGGAAAAAATACTCCGGGGCCGTTGGACAAACCACTTCGAAGCTAAAGACTGTGGTTATAGACTGTACAGAGATTGTGTGCAAGTGTATCGCAGGGTGCTTTGAGCCGAGGATTCGTCGTGAGTAGTCGTGGCAGTCATTGAACGGACGTGACCGAGAATTCTCTTTTCCCTGGCAGGTTAAAGTACAATATCGTCTTTATTCTCATTATCTATAAAATTTATACATAAACTCGATGTAACATCGCTTCGTTGAGTAGGCATGAAAACAAAAGTACATAAATGTTTTAAGCATTCCCCCTCCGGTACGAAATATATTGTTATCTCGTAACAACGAGTAAATACAAATTTCACTTAATTTTATTATGAAACGTGAAAATATTTTCACCAAATATTTAACACGATAAGAATTGAAAATTCTCACCACCCTGGTACTTCTTATTCGGCCACTTGTAATTAACAGTTCAAAGGCTGGAAAGGACCATTGTACCGTTAATTGCACAATGGTACTCAATTAAACTGTTGATGATGAGCCTTTCACGAAATTGCACGTGTCGCCCTCGGAATTGTAGCTGCGAGAGAAAATGTACACAGGATTGTGTAATTGGAACAGGAGAGGATATACCTTGCGGCTTTACTATTTCCTCTATTTCTCTCGCTCTCTCGTGCAACTAAACCCCTTAACCGGACGTACGAGACACCGGACAATTTTGTAATGCGGTAATGTTCGTCTAGTTGGACATTCGTATTTTATTGTGAAGATATGGGTTCCCATGTTACGTGTACACTGTTTATTGGGCCATAAGACTTCTCTTAAGGGGGATGGGGAAGTCTGCTCGGGGTGAAAATAAATTTCGTGTCTCCAGTGGTGTCGGTCTTGCGAAATTGTTTGACTTTCGATTAATCTTCGTATCGTAAATCTGGATCTTAACCCTGGACACTACACTCCCCACACTGGTGCAAATTTGCGCACTTGAACTTTTAAAAACTTTTGATTTCATCCATGAATGTATGGAACCGATCTCACAACGAGACTTTTTAGGGGTAACAATTCCTTAGTGATCGATTACAATAATTTGAAACGATTGAAAAATCAAGTTTTATTGTAGAAAAATGGCCGAATTGAAGAAAGGAATTTTGAAATTCTTCATATTTTCGTGGGTTGATACTTGGCCAATAATACAACAGAATTAACGTCGAGTTAATGAATCAGTATGAAAGCCAGCACAAGCAGGCAAACGTGCACGATCCGAGGGCAGTATTTTTAGATGGCTGAAACCGATGAAAAGTTCTAAGCACGTCGTACATGAGAAAAGAGCGCAATTCCTCATGGGATTTCATGTAATCACGGTTAAGCACATTGCGTTAGCCTTTATCGCGAAGAGAATAGGAGAAGAAAAGGTCTCTCGAGATATTTGTACGGGACGATGAAGTTTCAATGTGTACAGAGCGATATAGCGAGCTCGGGTCTGAGCTAGGCACAGGATAAAAGTATGGAAGAGCGCATGAATTATGGTAGCCGATAGTCCGCGAATAGAGCCACGAGGACTGAGGGGCTGCGGATAATGGGTTTCGGTGCAATGGCATGCACGCAATTGGTCGAGCGCCTCTATCACGATGCATCATTTGCCGTCTCGTGGTGCTTAGACTTTTCAAGGTTTCTCAATGCGACTCAAAAAAACGTCTCGTCGAATAGGATTTAAGAGGGAGGGAGAATTTTGCGACGAGCGGTGGGGGCCGGTTCGCCGAAGCTCCGGGTAAGAAGGCCAGAATGAGAAAGCCTCATGAGAATCGGTGGACGGCGAGAAGGAGAGCCCAAATAACGAGGGTGTGGGGCAGACGCAGGGGTGGTGGCGAAGGGAAGTAGCTCAAACGTAACGTTACTGCGGTCTGCACTGCGGATGCACGTAGTACTTTCAGCCGAGTTGCTCTTTAAGGCACAAAATCCCCTAACACACCTTCAACATGTCTCCGTAAATCGAATACTTTTTTGTGTCTGTATAGACGCGACAGGATATCACGTATCGATGAAATATTCTACGATCTGCATCGGACAGCATTTCGCCTCAGAAATCGAGAAGACATTTTTCTATTGATACGTTGAACCTTCCTCGGGCTTGAGCTCTCATGCGATCCCGTACTTTTTACCGAGATGACCGAACAATCGCAAAACGCGATAGGAAAAGAAAATTTATATTTCGAACTGTTCCAATTGACAAGAATATCTCAATTTGTGTATACGCAACATTTGCCAATTCGTTCCAATTGAGTATATGTGGATTTTAACATTCTGTAATATTGCGAACCCAATCGACTAGGGAAATTATCTTTCGTGTCAAACGAAATGAATGAAAAAATGTGGAGAGATGAAGGGAAAAAGCACTTTGCTCGGGCTCCAATTTTTCGGGTTTGCTTGCACAAAGCTCTGTACAAATATCGAGGGGAATCAGACCGAAAGCTTCGCCTCTCGTCACTGCGATATAACTTTCAAAAGTGCTGGCTCTCTATAACAGAGGCTACTGTACTCTCCAATGTGTACACATTCCTTTATCGAGAGTTCTTTGTTCACCTTCGAAAAGCATTCTCCCTGCTACACGTTTTTCTTCGTCCTTTTCGGTGACAATGTCAGGATTCGCCTTTTATATTCCATTCTTTCGCGAATCGGTGTGTGATAACACTGAGATGCTGAAAATTGTGGCGAACATTATTGCACCTTTTCACCATTGCAATTGAAGCCGTTGACGACGCTGAAGTTTGCAGCGAAGTCGGAGTCCAACGGAATGAAGGAAAAACAACATTTGTTACTCACCAATTTTTTATTTCACGAAGCATCACGGTGCAGGTTGAAAAACTATTGCAAATTTTACAGGGAACGAAATCGGAGAATTGCTGGAGTTGTTGGAGGGTTTTTTACATCGTTTCGTTGGTCTCCGAACGTTGCAAACTTCAGCGTCATAGCCATTGAATCAGTCGCAGTTTATTGCCTGCGTGGAAATCGTTGAGCATGATTTTTCTCAACTTTTGTTTGTTTCATCAGCTTTTTTATTTTGACGCATATTTCCATTATCAAATCCACGCCTGATGATACAAAAATGAATGCAGTTAAGGATGAAGACTTATTTGAACGATCGAATGATTAATTCGTGGCTAAAAATCATTTCTCATTCGATTTTCTTATTCCAAAATTTCGTTGCAAATTTAATGAGATTGATTCCTAGCCGATCGACTAGGAATCATCGTTCCATTGAAGAGCTCACGTGTGATCGTGAACACGAAGGGGAGTCAATAGAAAAAAGTTTCTCACGGTCTTGGGACTTGCTTTACCATTGGGGAATAGTATATCCGAACGAGTTTTGCTCATGTTCTTTTGTATCGAACGTTTCTGTGCCTGGCACCTACGTTTCATTTTTATGTGATTCATTCCGCGTGTTATACGCTTTTTTCTTCATTACATTGTAATGATACACGCAACGGATAAAGAAAAAGCTCTACACACATCAGAGTCCAGGTACGATTCGGTAGATCACATCAAAACAATGACAAGGGGTGCGACCTTCTCGTCACGTATTTTAGTCCCCGGATGACGTGACGAGTACGCCAAGTTTTTTCATTGTCCTCAATATTTCATCCGTTAATTCAGTGATTTTTAAAAGACGAAGAGCTTCCTACCTGAGCTATTTCCTGGTTCAATTTAACCATAGAAAACGAAAGAAAGTATTTTACTGATTTTCCTGAATAATGTTGTCTGAATGTGCAATTTTTTCGGTGCTATTTTTACTATGAAAACATTGAAAACAATTGAATTCGGAAAAAAATAATGTTAATATAATCAAACACGGTTTTCGTCCGATCAACAACGCGATCGCATTCGAGGCGAAATGACGGAAAAGGAGAAAACTGTTTGAATCGAATGACATTTTAAGCGTCGTCGAAACAGAAATTTTGGTGGATGAATTGACAGTGTTTAGGTGATCCATTCGGCCCATTTCTCACTTTTGTATGGAGCATGGATTGTGCCCTCCGGGAAACAATAAAATTTTACTGGTAGTTCAACGCCTCGACGTCGAAATTGTGCATCAGAGCACCTCCGAATCCAAATATATTTTCTCGATCGAGACACGATAAAAAATAATCATTTTATTCCGTTAAATAATGCGACAATTAATAATTCCCATATGCGCCTACTTTTAATTGGACCTAGGAAGTTTTGGAATTGGCCGCGTGGTGGCACTGCAGACGCTGCAAATTGTAAATCTGCATTGCCAAGAATTTTCTCGTATTTCTATTTTTTTCAATATTATTATCCGTTCTTATCGATTCGCAGGATCCTCCATTTGGGATATGACAGCAAATATGGTTAATGAAACGTATGAAAAAGGATGGAAGCGTCTCGAATAACGGATTTGTAAACAATATAGAATAACACGCGCATCGTTCTGCCGAATATCAGATCTGTCAAAAATAGCATGATTCACCAGAATAAAATTGACCTCGTCAGGCATATGTTTATAACGCTGGCTCTTGAATAAATTATTATTGGCATACGCGCGCAGTGTTTGCTCCAGATTGGCGAGTGTGTCCATTTAAAAGGAAACACATGCCAATCGTTTTACGACGCGTGGCTGAAACGAGAAATTATCGTGTGTAGAATGTTCCATTCGATTAAAGTTCTTTTTTTTAAGCGTCATTTTTACACACGTACGACACACGTTAAGTGTCTTACTTGCATGCGAAAGAGCTCGAGTCACAATGTTCTACGAGCGAATGGGGCAAGAATATACTTTTTGATATCCAAAGAACTTGTGTATGTCTTTAGGCAAGGAAAAACGTTAGAGTATTCGTGAAATGCGACTAAAGGGGTTGGCTAAGTGGGTTTCGGGGGTGCGCCTTTGTGTCTAGGGTTCTCGAGTGCCAAGTATATTCACAAATTCTCTACAAGTCGGACAAGCGATGAAAGATTAAGAAAGAAAAAATGTGCCAATGCGTAACTATAGAACGTGATTTCTCGCTGTACTCGGTGCCGAGAAAGCAACACTTGCTGCAATCGTTTAATTCGTTGCATCTACAAGTGTCGATTAGAACACGAATATCGCGGCGGTTCACATCGGAATTCTTGATATTGGACGGTGCCGGATTGAATTTTGGAAGGTTGGACCGCGCCATGGATTCTTGTCCTGATTTTTATAATAATTTATTCTACACCGATCGTTCAAATCTCTTCGACGAAGTTCCATTAAGTCTGACCTTTACCAAGAGACAAAAAAAGATTTGACCCGTTTTCGAAATACATATAAGCAGTCTAAAAATTTAGCGATGCCAGAAAAAAGAAATCTCGCTTTATTCTTGTGAACTTTGACCTTGTTATTTCTCAAAAGGTCGCGAGAGCTCCAATCGTTTCTTTTGAGCTTTTCAACACCGCTCATATTTTTTCGACAAAGCTGTTCGACCGTTAAAAAGAGAATCTTCATAACGGCTTGAAATTTATTCGGTCCACAATGCTCCATTTAAATAGCTCTCTATCCCTCTAGAGAGCTATTGAAGAATTTCCATCTCGGTTAAGAAGCTCCCTCAAACTGGATAAAATATCTCCCTAAAAATATCGCTCGACAATTATATATTCGTGAAAGAGGTTTGGATTGCGAGCAGGGGTGCCTTGATACGTACCGTTGAAATTTAACGATCCGATTCGAATCCTCGAGGGCTTACGAAGCCGCGAGGGGGCTGAGGAAATTTACCGGAAGTGAGGGAAATTCTTGAAATCTAACGATCCGTCGACTAACTTTGATAATTAAGAGCTCGATGAAGGAGGCGAGGGGTTTGATGAGATTCTCACCGGATTGTTTGGATAGATGGGAGCCCGACCGATGAAATTTGATCCGTTGCGCGATATGGGATTTCTGAAAAGTGAATTGTGCGAAGAACTCGGTTTTTTCCGGATGAAAAATCTCGATAATCAAAAGCGAGTAACCTTATAAAAAATATGTTTTTCCTACAATAGCTAATGCAGTTAATAATTTTTATGGCAGATTAATGGAAACAATGTCCATCATCCGTGCCATCCCTGTATCGTATTGCTCGAGATTTCCATTTGATCAATTCCGACCGCGTCGCTAAATTGTATTATATTTGACATAGTTCGCCACAAGCTCAATCATCAGTGTGTGTGTGTGTACGCACGTGAGGTTTTAGCAAGTGAATCATCGGAGAGTTTATACCGTCGTATGTTCGCGGAAGTATACATTTTTATGTACACAGCAGAATGTATAAAGCTATATGTGAATATGTTAACTAAAGCATTAGAGATATGAGAGTAGTGTGCGAACATAGTGTGTTCGCCCACTCAACGTCGAGCTAACACGGTTGTGTAATCTCCATATAAACTCAATCCCATAATCCTCAGTAACGCCTATGCGCCACCTGACACCCTCTTAGTATGATGGAATATGAGCGAATTCAAAGAGATGCCACTCTGTAATCTAACCATATCCATCTCTGCTCGTCGATAGAAACTCCAATAACGATGAGGCAATTATTATTTCTTTGCTGCTAAACTAATGTCAGAATAACTTTAAGGTTGTGTGGGGTCGGGACGAAACGATGTGACTGAGATAAAATTTTTTGTGAACGTTCATGATCCCTTTACTAATCAACCCGTCAAATTTAAAAACGATCCACAGTACAGTTGTTTAGAAAAAAAATCACGCTATTTTAAGGAGGTTGAAGCGTATCTTATGTTAAAACTATTTTCCAACTTTGCACATTAAAATTTTTTAAACAGAAAGCTTAAGACAGTATTAAACTTCTGGCGGGATATGCCGATGATTCACCGTCGTGAAATTGAGATATTTATTGGTGAAGTTGGCAATTTTTTGAAAGTTTCCATAAGAGCCCATGTTTAACCTTGTCATTTTCAACAATGAATATCTCGATTACCAGGCGGTGAAACCTCTCCAAATTTTTCACACATAATTAAGCGCTGTTCAAGAAGATTCACGTAAATTTTCAATTCATTAATTTGGAATAATAAAATCTAATGTATTTTTCGTATGATGTCCTATATATATCGCTTCAACTTCCTTAATGGGAATGTTCCGAAGATTTTTCAGTATATTATACTAAAATATTTGACGAGAAAACGATGCCAGGGAGTTTAAAAAACAGGTATGGTTAAATGAAATATCGGACTAACTTTTGGCGCCTTGACAATAATCATTTACAATACCGATTCAGATTTATCAATCCTTATGATCGCGAATTTTTTCAATAATTGAGCACTCAAAATATGAGGCTTCGGAAACATGGCAACAGCGTAGACGACACAAGCGGTCCCTACTTCAGCAACAATTTTTTCCCGGACCGATGTTCATGCGGTTGAGAAACAAACACTTCGATTTTGAGGCTAGGAACGGGGCGCGTTGTTTGTGATGCGACACTGCTGCCAACCCAAGCACTATATCGTGAGTGATTATTTACGCTGTTGCCAGTTCGTCTTGCAATAATCAATCGTTGACAAACCATCGAAAATAATACCATAAACTAATAGAAATAATTCCTGTAACCCGAACTTTGTCAAAAATGAATATTCTTTCGAACCTATGTGGATTTTTTCCTCGGAAAATGACATAAAATACGACGATAATTTGACGACAAACAGTTGACAATAATTCATCGGTTTCGTGCATAAGCATAATCCCTCCTCACGCTTCACTCCGATGGCCAGACCCCAGAAACGATCGTTTCAAAATTTTCTGTTGACATTTTGTTAGCAATAAAAGACGCGAACAATATTGCTGTTCGGATGGAGTATCGCATATATTTAATGAGATTCGGCTTGTTTTTTGTTTTCCGAATGGGATAATTATACATTTTTCGTTCGCTCGTACGGTGAAATGCGATTGTAGCCAGGAAGGATGATCGATTGGGTTGCCTATTCAGTGACCTTATTCCCTGGAAACTCAAAAATTCCGCGTTCTATCGACAAAAACGATCCATCAACGAGGCTTCGGGTTGCTTTATCGTTTGCTCCAACAAAATACGCTCTGTGTATAGAAATACACGTATAATCAATGGTACTCGTGTGTGCGGGCGTGATTAATATAGGTGCATGGATACAAGGTATTAGTTGCGTGTACTAAAGCAAATGATCTCCAGGAGATTAGGTCTTTGCCTTTTCCAAGCCTCCCTTTCTCTCACCCCCTTTATTTTTTGTTCTCGCTCCCTCTTTTCCCCTCTGACCAGCTTTCCTCGTTCGGTGTGGTAGTGAAAAGCGCGCCCCGTGGATTCTCCGCGAACTGCAAGAGCTCGTTCCGTCCACACATGCACACGCATCTCGCGTGCACTTTCAACGCTTCTGCATTTTTTATTAAATTTATTAACCGCAACTATTACGCCTCTTTAGCGTGCATTTTGCAGGAGCCGAGGAGATTCTCATTACAATGTTGAAAATGAGGGACCAGAAGAAGCACGCGTTTCCCTTTTCTTTCCTGACCATTCGAGACTTCTTTTTTCCTCTATTTTGCTTATTTCTCCTCCGTCCCTTCTTCTCTGGGACTCCGTGCGCTGCATGTGCCTCGTAAAATATTCGATGCATGTCCCACGACGACGATTGTGCTACCGACCCGAGGGAAATTGCACTTTAATAACACGCGTCGTGACCCTTCGGCATGGACACTTTTTTTCATCACGGAAAAAACACATGCGGACGGAGCCTCTCTCCAACTCGATTTAATCTCGCAAATTCGAGGCTTTGGACGTCTATAAAATATTTGATTCGGAGCATGTGTGAGGAGAGCGAATGTTTTTACAGCATTCCGCCTCAATTCTCCTGCCGATTGAGGTAACCACGGCTGTACGCGCAGCTTCTGACGTTGCTAAAAAAAATTGACCGAGCGAATAGCCCTGGCGCCGAAAAGTTTTGACTTCTCGAAAATGTACCCTCACACTCGACACATTGTTTTATTCGTCCGACTATTTTTTGAAGAAAGTAAACTATTGAAATAAAAATTGTTCCAGTTTCTAACGATTCGTAGAAAAAGATGAATAAGAGCTGACGGGAGAGATAACTGCGCAAAGAAGAAGCTAGAAAAAGCTCTCATCCACGATTTACTCTTTGAAACGTAAAAAAAAGTGAAAACAAAGCTCGCTAGGAGCGAGCATTGTCGGGTATACATAGATATAACTGCGAGAGACCGATGTATACGCAGTCTCTGCTGTTAACGAGCCTATTCAGTGGAAGCCAAGTGGACGAAGAATAAAAGCTTAAGTACCTGGCATGGGAGAGTTTCCCGCATAAATGTATAGCAATTTATTCGAATTTTACTATAGCGAGCAAGGATAATCCTCGTCGATTACTTCCTCGTTGTTTAATTACTCATCCCACAGAGCTGCATCATCTCGATCAGCGATATTATATCTTCTTTACGAATTGAGAATAATTTGACTAAAGTGAGGATCGGAGTCGATCTCGCACCTGAAATTCAATGCGATTCCACTTGATCGCGGGTCAAATTTAACGAGAATTCCAAACCTCGATCAGTCTCCGTGCAACATCGACCGGAGTACGGTCTGTTAAAAAAAATGAGAATTCCTCGATTACCAATTCAAATTTGTTGCAATTACAGCTCAATCTCGCAGGAATTTGATTTTTTATCAGCGTCCCATAGATCAGGACACGTCAACCGTTTCGCCTCGCACTCGAATGCTTCAATGCCACAAAAGACATTTTTTAGTAAAATTGAATTTTCCGTAGGAACGAGATCTGTCGAAAAAGTGTTCAAAGGAACTTCACCATGATCCACCGAGCCTCGAAGCTCTGCGACAAAAGATTTGGAGTGTTCGATCAGCAGGTGCTCGCACGAGTCGTACAAGTAGCGACGATTCATATATGCAGGCACTTCGTACAGCTTTTATCCAAAGTAAAAAAGCAATGCTCGCGAACCCGAGCTTTTTCTCGGCTGATTGCGGAGTTCTATCGCGGATATGCGATGGGAGTAAAAGAGGGAGAGAGGAAGAGAGAGTTTTATAGTACATTGAACAGTCGCCAGGGTTTTCTTTGAGCCGGAAACTCGAGAAAGGTTTTCCGCAATTTCCCAAGGGGTCAATAAAGACTAAAGGACGGAAAAAATCTTTTAGCTCACAGGTGCGAGCTTTTTTGAGACGTGGAGTCACGATGGCACGATTGACGTGTCTATGAATACACTTTTTTGTCGAGCGTGTGCACGTTGGAGTAGACGTGAATGTGTTGCGTTGTGGCTGGTTGCTGACATAAAGCGTGGGACGCTTCGCAGCAGGTAAGAGCATTGGCAGGGTGCCATGCTGGGCGTCGAGAGGTGGACTGACCCACTTTCGAGGCCGAGGTTAAACATGCACGTCGAACTGCGAGAAATATACAGGCGTCGTATCTCGGTGTGTATGTGAAAAATTAGGGTGGAAATCACGGCAAGGTGGGAACAACGTGAAAATTCATTTTTAATACTGCGAATTCGAATATAATTTTATGAAAATCTGCTGGTCGCTCCGACGTCGAATGACGCGCATTCGATAATTGTTATGGAACCAGCGCATGCCTAATGGGAATTTGAGCACGTTTCGACACAATGCTCAACTGCGAATTTCCGTCCAAAATGTACCGAGCTTTTGGTATTAAATTCATACGATGAAAGCTGCCTCGCCCTCTTCGTTAAGCCTCTCCGAGCGTAGATTGATCCGTCGACGTGAAAACCCGGCGAGTTAAACCGCTATTCGGGCGAATGCTACTGGCTATGCTCATCAACGAGTCATTCTTCAGCTCCGAACCCGTTAGTTTCGAAACCCCCAATTCGTTGGATCATATTTTCCTACGATTTTTTTTCCAACCGAATGGAAAATGTGAAATTTTCATAGATAACAGCATAACGACGTTGAAGCGTCGTTCAATTTTCCAACAAGTACGTCAAGTCGTTTTTCAAACTCCCGCTATTCTTCTGTGCATCGTTGAAGGACGTACAACGTCGCTGTGGAGCACATGGCTGGAGCCCATTTCGAATTTAGGTCTCGAGCTCTGTTAAACGTGATACGGAGCTACTTCATTCGCATGATGGCCCACATACAAATAGGAAAGCTTGCGTCGTGTAATTCTGCGGCTATTGTTAGAGGAGATACCATTGAATCTACGTGCAAACAGACCGGACGAATATTTCAGCAACGTTGGCTGCACTATAAATAATTACTGTGCAACTGCTCTTTACAATTAGTTTGTTAATTAAAATACATTTCCCGGTTGAACTACTAGTTCAATCCCCTGGCAAATTTATCGACACTTTGCACAAGCAAAGTTGAAAAATTATCAGAAATTCGTCGAGTAACGAGAGTGCGGTGACGAGCTGCAATTCATGATATTATTATGGGAAAGAAATTGAATTTTCTTATAAAAAAATAATATTCAGTGTTCACAGTAGAAACTTTTATCGGAGTATTTGGTAAGTTTTGACGTCACCGTGAATTTTACGATGCTGCACTGTCAACATTTCCGTATGAATGTTTATGTATTGTTTTTATGTGCTCAGCCCTTTGTTGAAGTGCGTAAATCACCGTTTCAGTGTGCCACGAATTTCGGAAACGAATGATCGGTGCCTGCGTCAGGGCAAAGACATTTTAGCGTGATGCGCCGTAAAATTCACTAAACCTTTTGGAAATTTTAGTATACGTATACCGTAAATTTCACTATCTGCATCAATATTTGCCATTATAAAACTGAAAATTCCGCAAAATATTTAAAAATTTTACAGTGCGTTACTGGAACAAATATTTTCCGTTAACTTGTCCCTGCAGTCAAGTATTCCCGGTTAATTTTACAGTGAATTTCACGCTAAATATCACCGTTTAATTTTATCCGTGTACGCGCGCCGTGCATCAAAATTTTGTGTCAAGCGTTACGTTGAAAATCCCATTGAAACATTAATCGGTCCTCGAATATTCAAACGTGCATGAAAAATTAAAAAAAAGGACGAAATCGTCGATCGAAGAGACGAAAATGTAAATATTCTAGCGAATCGTACATTTCCCATCAATATTATTGATACACATCAATGTTGCGTACGCAGGAAACGTCATGCTCGATTTTTCGGAATTCACTATTGATGAATCACATGTGGGGAGTTAACGCAACGGTTGAGGGATTATTCCGCACCATTGAGCTTGTAGTCCGCAATTTTCCGAGTTCCGGTATGCCGCGCAATATTTATTATCGACGCACCACTATGCGGAAAACGAAATGGCTCATCTTTCGTCGCAGCAATAAAGGATTATCGAGTGATTTGATGAATAAGTAAAACTCCATAAACTCTAAATTTCAATTTAATCCAAATAATCTCAGTATTAAGCTCTCGATTTTGTCAAACGATGTCGTTTTTGGCACGATTTTCAAGTTGGAGACAATTTTGCATTTCATTTTTCATATGATCACATAAATCCTGGTGTACGCAACGATCTGCCCGTCGATGGTATTTCTGTTGATTTCTATGCGGCAAGTAAAGCGTGTGATTGCTGTTAACCGAGGCGTTCTAAAACTTGCAGGTCTCCGGACAGAGAGCGCGAGTCAGATGGATGATGTACGAGGAAATGCGTATTCGCATGGCCAGTTTTGTGGCAAGAACGATAATGGAATCTGCTGGTAGAATGGCTCGGTGTGAATCTCTGTGAGGTTGTACGACGAACATCCGATATTAATGCGTCTGTATATACGTCCTTAAATATCGCACGGGTGTGTGCAAGTGTATGAATACACGTGGACAGTATGTACAGAGGATTCTGCTTGACGAACTTGGAAAGTTTCTCGTGCAGCTTTCACTCAAAGCTCTTGAATTATTTAAAAGCTCGACAAGAGTTGAGTGTGCTTATGCGCAGACAAGGAAAGTGAGACGATTGGATAAGAAGGTTTTACTACTGCATTTCTATTCTACTCGAAGATTCTTCTTTCCACGAGTTGTAGTCGGGGCCCCTGCATTCGTATTTTTCGGACTGGGCTTCTTAGCTCGTTATAATTTATGGCCCTCGTTCGTATCCATCCGTGTGACATTTGGTGGTAAACAGGATGGCATTTAATCACTGCTGATTGACAAAGAGGTTCCAACGATCGAGGGCTTCTACTTATTTTTCAAAATTGCTGCACGGTGAAAGCCCTCGGAGGCCTCGGAGTGGCGCATAATCCGTTGGAAGTACATTGGAAGTTGAGAAGTTTTATTGGAATCGAGGGACCGATGCGAACATTTTTCTGGGGAACTAAACTTTCCGTCGCACGCTCACACCCCCCCCCCCCCCCCCCCCCCGTAAACATTGAATTTCGAATGACGAAGTTATCGCTGGATCGCTCGGGAATGTAACTTTTTTCTGGCCTCGTGCTTTCGCGGGTTCTTGTTTTCTTATCTCACCGCACCTGCTTTTTTTTATGCTCCACGTATTTCTCCAACTTTTTTTACATCGCCGAGTGAATTTTGTAGGCAAAGGGAGTCAAGTCCTGAATAACTTTATCGGGCATCGAGCAAGTTTTCAGAGTTTTCGAGGAAAATACGTCGACCTTTTCTTCGAGGTAGAGTTTATAGTTTGCTGGGATAGCGACGTTCGTCTTTTTACGCCAAACGAAAGAAAATATTGGAAGATAAATAATAAACGACGATTTTTCTGTTCGTTAGTAGCTTGTCTTGCGATGGAATCCGAGCCGTGCCACCGAAATTACAGGTTGTTCTAAAAATTTCGCGAAAAAAGCCGAAACGACGAGACGATGGGGTAGCTTTTTCACATTCTTGTATTCCTCCGATCAGAAAATTTGAATTTTTCATTGCACTTGGAAATGAAAATCGTATTGAACGATTCGAAATTTTAAAAACGTTAAGGTGTCTAACCAAAGTAGAATTTTCAAAAAATCAATTTTTTTTATAGCATTTTTCGAAAGTATACATATTTAAAAGTATCATACTAAAATTTTATAATGATCTGAGCAGTCCAAGTGTACTTTTCAGCGAAGTTTACTCAGCTGTCTGTGCTGCCTTTGTGTTTGAACGCGTTTTTCTCAAAATTACGATTTACAACGGCTCGTTGATAAAATTTCGGAAACTATTCAACCGATCCTTACCAAAATTTTACCACATTTTTTTATGACTATAGCTGTAGCGTATATCATACGAATTTTGAAATTTTGAGTAGAACTATTTTTTTTTTTTGCAAAAAACGATGAAAGAAACGTGCTATTTCGTAGTTTTTGGAAAAATGGCCACCATTTTATCATTTTGGAAAAAATAAAAAATCATGTCACACGCGCTATAGCCATTTACCTACTGAATCTAAAACCGATTTTTCGGATCATACGTTCCAGATCTCATCAACAGCGCACACCCATATTTTTTTGGACCTGTCTTCCTCCATTTCTCCATACAAAAACCGAGTAAAATAAAAATAAAAATAAAAATAAAATTTTATGTATTTTCAAAATGTATTTTTTAGGCCTGACACTTTTTATATCCATATTTACAATTTATACCCATCAAAAAAATTCGCGAAAGTAGTCTTTTTTTTTGCCCATATAATTAGGGTAGACCCCTTAAGAGTATGGATCAGTCGACTAATCTCAGTTGGAATTTTTGAAATTGAAATTCTCTGACACGGTTTGACCGATTAAAAAAAGGCTCTGTCAGGCTACGCACAACGATGGCAAAAATCGACTGACAGAGCCTTTTTTTAATCGGTCAAACTGTGTCAAAGAATTTTGATTTCGAAATTTGCAGCTATCTCTCTCGCACTCACGGTTGCGATATACCGACTGATCCATCCTCTTAAGGGAGATGGAAGGAACGGAGCTGAAGAATATAGAACCCTTACCTTTTGCGAGCAGGATATTTCAAAGATTAATGAAGTTTTCATGGAGGGATGATTTTCTCCCTCTGTGTACGGAAAGAGCTGTCCGGAAATTCGTGTGAATTTCGGAACATCGGAGAGCAGTGACTGCGTCAGTGTGAGAAGGATAAAATGGTTTTGAAGAAGATTTATGTTGCCAATAAACACAAAATTATAAGAACGATTAATCACAATTGTATTTTTTTCCCATTTATAACTCCAGACCTGTCAGAGCGAGGAACGAAAAAATTCGGCGATGGGTGTCGTGAGGATCGCGAATGCGGCTTTGCCGGTTCTTACTGCGAACCAAACAGGAAAAAGTGCTATTGCAGAGAGGAGTTTCAGGCCACTAATCACATCGACAAATGCGGACATCGTAAGTATACGTTCAAACGTTCAAACAAAATTCAACGTCGGTTGAGTCTGCACGAATTTTCACGTATCCTAATGACGAGCGAAAAAAAATCATGAGCGGAGAAAATTGTGAGAAATAAATGAAAAGTGAGTAATTGCTTCATGATTCCGACTCGACCTACTGACTCAATATAGACTTGCAAGCCTCACGACCTCGTCGAAGCTCGTCGATGTCTCTCTCTCTCTTAATGAACGGCCGATGGGCCTAGTTGGATGTGACCCAGCGATATTCGCTTCTCCTCGCTTTTTTGTCATTCTTCTTTTTTTTCCTCACCAGCTATCTCCGTTAATTGTGAAAACGTCGATATCTCGCAGAGTGGAACGAAAAAAAAAATGATAAAATGAGAGAACGAGAGAGAAGTCTGCGTATATATACGTTGGACCATCACGCCGATTCACTACTGGCAGAGTTTCTATCGATCGAGCCATTGAAAACCTGTCTGACAGAACATATTTTCGGTTCATCCAGGAGCTTTACTGCTGAGACACAAACAGAATTCAATTCGTCGACGTTTTTTTTTTTTTTTCAAAGTAGTTTTTTCCAAATTTGTCGTAAATTTTCTACTCGAGCGAAAAAAAACTATAGACGATTAAACGAGAAAGGTCGATCGAATTTACAGTTAAAGTTTCCCCAAAACCGGAATAGCTCATTTGGTTTTATTGCAGCTGTGAACGTGAACGAGTCATGTGTGTTCAACGAGCAGTGCGAGGTGAAAGTGCAGCAGACGGAATGTCGGGACGGTCGTTGCATCTGCATCTTCGAGAAAATTCCGGTGATGCAACCGGGCGGTGTGTTGGAGTGTGTCGGTGAGACGAGAAACAACCAGTTGTATCACCTTTGCTTTTTTATACATTTTTTACAGACCTGTAGTTACGTGCGGAAAGTTTTTTTGACGTAAACATTCCGCTTGAGAGACACGAGATTGTGCTGGGGCCTCGTCCCATTGCAGGGGAAAGATGCGCTTGCTTTTCATCGTGTTTTTAATCTGACAATTGGCTAATTTGGGTACATTTTTATGGGTACTAGCGCATCAGAATCGGCGGCTGTAGACCGCCTTCGGGATTTTCGTTTGTTACATTTTCCTCAACTCGAACGAGGCCCAATCTTCCGATAAATTTTATCACCGGATTGTACGGAGGATATTTTTTTACGTCGCATTTCGAAATGTTAAATTTAACGAAGAGAAAAGAAAACGCACGAATGGGTCACGAGCGGTTTTTAATCAAAATTTGCTCGGTGTTCATTTTTGATATAGTACAGCGCGTTATTTACTATGGACTGTGGTAACAGTTCCCCCCAAACTTTTGCATTATTTGACACACTCTCTAGCGATTATTATTATAATATCGATCTGGTCCGACGTTACTATAAAAACATAGTAATTTTTGCTATAAAAGTCTCTCCGTGTAGATAAATGAAGATCCATGCCGCAGCAGATAGAAAAGCACCTTCGACATCGAATAGTTCTAGCGATTGGAGATTCGATCGATTCACTCAACGCGAACGATCCATTAATTCCTTATTTTTCCCTTTAAGGATAGCGTTAATGCTCCATTAAACACGATAAAACGATATGACATTGTAAATTCACAGCCGAGGTGAAAGAACCGGAAAATCTACAGTACGTCGACCCGGCTATGATCGGAGTTCTCGTGGGTATGGCTCTAATGTTCGTTATCATATGCGTCGTTCTGAGGCTCTTTAGCAAGTAAGTCCTTCGACAATTTACACACCCTCTTCTATATTTACCAAACTTTTTTCTACTACACTTGTCATCTTTTTCCTTGCAGCGTTTCATATTTTTTTCTTCGAAATACTATTGCGCGATAAGTTTGTTTTCTGAAAAAATGTTCTGTCTCGAAAGTCCAAAGTGGAGGTAATTCCGGACGCGGGGTAAATATGCTGGAGATCGCGATATCTTTGTATTCCGAAACCCCTACGTTCACGCACTCGAACTCATGCGATAGTCCTATCGACGTTTAAGGTATTCCTTTCACGAACCCGAAATCTCTACAAAAAATTGATTTTTATTTACAGTAAAGTACAACTGCATCCTAATAGATTGGCGAAATTTCAGGTCAGGTTATCATCGACCATTTAATGAAGAATTAAAATGTCAAAAATCGTAAAATTTCTACGGGAGCTTATGGAGCATCCATCATCACCACATTTCTATTCAATAATTTATACACTAAATTCCTGATATAAACTATCTCACGGATAGAAAAAAATTTAAGAAATCCATAGCGATAATAAAAATAAAGGGTTGTCGAATGTTGAAAAGAGATATTAACTATATAAGTTGGAAAAATGGCAGAAGCAGAAGCTTTTTCCATGTAACAGCGACTTCTCAGAGGTTAGGAATCAGTCCAAATTTCGAGTGCGACACCAAAAAATACGGCCCTGCGAAAGGAATACCTTAATAAACTCATATTGCACGAGGCGTGAATTGATATATTTACGTCGGGGTATAGGACCGATTGTAAAATTTCGTAGATTTTGATCTAATTTTTGCCTGTACATTAAAATGATGAAACTACGGGATAAACGGTTTCAATGATATTAAAAAAATCAATTTGATATCGTTATTTCATGTAAAAATCGTTAACGCATTTCAAACTTGGGCTTACCCTACTGTTTTTTAATTATTAATGAATTTGTGAAATTTCGCAGTTTGGGGGTAATTCCGAACGGCTTGTTTGGAGGAATTCCGGAAGTTTTGCTCTTACCCGATATCGATCGATTTTTTCCAAATTTCAGTAACGTCGTAAATACATATGAAAAAAAAAAAAAACACGAACGTATGATATCGAGTGCACAAATGTAGCAGTGAACGATGCGAAAACAAAAAAATTATTTTTGATTTGAAAAATACGAAGATCCACAATCCGGAGACTGGATTATGTGTCGAGTGTGAAATGTGGGCTCTCAAAGTTGCACAAGCGAAAGTCCGAGTCGATAATTTGTTCGCGATATGTGTAGCAATTTCTAATGCGATTTAGATTCAGCACAAAGGCCGTCCGGAATTACCCCGGAGGTTCGGGGAAAATCCGAATTTACGATGTGTTGTTTTTTGCTAAAAATCAATCAATATTTTCATCTATTTATTAAAATTAACATCGGAAATCGTGAACAAGATACCAAAGAGTAAAACACATGGAAATTTATTTTGTAATTTCATCATGTGGTTCGTTGTTAATAAATTTCCCTCAGGCGGTCGGAATTACCCCAATTTCTCCTGCACGTCCGAAATGCAGCGACTCCAAATGCACACATCTCCAAGAAGCACTGTTCGCACAGAGAAATTGCTTCTCCAATAGCTGTTTTTTTTTCTTCCAACGTTCCTACAGAGAAAAGCTTTCGAAGGCGTTTTCGCTCGTGGAAACGCGGTTTTTTGAGACGCTAGAACGGATCGATCGATAATTGAAAAATGAATGATCGTTTCAGAGCACGTTGGCGTGAAAACCGTACGATCTTCAATACGCCGAACGCTCGCCTGATGAACGTATCGCTACTGCGGGACAACAAGCTTCTGCATGCCCAAGAGCGGAGAGGTTCGCGCGCTAGCGTAAGAGGACCATCGAGGCAACCTTCCATGGCCTCGCTACGCGCGCATTCGCCCAACGCCTCGCAAGGTGCGAAAAATACTCAGCGAGTGAGCCGTACGGGTTTTTATCCATTCAATTTACTAAGCAAGCAACTTTAAATGACAGTAACCCTCGTTTCTCTTTTCAATACGAAAGAAACAAGCAGTTTAACGAGTTTATGAAATTACAAAAAAGACTAGAGCAAGAGACTTCTGTCGAAAAGTAGGTAATGTCTTTCCTATCGACTGTTTCATTTCCTCATTCTTCGCTCACGCATCACAACGCATATTCGTACTTACCCTCTTTCATTTTCTCACCGGCTCGTTTACCCCAACTTTTTCACCACCGAGATAACGAGAGCTCCGACTGTCGAACGTCCGTATGGAATTAAGCATGAACACTAGATGATCGAGAAGAAATTTTAGAGTCCCACCAACACAAGGTTCTCGGAGACGCTTAAGATCGCGACGGCATAACGACGAGTAAGACGAATCAACTTTAAATATGAGACGAGCCTCGAGCCATTTCTCATTCGGCTTACAGTTTCTTGTGTGAATGTCATTCAATTAATGTGCATTCATAAAATACGTTCATTCAATGTTCGATCGATATCCGATCGGGGGTTCAACACACGTGGAAATGACTCGAGGCCTTTCTCTCCTTAATTAATTCTGTCACACTTTTCATAGCGATCTTCATCGAGGAGCTTGTGCGACGAAAAGCAAAACCTTATCGACGTTCGATAATTTGAGTCCAAGACTAAAAATCGTGTGAACAAGCCGGTGAGCATCGTTCCCTTGCCATTGTTGAACACACGCGTACGTGCTTTATATTCGTTTGTCCAAAAGGTTTGGCAATCGACGCGGGCTGAGATGTCGCATGCGAAATTGAGCCGCGCGAGCAGACCTTACCGGTTGCCCGAATATTCGAAAGGGTTTTGTTCCTCTTCGGGCGGTTTTTTGTTCTTTCGCAAGAATGTCTTGGCGACTCGTAAAAACACGACGACGGATCGGATAAAATGGGAAAACTGAGTTGAGGCTTTCATTGTCTCCGGATGAGGGCCTTGACTTTTTTCATTATTAAATTTCACAATTCTTGTAGAACTTGGAGACGACGGTATGAGGGTCAAGGGAGAAAACTACTCGTCAACATTTACAAAGGGAAATTCATTTATAACCTTTCCGGCATACTTGGATCTTAATTATCACGAAAACTGGAATATCTCGAGCGTCTTTTCCGTCCAATTAGACAGAGCCTCGGGTCAACCGTCATATTCATCCGTCGACCCCGTTGTTTAGCCACTGAAAACTCCTTTCTATGGGAAAACAAATAATTATCAAGGAAAATACACACTTTATAACAATGGAGGCTGCAGCGTCAACTTTGTAATTGAGAGTCTACCGATTGTACAGTCGTGCTTAAAAGTATATTCAACGTTACGGAATACTGAGAGGTTATTTTCCGAAATTATAAACCCCGATCGAAAAAAGATTGGTAATAAGAAAAAAAAGACACAAACTGACCTGCATTACCCCCGAGTTCCGTCGCATCGGTTGCGAAGGACGTCGAAAACGAAATAATTTAAAGCGACCTTGAGAGGAGCGTTGAAATGATTTTTTCATCATTACTATTTGTCGTTAGCATTGTGAACGAACAATTGCAATTTAGTAGGATTTTTGTCGGTTAGAAAAAACATGGAAAAAGTAGTCACGGAATGACGGTATTTTGGGAACGACTGTACGGAACGTGCGACTCCTTATCTCGACGAATACTCGACACATTTTCGATTACAAGAGCTCGAGTCGTCCGCGGTCGCAATTTCGCTGGGCATTGATTTTTTTTGTTTGTTTGTTTTTTTTTTTTTTTTTCAATCTCATGTCATCACTACTTTCTTACATCGTAGACAACTAATAGACACTCTCACCGAGCCTCGTGATGGTTATTCTCGAAAGTTCTCGATTGTACAATCTGCAGAGGCAGGAGGAGCAGGGTCGATGCTACTTCTGCCCTCTCGTGCATCACTCAAGGAACGAAGGAGCTCTCGGGTAATGTTTTTTTTTTGTTACGCGACAACGTCCAGGAAACAAGTTTTGTTTATTCTTTTTCTATTACATTATTGTGCCCTTCGCTCACGAGGCGTGTAACATTCGACAACTTCTCGAAACTAACTGTGCTCTCTCTCTATTTTTTTCCCTTCAACTGAATTACATATGCATATATCTACGTATGTATACATGTACATTTATTTTTCTCTATCTCTATTAGTGAATGAATCACGTGATAATAGTTGCTTGCTGAAGTAAAACATGTGCCTGCCATACTTTTGAGCAAAGTATTGCCTTGGTTCGTTTTGATAGAAACTGTGTACTACATTATATTATTTATTAATTTATTAAAAACACACGCAGAGAAACTCGAAGTGGAACGGACCACCAAGGGCAGTTGTGCAAGGGCGAGAGAATTTCATTCACTCATTCGACTCCATCGTAGCTCGATTCCTTTATTGACTCACCTTCAATAGATCGAACTTTCGTTTTTACTTATCGCTAATTCCGTAAGAGAGCCTGCTTGTTGGGTTAAAAGAATATCAGAGTATCGGAGAATAAATCTTTTCTGTCATGGATTATTTTGGATCGAATATTTTGTTATTCTCACACGTAATTAATAAGTGATATGAGTTAATTAGTTAATTAATGGATCGATGCTAATATGCATCGTTATAACACAATTTATTCTCTGCCTTCAACCGTACTGTGCCCTGAGGTAGTCATGTTTCGTTTTGCAATTGTAACGTAGCTTTCAGTTTATAACATAATTGCATCAACTACGTTTCTCAATCGTTATTTTGACGCAATTATTGATAGCAAACGCCAGAGTTTCTCTGTGGATAAGTGTGCGGGCGTGTGTGTGTGCGCGTGGACTCTACTAACTACAGCTATACTTACTTCAACTGATCTAATACTTGATTCATTTGTACAGTTTTATATGAGTATAATATTGATAAAAATAACAATAGTTATACTATAGTTATAGTTTAATGTTCAATCGAAAGATTGTTTGATTTTGTGATTAGCGAAGAATTGCTTAGTCGGAGTCAGTTTATTGGTAAAAGAATGCGAGCACGCACAAAAGTGTTTGGGACGTCTGAGAAGTAAATTTCCAGGGGGACAAATATTGGCCTCTCCGTTAATGGATATTCGCATTTCGTGATACAATAATCCGAGTTGATGTCATTTTTCTCATTATTTTTTCTTCGAGGTTCCATCAAAGTCTCGAGCAACCATTTCTGTTAATGTTTAATCAAACAGAGATGGATTAATTTTTCTCCAAGTTTGGCTGCATACCTCGAAAAATTTGTTAAATTTGCAGCGTTAATTCGAAGAGCAGTAATAAGAATTGTTCTACCCACCATAGTCAAAAGTCCAAAAAAAAATGATTGTAAAGTATGCTCGGGCAAGCCTGAAAAAAATGAGTGATTAGTGAAAGAAAATTTGTGATTTACAGTACATTTCCACTTATCAGTAAGTGCTAGTCTGACATGAAGAATAACACTTGAAAAAAAAAAAACGAAATATAGTTCTCACGTGCATCACTTTTCGCTATCCACATAAAGCTTTTTAGAATTCAAGCGACGAAAAAGTCCAAAATTCAACGACGTTGAAGTTTGCAACGTTGGAGTTCAACGAAATGAACAAAAAAAGATTTATAATTAATTATTTTTTTATTTCACGAATTATTGATGCGGCTTAAAAAATAACGAATTGGAAATTCGGCAGGGAAGAAAATTGGAGATTTACTGGAATTATTTGAGAGTTTTTTTTCGATCATTTCGTTGGACTCAAATGTTGGAAACTTCAGCGTCATAAAATTTAAAAAATGCTCTGCTGTTTGTAATCTGTGGCTGAAATACTTTGAAGATTCTTCAAAAATAATATATTTCTTACTTTACAAAAGGAATTCGTTTCCTCCGTGGATGTGGCTCACATTAAAATGTTGCTGCTCATTTAATCTGCTCGTGCAAATATTAAATTTGCGATCGATCGATTTTCAAAAAAACACTGGACCAACGAACCAAACACTCTTGTGTCAGACCCCACAAAAAATGAGTTCGTTAAAATCTCTTATGAGACATCAGTACTTTATAATTCTCGTTGAATAGTGAGTTCAACTTGCTCAAAGAAAGATTAAAATTCAACAGAAATTTCGACACGCCGATGCTTCAGCTGTTTTGCCATTATAGTTTCGGGCATCTTCGTTAATCGTAACTGAGGTCCGCGAAGAAGTAAAACTTTGATTCACTGGTGGGCTATATTTAACGAAAGCATTGTTGTGCGTGGTCAACTCATTGCGCGATTTTAGTTTTTGACAGTAAAAAAATATTGAAGTTTGGACCGTTGTTTTCTGTGAACTAGGAGAATCCTAAATCTTAAAATTCGCTTGGTCATTTCGTTTATAAATATTGAAAATGAAAAATTGTTCACAAGAGAAAAAGTATCGAAGCAGGGAAAAACAGTAGTTGAAAAATCCTCGCATTTCGAAGGTGCAAACTTCAGTATCGATGAAAAGAAACTTTGAAAGTCACCCAAGGGAACTAATTGCCAGGTTTTCATCCAGGATCCCGTCGAGGAAGTCGTGGAAGTAGTGGTAACGCATCAGCAGCATCAACGAGGTCAAACAAATCGCCGCCGAATCACACGAACAACGCGTCCAATAATCAACAGCAAGAAAACGTAACCGTCGAAATCCTCGATGCGAAGGCGTAGAGTTCGTTCTAGAGTTCGTTCTCTCGATCGAGCCCTTCATCCGCAATCGTAGGATACCACATTAAACACTATGACGAAGGTGTTGACAAAGTAGAAGCAAAACAAAGAAATACCGAAAAATACAAAAGTCACGACTATCGCGTTCATAAACAATTCTACATATGCATATATACGAAAAAGCATGAAAATTTTGACGATAATAACAGCAATGAATATGATGATTATTGATAATCAATAATGGATCGATTATCGTTTTCGTAATGATGATTATTATTATTGTCATTTGAAAATAATAGATAATCATGATTGATGTTGAATTCCTTGTTGATTCGAAATGAAAAACGACGTTTAATATTGTAGCGACGATAGTTATTTCGAGCCACAATTATTCATTGTCGATCTTCAAAACTCATATAATCATTGTTACTATTATTACAAAAAAACATATACGAGGTCGTGTATCGATAACCGCTGAAAAATTAAACGAAAATAACGAAGGAAAAATAATTATATAAAAAGAGATGAAAATCTCGATAATAAAAATAATTACATTAATTAACAGTCTCACGAAGGAGAGTGACGACGTTTCGTGAATAATATAAGAAAATAACGGAACGTACTTTGTAACGCTCTACTGCGATATTCCTGTGCCTATAGCACCCTCTTATTAATGTTTTCTTTTCTTTTTTTTTACCAAGATCCAATATAAAAAAGTGTTTCGCAATGGGGAAAAATTACAGGATGACGTTGAAGATAGAAAATTACGAAGCAAATTCCATCCGGTCCGATAGTCTCGAAAAACGATATCGAAGAAGAAACATTTTTGTGTGTAAAAGGAAAAGTAAAGAAAAAAAAATAAAAGAAAAACAAGAAAAGGTAGGTCGAAGTAAAAGCAGAAACAGAGCTCATTTTTTTCCTTAGCGCCCATCACTCATTAGCAAATTCTAGAGGAACTCGGACCAAACAAGCTTTCATTAGGGTCCATTGATAAAAATTCATGTATATATACATATATATACACATAGAAATGTGAGTTTATATATATATACATATACGTATGAATAGACGAATAAATATAAAACAGTCGTAATTAGTATGGAAAAAATCGTAAACTTTCCTCGATGGGGTCTGTTCTCTCTTGCAAAATCAATTATTTTTCGATGCTCGAAAATTCGAGTCATCGTTGGGGAGCGAGTGAGCAAATGAGAGAGAAGAGAGAGAGAAAGAAAAAAACAATCGACAATCCATTAGAGTGCGGAACGCAAAATTTTTTGTAAAGCAAAAGCAGCTCTCGTACTTTATGGAATCGGATACTATCTCTGTGCACTCTGATAAATCGAATCGAAATAATTGAGGAAACAAAAGAAAATTGAGAAGCAGAAGCGAATGGTTTATCGAGAGCAAGGTGTCCCGCGTGAACGAATGGGACCAGATGAGAAGGTTTTTCGTATCGAGTGTTTTGGCAAAAAAAAAAAAAGAAAGAAAGAAAAAACAATTAATTCGGAGAGAAACCGAAGGTGAATGGGAAATTTCAAGTTCGACATACTTTTGCCCCCCGCCCCTTAAGGGGAACACAAAAAAGCAGACTTGCTCGAGAAAAAAATGGGGAAAAAGAGCATCGGCGGAAAAAAGATCGCCGAGCGGAAGCTGGGGGCATCGATTCCGAGCGCAAGTCAAAATTACATTGAAAATAATGAAATTCGGTAAAACATAAGAAAAATAAGTGTGACGTAAAACAAGTGAAAATCAGAAGCGAGAGCGTCGAACGAATCGTAATGATTTATGAAAAATTTCGAGCCACTTTCGCGAGTAAGAAGAATAAAGGAAGGACGAAAAAATCGACAGAGCGGAAGTTCGCCTTAAATAATCATTCGATAAAAAGGTAGATATATATAAATAAATAAAATAATTAGAGCGAGTGACCAAACGCCCAAATGCGATGTAGTGCTCGCTGATCAACAATAATAACAATAACAATAGTGATGATAAATAAAAAGGAGAGCAAACTTTGCAAAACGATGATAAACTTCGCACCAAACTAGCTCAGCTAATCACGCGTGATAAATAGAATCCGTAAGAATGAAAAAAATAGCCTCTGATTAACGATAGAAACGAGTCTTTTTTCATCTCGACGAAAATTAATCAAAAAGATTTTAAAATTATCGTCTAGCGTTGTTATAATCGTGATTTTCATTCGAAAATAAAATCTAACCAGAGATAATCTTCGATACTAATATAAATGAATAATAATAAAAAAATTTAAAAAAAACAAACCCAAATAATAATATTAATTACAATAATAAAGCAGCATTAAAATAATAAATAGCACTCTATGCCGAAGTAACTCTCGGCAATTTTGTGCCTCTCTATGAGAAGGGAAACATGAAAAAAATCTAATTTAAACTTTAGAATCTGAAAAACATTATTCAATGATCGTCGTTCTCTGCCCACCCTCGACGAAGCTTGGCCCTATTTCACATCTAATCGATACAATGAGAAAAAAAAACAAATGAAAAAAAGAATAAAAAAAAATTTATCTATCGAGTAGGTTTAGCGTACGAATAACGCCTAGGCGGTTATTGTGCTACTCTGTGATTATAAGCTACGTAAGCAAAAAAAAGAACGAAAAAAAAAACAAAAAAAAAAAAGATTAACGAGAATTACCCCATAAGACGTGACGACACTGTATTATAGGTTAAAAATCGATGTAGGCGAAGTGAACATAGGGAAGAAAAAACGCATTAATTATTGGGAAGAAGGCCGCAAGGAAGTAGTATTGATAATCTGAAGCAAAAGAGCACGATAGCACATCATTTTCTGTCCATTAAATAAATACGAGAAATAAAAAATGAATGAGAAAAGGCTTTTGGTTGGAAGATTGGGATTGATGGACCGAGTGTCGGAGAGGTTAAACCTTCGATGGTGCGACTTGACTCGATCTTGAAAGGAAATTCGGGGAAGATTTCCATTTTGAGATCGGGTTCGATTTTCGCCACGTTGAGTTGACGGGGCTCGAAAATTATTAAAATAACGAATGGAGAAACAAAAGTGAGGGTAAAGAGATCGAAATACAGCGCTCAATGATGAACATTATAAAGAATTTGACACAATCGCGTCCGAATGAATAATCTCAATTACAGACCCGAATTTGGGTATTAAAACAATCGAGTAGGATTTAACCGAAACGAGAAATAAATCGCTTCTGTAGCCTCCTCTAAACTCGCGCGACAGCATTATTACTCAACCGTGGTATAAACGAAAGTGCATAAAAACTCGAGCATAAAAATATATGTATGTATATACCGATAGAATTCTTTGGGTTTACCTTTTTAGAGCACAAAGCGTCAGGCGCGAATATTCGCTCTGATGTTGGAAAAGAAAAAAAAACGAATAAAGTTGTCCTCACGCTCTGCCCGAAAAAGAGACACACACGGACATGAAAACACTTCGTATACACTCCTTTTCTAAAAAAACATAAATAACTCAAAAAAAAATAATTAACCATTTTTCAAACGTTATCTCCGAATATTTCTATCTGCTACACTTGCTGAATGTACCTTGCGTGAGCCATTAAATAATAATAATAATAACGAACTGAAAATATCGCTCGAAATATGACACGACGGAAATGAAGGAAAACAAACTTATAAGGACAAAGAGAGTGTGCGATATTGTTGAACCTTGCGCAAGCTGTTACTACGCGAGTCATGTGTGGCGGGTCTTTTTTTTTTACCATTATTAGTAGCTAAAAAGCGCCAATGATGTCGCAACACGATAAATCGTCCATGAGATATTTCCTCGTGTTGAACTGTCGTTTTTCCTTAATAATTATTAATATACGTCCTAACGATTATAAATGGAGACAAGATGAAAAACATAAGATTTTCGTCCGAGTTTAACAATCAGCAACATTTGCCAACGAGGTTAAAAACGTGGAAAACACGAATGAAAACAACGACGCGAATCAAAGGTGCGAACTGAGTAGACGACGGGTAGTCCAGTCAATGGGGAAGTGCTAGGCCTACCCGCGTGTACAAAGTATAATTAGTGCACCTTCGACGCTACTCGTGAAGGAAAAGAAAACAAACGAAGAAATCATCAACGAGGAACGTTGTGTTAACGATTGCCGATTGTTTTTTAAATAAATTGCGTGAATAATATCGATTGTCAAAGCATACGCAGGTGAGACGTTGATCACAAATTCAGATAAATAAAAAAAGCAAAACGAAAAAACAAATCTCGTGGATACACAATCATAAATTATCATAACACTATTGTTATATAATCATACTACGTCATGTGACGTATTATAAATGAAAAAATAAGAAAGAAATAAATTAACGCCTCCTTCAGCTTTAGAGCGATAACCGCGGTTAGCATGATGATTATCTGTGCCAGATATATACTGATGATGCATCATTAACGATAATGCATTTTTGGGAAAGTAAAAAGGGTGAGAATGAAAAAAATGAATTTATCGGTCGCTATCTTGCATCAGATTCTCGTTTGCACACGTGCAAACGCAGAATAACGATCTTCTCTCATTTCGTGAGAATCAAAATAGTAGGCAGAAAATTAGATGATTTTGATTCGCGTCAGGAGAAATATTTAGTGATCGGATGAAAAATTAAGGGGATGATTTGACAGAAATAAAAAGATGCTATATACTTCTGTCAGATTCACCAAGTGACGGAAATAAGGAAAAAAACGAAAAGTCTCTTGTTACGCAAAAGAATATATTATTCTCAATCAGAACAACGTGTACCTAATCAACAAAGAACCTCCATCGCTTCGTTTTTGCATTACCTTTGAAATTTAGCTCGTAATTTATGAATAATATAACAGAGTTTCGATCATCTTTAGAGAGAGAATATCTTTTATCCATACCGTTTCTTCATTTTATCTCAAATTTTGCTTTGGGGCAGTCGTGAAAAAAAATCATTTACTCACCGAAAAACATTGCCTTTGAGGTAATAAATATATAAGTGAATACACATGGAATATTTCACCTTTGTATGTATTTATAGATTGAATTCACGTGTAACGGAATGAGCATTTAATATACTTACGGTTATAATGAGGAAAACGCAGCCATCTTCTTGTTTTTTCTTTGCATTCACGTAATATTTTATAAGGGGTTGCGCGTGTGCAGTGAATATGACTAAATACTTGAATAATTTTTGACTTAATTCTCTATGATTAAAGTATAACGTCTGTAATAACTATAAAATATATCTAGTGCCGGCTTAGTCAACTTTATAGCCTTTATATTCTATACATTTCATATTACGATAACATATTTAGCTTACAAATTATATATGTTATTGTACCAAAACTCTTACTACATTGTACTTGGAAACTTATTGATCTTGAATTCATTTTAATAAAAATCATATAATACCTCGAGCTTTACCATTTACTTGCTTAACCAATAGTATCCAGTCCTTTTTAACGATACGATAGAAACGATGATGATGTAAAAATTTTTTTTTAATTCCTGCAAGATGGATTGAGTTCTTTTCGGTTGAGACAGAATGTTCTGGATAAAATTTCCTGCATCGGAATTCATTTAATTTGAACCGTAAGTCAATTTGGTTTTTGAAAATTTTGGAGTTTGTGTGCAAGTCAATTTGAGCATCACCATTCTGCTGACAAGACTTTGAACCTGTATCGGAGAGGAATTGAACTCAAATGGAGTACTGAAGATATTGGGAAAAAATAAGCCATACTACATTCTCGTGATATCTACAAATATAGTATATTAGCGGTTTTCATTTTTTAATGTACACTTTAAAGATTCAATAAATAATAAAAAACTATTTATAAGAATTTTTAGCACGCCAGTCTAAAAATTCATCATAGTTCTCGTCATCGTCACTAGATTCCTCGTTACCTATACAATCCATTTTTCTCTCGGACGTTCGGACCTGATCTTTTAATTTCACGAAATCCATTACTCTGGAAAAGTATGCAGTTTTTTAATTTTAGTCAAGCCTGTTTACTTTTTTTCCATTCCTTATTACAAGATATTGAAAAACTGGTATTTTTACCTATTCCAATTCCTCATTTGTTCTTCGATTTCGTCGAGCTGTCGCACTGTAGTTGCTTCCTCTTGATCATCAGCAATAATTTGGGCAGATTGCGCCGCTTCCTCTTTTATCTCTTTTTGGAACTTGTCCCATTCTTCCTCAATGGGATCTTTGTAATCGACATTTCTCACTTTTGCGTCCATTTTAGGATCGTCGAAGAACCCTTCTGGCAAGGAAGCTGCGTGTGTCTCATCCTTGGCTTCTTGAGCCTCTCTTGTTCCTCCCTCTCGTGGTTTTTCTACTTTTGGAATCTCTGACTTTTCCGAGACCCATGAAGTTGCGCCTATCACGTTTGACGAGTTGTCGAAAAAATCCGATGGCAAATTTGGGACGCTTTTCTCTACAGTTGTGTTTTTCAATATGCCCTTTACCTTTTTGGTTCCGTAACTTTCCATACTCGGAGAAATTGGCCTTTTGGCAGGACATATGCGAGGGTTACTCTCTTTTGCCATAACACTTCTCTTTGCTTTATCTATATTTTCTTTGTGTACTTTGGAATTCAAATGTATGGGCCATACAACTTCGCTACGCACTATCGATTTGCAGAGAATGCACATCAGCTGTCCTGCTTCGGTATACGTATTTTTTGGTTAAGAAACGTTATTTTAGCATAATTCAATATAATTCTGAACAGGACAGATAAAATATGAGCCACGTTCTAATAATTTGGAACCATAATCATGATTCTAAAGAAATTGAAGCTGTTAACAATAACTCTGGCTACAATAAGCTCCATTATCATGAAAAATTATGTATTTTATTCCCAGTAGTCTGATGATGAACAAGATTTATCAATTTCATTGGGTTTCTCTCTCATATTTTTTCTTAGCAAGAACCGCTAGATATTCATTGAAAGAAACGATTGCAGGTTCTTCAGGAAATATTTCAATTCAGCTGACAACTTTATTTGGTTCCTCCGATTCATTCGCTTGAACTGTGTAACCGAATAATTTTTTTATACAATTCATTTGATAAAATCAAACATTTTGACAAATATTCTTTTTTTCCTAATATCCGTAAACACTCCGTAAAACACTTCAAATATTGTTTATACAATTATCGAACATGATGAATGTGTACATGTAAATATAACCTAAAATTTCAAATGACGATAAAAAGGATATTTTGCCAGTGGAGATTCGATTTTTTTTACAGAGGTAACTTTCTTTTTAGCTTCGTTCATAGCTTTTCTCAGGTCCCCCTGCGTCACTTTTTTTCTCATCGACATTTTTATTCAATTCAATTATTTATATTAGCAATAAATGTTATCACTGACAAACGTCGAAACTTGGCGTGAGCAAAGGCGTTAGTTAGCAACTTGGTAAGAGCGTAAGACACAGTCTGAATTTGGATCAGTTGGTATCACTTTCAAAACTTTATTATTTCTCATCAGATGGCGTTCGATGACGAAAAAAGGAAACGCGGGAAATCAATTTAATTTGGAATCCTCAGATCTCGTCTATTGTTAAAAAATGCCAGAATCCAATAAAAATACTAAAGAGTTTAGGACACACATGGTGGGGGGCAGATCCCACTCTTTTAATGCGATTATATATAGCTCTAATTCGATCACGCATTGAATATGCAGCATTTTTGTTTCACAAATGCAGTAGAGCCCAAATGATAAAATTGGATAGGATACAGTATAAGGCCTTGCGTATTGCGTTGGGTTTTAGACAATCCACACCAACAAATGTGATTATTGCGGAAGCCAAAGAACCTCCTCTAGATATAAGGTTTAGATATTTATGTCGAAATTATTTAACACGAGTGTTGGTAAACCCTGGCCACAAGATTATACCCTCGCTGGAGAAGTTGTGTGAATCATTCGAGAATCCTACAGTAGTACATCGAGGAGATAAACCGTTAATAGTTCAAACGTTTCAGGATCTCGATCGCGTAAGCTTCTTATTTGCGCAATCTCCGCAACCTCATTGTTTTAGCTATGAGTACGACTCTCATTTCAAGAAGGAAAAGAGATACAATTAATGAAAGACTGTGAAAAGGGATTTCAAGAGCAATTTAAGGAAGCCTTGGAAGAATCGATCGTCCTTTCCACGGATGGATCCAAAATGGAAAATAAGCCTTTCGTTGGATTTTCAATTTTTAGGGAAGACAATAACGAAACCAAAATGTTTAGAGCAACGAAATATGCGTCCATATATACGGCAGAAACAATGGCGATTGGGGAGGCTTTGGAAATTGTTAAAACAATTGACGCGCGTAAATTCGCTATTTATTTTCCGATGCCAAAAGCGTCCTCGAATCTCTCGCGGGCTCTCCTCAAGTACATCGATATTCATACTTGAATAACTCCATTAAAGAAAATCTCGAAGATTTAAAACAAAGTGGAAAAGAAGTTTTATTGGATCCCCGGTCACCGAGGGGTTAAGTTAAATGAAATCGCCGATACTGCAGCAAAAGAAGCCATCATGTCAGGAAGAGACACGCTCACTGGAAAATGTTAAAGAATGCGGAATTTCACGAATGGTGTTTGGCATCATCAGGTCTAAAAGGAAAAAAATACTTTGGATATTATTATAAGCAAAATACGCGTCGGTGGTTTGATAAGCTTGACTTATGTAGGAGAGGAATTGTATCTAATAATAGATTACGAAGCGGGCACTCCTCCTTAAAAGCAAGTTTAAAAAATTTGATTGTGTGATTGTGGAAAAGCAGAAGAAGATCCGAACCACGTGTTTTGGCAATGTGATAAATTCGATAATGAAAGGGGAATATTAACAGCTAAACTTGTAAAATCGAAAGAATTCCCGCCATATTGCTTGGAGAGTTTACTTCACTCCGCTAATTGAAATTTTTCTCTCCAAAGCAGTGAATACTGAATGTTTTTTCGATTTCCAAAAATTCCTGTAAAATTTGGTGAATTGTCAGAAATTGACAAAAATATTTAAGAATTTGAGTTTATGTTCGTGGAAGCATCATGGCAAAAATGTTTGAACTTCGAAAAAGTGATTCATAGGTAATTATTGATGAAACATAAACAAAGATATTTTCGAACCGTATTTTATTAAATTTATATGATATTCGTTCATATTGTACTAACCAGGTTGGACTATTTATCGAGCATTTTTTTAATACGGTTTCTTATGTATAATATCCGTGAAGACATTTCGTCTTGCGTGCTGTATTCCGTGTACGGAATTGAAAGGATTTTATATCCTTTAGCCTCGAGGATTCGGAAATAAAATTCGTAAAAGCCCATGGGATCATGTTTGCCTCGACAAAAATCGTTATAACTGAGTGACATCACGGCTATCCTACAATTTCCGAAAACACATCAAGCGCAATTTAAAATTGGTTTCTGCTGATTCACAATATTTACGATGGAAATTTCTTTAGATTTTCACACGTACCTGAAGCCTTTTGTTGTCTTTAAATCACTCGCAACGGGTAATCGATCACCGTTGCTGTCTATACAAATTTCAGTATCTGAAAACAAGTGATGTGGAGAAGAATTGAAGATTTGAGTCTCCCTCAATGAGAAAATAAAATACGCCAAGTGAGCTGCGGGATGATGTTAAATTTGGTTCAACTTACCCACTAGAAAACCCGTACCCAAGTCAACGTTAACCTTCATGTATTCGGGGGGAGGAAACATCTCTGCAAGTGCGACTGTCACCGACTGTGTGAACATTTGTTTTTCTTTTGATCTCTGAACCATAGATGCGAATGTCTGAGAATTCTCTTCCAAAAGCGGTCCTAACATTTTTCAGATAAATGTATTTTAATTGCAAGATTTCTATTTGACGTGTTAGTGTTTAAAGTTGATTGGTTACCATTATAATTCGTAGTCAAATACTGAGCAGCTCCATTGATGACTAGCAGTTTGCGATGTCTTGGTATAAAAACATTGGGTGTTTCTATGTCAACTAAAATGTACAGATAACCTGGCCATTAGTAATCTCAATAACGAATGGATCTTAAAAAATCTGTTAAATTATCGATATAGAGCAACAGGGGTAAGGACATATTGAGAGCTGTAAGAGTTCGGGCTGCTGAACTTTTTCATGATAAATAATACGCACTCGCTATTTTGGCGACGAAAGCTTTGTTTAATATAGATTCTATGTGCCGGTTCTCTGCGAGCTGTAAAATCGTCCATGCCCAAACAACGTTGAGCCAATCAGTAGGTCTCGGCATGTCACGTTCTTCCAACGGATCAATAATTATCTGATAAAAATATTGTACATTTTGACTAGTCGATTGATTTAATATTCAAGAAAATTTGATTTTATCGTTATTTGTACCTTCTTTATTTTCTTAGACTCGGAAGGTATGTGACCAAGCATCGCTAGGGTTATAAAATACGAGCACAAATCTTGGCGGCGTACATCTTTCGAATTGTTCATGTACCAAGTGGATAATTCGTCCATCAATTTCGTATTTTTATAACGGAGAATTCCGAGTGATGTCACGATCGAACCAATTATTGGACTTTTGTTGACTGTGTTTATCGTACCAATGATATCGTTTGAAATTTTTTCTAACAATGCCTGGAATCGAAAAGAAAGATCACACCAGTCGAATCATCTTTACAATCGTCCAAAACTGCATGAAAACAAATCCAAGTCATAAGTTATTTTTTTTTCTCACCTCGTCTGAATAATTGAGCACAGCCATACTATACAAAATATCAGAAGCTTGTTTGATGTTTAGTACATCTTTTGATCGACTAATGTCATAGCAGAGTGACGTGAGTAACGGCGTCGTACGCCTTTTTTGTTGGGCCAATCGTTTCATCACCTTAAGTAAACATCCGGGCGAGAAAGCTCAGATTAAATGAGGAAGGACTTTTCAGTTGGATAAAAAAAAAACAAAAGAAAATTTCACCTGGATCATGTGGCTGATTGATACGTTGGAAATTTCTTTTATAACGTCATCAATGTCGTTCAGACCGTACATAAGACTCAATTCATGATTTAATTCATGACTTTTGAGTTTCCTTGGTTGAGTTTGTTGCTTCGATGGTTTGGACTGAGCAATTAAATCGCACAGATGTAGGAACCTACTGTCTAGATCAAAATCACTGAGTTTGGCTTTGCCATTGTTAACCCAATCCATCAAGATCGTTACTGTAGTACGAGCATGCTCAGCCGTGATGGTTTCAACATCAATCATTTCTAATAAACCTCTCACAGTCGTCGAAGCTTTTATTCGTTCTATCGTCGCCTCCTCCGTTCCTGTATCTTGTGATTGGAAACCTGACACTTTTAGGGCATCTAATGCTGTTTGAATCAAAAGATTTTTCGATGGTGGAGTTTCTTTCTTTTCACTTTTCAAGCCCTTTGCTCGTGGTTTATCTACCTGTAATAGAAAAGTTTGATATAAATATTTGTATTTACACGAGGATTGGACAATGTTGGAGCTGCTCTTTACAATCTCTTGACTCCAGAATTTTTCTACTCGATGTAAAACTTCTCCATTGATTGTTCCAGTTTATAAATCGCTGTTTATATTGCAATATAGATCAATTGATTTATAGTACATTTAAGAACATTGATGAAATATTTATTCAAATTTTATTTGTCATCTTTGTAGTCAGATACTGTGATAGATCAAAACTCAATAATTGATCGTTTTAATTCAAACATTTATTTTGATGCGGTATCCATTTCAATTGCAATTATGTTTTCTAAACTAAATAAGCTTTTTTGATATTGTATTGTAATAGAATGAAGAAAAATTTAGTGATTTATCGTGTCAAAGGTATGACTATTTTCTCTGACAAATAGGTGCTGGTAATAGGATTTTTTGGAACATAAAACATTGCTCCAAATTAGCAAAAGAATGGTTATTATTGTTATAATTAATAAAAAATATTCAAATATATATGCTGCAACATTCTGGTTTTATCAATAATAGAAAGGGCTATAAAACTGATATTTGTAACTGAAGGGAATGGTGTTTTAAATTAATAAATAATCACAGGTTATTTGTCAAAATCGTCAGAGTTGAATTGAGTTACGCATAAATTTACAACAGGGAAAATTATGCATTTAATTATACGCTACTGGGGCGTGGGAAAAATTGAAAATGATATTCGACTGACAATGTACCTTGGTTTGGGCAAGCTTGGGACTGAGATTTGCAGCACCGGAGCAAGCTGCGCTTAATTTTTGAAGAGGTTTTTGCCAGGATGCTGACATTGGTGCAAGTCTGGAGGACGCATTTCGCCGGATTCCACTGAGTTTAAGCATCTCTAATAAACTGTTTAAAAATCCTTATTTATATAATCGATGTAAAATATAATACTTGTGGGTGAATGAAAAAAATTCAAGTTTCCAACACCAGCCGTATCACTATCAAATAAATATTCACCGATTGCTTAATGAATTGCGTATTGTTTGCTATTACTTACAATAAGTTGACAACATATAAAGAGCTATTATCAAACTTTAAATAATTAATATTATCCCGATATTTTCTGATTGTTTCACGAGTTCATATTTAGGTTAGGCGGCTAACATCTCTTTTTTTGCCGTCCCACGGCGGAATCAGTTTTCGATGCTAGAGTGCGCTGTGAGCGGACAAGACACAAGACACGCAGCGACGAAAAGAAGGAAACACTACCCCTCTTTCAATGGCGCCCGTTTCCAATTTACCACACAAAACGATTATTATTTTGCATTCATGCCTTTATCCGTTGAATTTTTTATTAACTTATCGTTTTTCCCGTAGCGAACGGATGCTTTCGTTTCATCAATCAACTCTTTACATGACCCAAAGACAATAATGAGTGTTCCTGCAAGTTTTTCAACAAGAGAGAAGCTAGAAATTTCGTACCGGGAATCGGCTGTCCTAGGTAAGTATTTCGGAAAATCGACAATCGAATAAAAATTTTTTGACTCGTCGTTTGTGCTAGTAACTTATACATTCCATTGTTCATCATATTCAGTCGATTTTCTCAGTTTCATCACTCGAACTCGAGTCTATACTGAGCCATTCTCTTCTTCTATCACTTGCGTGGTGCTTGAGTGAGTGCGAGAGAGATAGCTGTAAAATGGTTACACGTTTTACTCGGACATCCTTGATTTTTTGAGAAAAATAAAAGTTACACCTTGATCTCTAATAAATGAGAATAGCGTGTAACTCATATTTTCTTTCAAATATCAACCTACTCGGAATAAAACGTGTAGCAGGATTTTTACCGACTGAACAACTGATAGATCACGTTAACCCTCGTTAACAGAGTGCGATCGAATATTTAGAAACCTGTAAAGTTAGCACCGGTTTACTCGAACATGTTTATCGTATCAAGATAAAACGCGTGTGGCATATTTTTTGCCTACCCTGCGTTTCTACCTTATCAACACTTGATGGAAGTGGCATTTATTCGAGTTTCGAGTACATACACAAAAGGCGATCTGCTTGATAACAAACAGGCACTGTGCACTGTTCGCCGCCGCGGTGTTTCACAAGCTCTCGGGGCGTATAATACGCGAGGGATCGTTTTTTGTAACAGTTCCGAGTTGCCCAGGGGCACTTTCAGACTCCTATATAAGAGAGCCAGATAATTAAGACATTTCCATTTAGAGTTGACGTACCGTTGACGTGAGCCGGAAAGACATCGGGGAGCTCGATTGACGCGGCTCTCTTTCAGCGGATTTAACCTCACTCTTTACCCACGGACTTTTCAGTCTCTCGTTCGCGACTATAACGATATACGTACAACTACCGTTCGTCAAGCTCGGACGATTCGTACTTTCGGTCTAAAAACTACGCATACATAAATATGTATCGAGAAAAAAAAAACGTGAAAAAACTAATTTGTGCATTGTATATGTAATTCATCATGCGTGTGATTTACAATCGTGCCATTCGCGTCGGTCCAACAGAATTATTTTCCCATGAAATCTTCCTCAACGTCGCTGCTGTAATAATTTCGTCTAATCACTTTTATGCTTTATCCTTAAAGCTCAAGTTCAAGATTGAAGGTCTTTAATTGCTATTCGATTACGACTGGAAGAGCTCAGAAATCAAATTTCAATAAAATTGATTTGTTTACGTGTAACGAGCGCAAATATTATCTGTTTGGAAAAAATGAAAATCTATTACAGCCGCGTCGTGCATCGCGAGGAGACATGTAAACAAAAAAGTGTCCTTGCGCCGATGCGTGAACAAAAAATTGAAACGTTTTGCCTCGTAACGCGCAGCTACGAAATTTCAGGTGACGAAAATGGCCATTAACGAGTGACATCTTCCCTGCTCTCCTTGTTCCACCGAAAGTAGATATTTCATATTTTATTTATCATCTCTCCCTTTTCGATTCTCTTTTATCTCCGATCTCATCGAGCGCAGAAAAGAGATCTCCGACGCAAAGGGTGTCCCATTTGGGAATCACTTGCCGAAATCGTAATTTTTTCGCCCGTCATTTTCCGCTCTCCAAGTTCCACGGTCTTTTCAACTCGGCAGGCTCTCTCGCAAACATTTTTCAGAATCGTAACGAGCGTCGCGCGCCCGTGCTCATTCAACCAGTTAATTTATTGGCAAACAAAATTTAGAGACAACTCCGGGCACTCGGACTGAGAGAGGTTACTTTTTTAAGGTACAACAAACCGCGAGAATTTTTTCCTTCGAAATCGGGACACCCTGTACCGCGTCCCTGTCTATATAACAGCGCCAAATTCGAATGGAGAAACGAGCGCGGGTTGCGCGTTTACTCGCGGAATGTTGGCAGGTTCTTTTATCCGTTTGCTTGACGAAATCATTAGGGGACTAAATCCAATAAAGGGCCCACGTCCTCGGCAACGCCAGAAGAAAACATTCTCAACCGAGGCGATCGCTCGCATCGTAATCGTCGTCAATGCGACGACGAGCATGGCGACGTCGACGGGAGTTTGCGATATCCCCACGGAATAGATAACTATACATATGTAACGAGTGATTCCCCCCTCTCCCCCCCCCCCCCCCTTCTCTTTCTCTCTCTCGACCGCACGCCAACATTTGCCTTCGATAGGTATTTTTTTTTATGTAATTCAATCTACTGACGACCCTTGTCCCCCTACCTTGTCGATCTCGCTATTAAATTAGTTGAATAAAGCTACTAAATAATTCCGATCGCGCGGCTTTACGCTCACTTTTTTCTCATCGTCGACGCGCTCCTCCGCCTCGTGTGTTTACTGGTTCATCCTCATTTTTTCGGAGGCCAACTGACTCGCAAAAATCGTCAAGAATTAATCGTTCTTTCGTCGAGTTTATACAAGGTGGCACTACGGTGAGCTTCTTCAGTAGGCTCTGCGACGCCCCCTAGAATTTTAGTTCAAGACCTGAGAAAACATCGAGCCAGAATAAGCTCCTAATATTCATGTAAAGATGAGATATTTTCTGATTAAGGTTGTTGTCCAATACCAAAACCCGATTTCTGACGAAAATTTTGAAAAATATATATGTCGCGCAGAAAAATCTAACGAATCGATAAAAAAAAAAAGAAAAAAGTAATTCTACGGTTTAGTTTTTCAGATATTGCAAGTTAAAGTTCTGCGGTTTCTCCATCTGAACTCATGGTAATCGTCAAATGAAAAATGTGAACCGAAATAACTCGAGAACGGTACTTACGATTTTGATTAAAAAAAAAAAAAAAACACAGTGTTAGAGTATCTTCCGAAAAAAAATAAAAAAAAAAAAACATGATCTACCGTCTAGTTTTTGAGAAAAAAATGATTGTAATAAAAATTGTATGAGAATTTGAGTGGGAAAGTTTCAGATTATCACTATACTTTAGTACGCTGCGCTCGTCTCAAACAGTTGCCTGTGTACAATGTTGTCACGATTGACGCGCTTCTGAGCGTTCATTTGTATATGTGCATACGTTCTAGCAGGGGCGTGCGCAAAAGAACAAATATAAAAATTTCAAAATCACGAGCAATTATGAAATTTTAGTAAAATATCGCAAGCATATATTTTTTTTACTAGTAATTAACGATAATTTGAAGGATTTTTGGGACATATTTCACAACGAATAATGCTCACATAGAAAGGAGGCTGCGCCCTATTTTTTATGCGACACTTGGCTAGTTTAACGTACCGATTAAATGTATTGTTAGTGGATTTGTATTACAGCATATCTTATTAAGATGTAAAAATATTAAAAACGTTAGTTTTGCAAAACCATCAACTGATAAATGCAAATTTTCACGCTGACACATTTTCACTGGTATTTTTCAAAGAATTATCCGCGTTTTTTCATCGATTTTATTGCAACAAGTCTCGTTTTGTTCGTCAACTGGTCCTCTATTAATCCACCGTGTGGTTGTTTTTTCAACTTGATCGTTTCACCGTTGCAGCTAATCGTTCATTGAGTTAAAAAACTTTTTCATTCATAATTTCTGAAGGAATGAGTTCAAAGGAAAATCTACGCGGTGAATTCGTAGAGGATCAGTTGAGGAACAAAATGAGACTTGGTGCAATAATTCGGTTAAAAAATAGAGATGATTCTTTGAAAAATACCTGTGAAAATGTGTCATCATGGAAATTTGCATCTATCACTTGATAGTTTTGCAAAACTATCATTTTAAATATTTTTTTACGTTAATAAGATATGCTTGAATACATATCTACCAACAATAAGTTTAATCGGTACGTTGAAATTGGTCTAAAAGCGTTTTGAAAATTTAGCACTCATTTGACTAGCACGCAGTACAGGAGTTACCTTATAAATGACGTGGGCTTTTGACACTTTTTACAGCTCATTTTTTCCCCTCTGAGCAAGTCAACGTGTGGCAACGAAAGAAATCATTTTTTGGAGAAAATCGAACGCTCTACAAATAAGATCTCTTATGATTTTTCGGTAAATTCACTCCTTCAACAGTTATCTAAGGTTAAAGATGAACTTGTTGCGAATTTTCAGATTTTTTATTTCGACAACAGAATTACCATTATTCAGATAAAAATTTATTGTTCATTTCGAAAAATATCTGATTTCGGTTGTATCGTAGGGAAAATTGTTAAGGACAAATTTCGATAAGTGCAAAATAAAGTGACTAACAAGTACATTTTAAAACATCGTTGTTCATCATTTGATTTAACATTCTTTGGTTACATTTGAAATTTTTTTTTGCACTCTCACAACAATTTGAGTGACAAACTTTTACAGCTGTTTTTGTTTTGTAGTTGAAATTGTCTAATTTACCTGTATCTCACACTCACGAATTCGAAAGTCGAGTAAAGCGCCAAGTCGTACGGCCAAATTTGTTCCTTCCAATTTTTTGGTTCGTAATATTTATTTTTGAAATTTTTCTGATCTCAATTTGTTTCGTCGCAATTTTTTTTTCTAATGTCTCCGTATTTTTTGTGGTTATAATTTTTTGCGTCCAAGTTATCTTCCCTTGTGATTTTTTCTTCGTAATCCGATGTGCTTGGCAACTTCTGCATTTATTTGACAACGTTTTGCTTCTTGAATCGAAACCATTGATTTCCATGATTTCAGGTTTCCTCTTCACGGCGCAGTTTACTACGATTATTAAGGGGGTTTTCATTCGTACGTTTCGTCCATTCGGCTGATCGAGTCGATGTCGTAAACTGTTCAACCAAATACCGAATCATACGTACTAACTCTTGAAAAAAATGTTTTTTTTTTTTTTTTTCACTTCCATAAGCATTTGTATAAAATATCGTGATTTTGAAAACAAATTGTGAAACTCCGATTTTTGAGAAGGTCGCTTCGTGAGTACGGGCATCGGCTGTACAAAAGAGGCAGAAAACGAGAGAGGGGAGGATAAAGAGAACGCGAAGGAAACTTGGCTCAATTGGTCCCCGGCGCGTTTCATTAATATTTATGAAAATGTTATATATTTATAAGACGTGCGGCTAAAGACAACTATATAGACTCGATGGTGGGCCTTCCTCACTTCCTTCCACATCTCCGAGGGATCGAGACTCTCATCTTTTTTCCCTTTTCTCTTTATCTCGTTCCATCTTTGTTTCCTTCTTTAGTCTTTCTCTTTCCGACTCTTTCTCTCGCGGCCCATCCAGACTCGTGAACGCCCGCCCTCGGACTCGGATCGGAAAAAAAATCTGCGAGAGATTTATCGGGACGCGGTGGCGCGCGGACAGCCATTTCTCCCTCGATCGTACATCAACTCTCGATGTGTATAGTTGCCGGTACGTAGTCGTAACTATATACGCCAAATATATCTCCCTCTTTCTCACGAGTTTCATTACCCCCGGTTATCGAAGTATGTCCAGCCATGATTGTAGTACAATTGAGATTAACAAGATTCCCACTGACAGAGGTACACCGATCAGTATCTCAATTAATAATTTATCATTTAATTTTCGTAGCGCAATCGCGCAAGGAAAAGTTTCCTCGCTGCAGTTCAGTTTCGGTGACTTCCTTTTGGCTAAAATATCGGATTTTTCGTGTATTTTCTTTCTTTCTTTTTTTTTTTTTTTTTCTTTGCTATCGCGGGAGTTTTGACTGGGAATTATCGGTATTTGTGACTCGAGCAAACGCGATAGCTTCAATAATTCATGGAGAGCGATGCGGGGCCTGAGTAATCGGATTCAACTACGGGTCCGTTGACCGGATCGACGAGATTCTCTCGTTCGATTTTATGCCTCGTACACCGCCTCGCGTGCTCTCTTTCCTCGTTTTTCGCTCCTATCGATGACTCTCTTCACAGTCGTCACTCGTACAAGAAAAATAAGGCTTTCATCTCCGCGGAACATCTCTTCTGCTGGTTATCTTTCAATCGTGGAATTAGAATATAGAAAAAAGCCCGAAAAGCGCTCGACAGCTACGCTCGCAGCTTTCAGTTATTTTGCCCCTCGTTCTCCCATTTTTATCCGCCATTAAACGACGATCCTTCCTTACAGAAATGTTTTTCACCACTTTTCGCAACGAACTCGTCGCGATTGGAGATAAGAGCAATGCCATAAAATGTTGAGGAAAGTAGGAATGGTTATGAGAACTTATTCTCCGGCTCTCTATTCCGGCCTCGCATCCCGAATAATGATCATCATCGTCACTCGAGGAACGGGAGACAGTCGCGACTAATTAATGCGCGTAACCTTTTCACCTTACTAATATTGCCGCGATGGGATGCCGTGCCTCGACGACGTCTTTTAGACACGTGTGTTTATAGCGAATAAGCTATAAGCTACATGGAAAATCCTCGCAGTGGCTGCTACCGACAATCCTCTCGTTGACTGTCCAACGATAAAACACCGCGTTAATGAGTACGTCGGATTATTGTGCGAATCCCCACGATGAATTTTTCTGATTAAAAAATTATTGGGGATTGGTTTTTCTTGCGTAACACGCGGAGCTCGCGGAACCCTGTGAAGATGAAGGTCGTAATTCGTTCGGCCAATTTAATATATTTGTCGTTATTAATTCTAACGAAGAAATATAATCTTGAAAAGGTTTATTTCAATATTTACTCGGGGATGATTTACGCTTATTGGGAAAAGCTGGGAGAGCGTTTCGGACATCATTTCCGCAGCTCTAAAATCCTCACGAGATTCCAAGTACGATTTACGGGTGAGGCTCAATATGTCGAATAACCGAATTTGAGAAGGGTCGATGTTTCGAAATTTTAAAAGCTGTAATATCAGATTGGAGGAAAATAAGTCATTCGAAATTCTTATTCCCGATCGACTATTTAGCAGATTACGTGTTTAATCGAACATTCCTTTTTCGAATTCGTATTTACTATAGAAAATATATTTTTCCACAGTTTTCATTTCAAATGCTATTTTCACGGACCGTACGAATGTCAAAAGTTCATATTTTCGAATTCAAAATGACAGACCAGAATACAGAGAAGCAAAAAATCGAAAGCGAATTTTCCGAGCCTACAAAATGGCGATGGTCGAAGTTGGGGATTACGAGTCTGAGTGAGTGAGTGAGTGAGAAGCGTGTATTTTGAGTTCCACTGCATTTCTTTATTTCGATCGGTCGACTTTCTAGCGTTTCTCTATTTTGACCGTTCGATTTAATATTCGCTCTTTCGTTATTATATTTTCGAAATCGTGAACATTCGCAGTATTGCTGATTACAGTAATTTACGAATCGAAAGAGCGATAGTCAAATTTCCCGAAAATCGATATTCCAATCGTCCTTCTATGGGCGATTGTTACGTTATATTTTCGACGTAAACGTCCTTCGAAATTTGAGGTTTCTCCTTTATTTCCGACCTTCAAAGCTCTAGTCGAATTGATCTGTCTCCGTACGATCATTCGAAATTTATAAACTCGAGATTTATTGAGCTGTTCCAAATTTTAAGTCATTCTAATTTTTTATTCTCACCCTGTCCATTCTCGATGTTCCATGAAATCGTAGATTGAGATAAGAAAAGTAAGGTTCGATGTGGCGAAAATTGTTGGATCTTACGAAAATGAGGTTGTGCCCGAGCTCGAAGAACCACTAATTTATGCTCACAAGACTCATGCGCCCTACCACATATATAGAGGACATTGTATGCACTTGCGGATTCTATTGTGCAAATAGAATATATAATAAGCTTAATGGTACAGTTCGGTGTTGCCGATCATTGTGAACACTATATCATAATAACCATCAATTTTTCACCACGTGCGTGTTTTTTCAGTCACGCGTATACACACGTGTTGAAAAAATTAGTCCTAGTAGAGAATTAGCGAGAGCCCGCGTAGAATAAAAGGCGCGAGGAGGGGAAGAAAAAAAGCGAGGAAGAACGAGTCTGTAGAAACGGATGGGAGACATAGAAATGATTGGAGGGTGTATGCAAGAAGAAGAATAAGAGACCAAACCCTGCCGACACGTTTAAGCTACCGCGTGAACAGCTTTTACTTTCCTCGCACAGGTGTTTTTCAATCGGCTCATTTGAATTTCTAATGATTCTAGTATAGTCACACAAATTTTTATTTCTCACTTTTTTCGCAGTACTTATCGTGGATCGTGGCTTTCGTAGAAATTTTTATTATACAGTTGAATTTGGGATAAGTCGAGGGTCCTCTCGTCGTCGATTTCGGGTCAATTGTTCGAGCAAGAATTCGGGGCTGGTATTAACAGCAAATTGGACTTGATCCTTACCATTTTTCCGATTAATTTGCACTCTTTTCAACCGTCCGTTGGATTCGGTCATGATCCTCCTACGAGTTTAATCCTCCATGCAAATGGCAGGTCGTTTCGTCACTCGAGGCTGCAAACTTATAGAAAGTTCAACTGTACATTCTTTCACCTTTCTCGTCCCGAGAATCCTTCAACAGTTTTCGGCGCCTACCTAATTGATTCCTCTTCTCGGTCTACTCGAAAATTCTCTTTCTTTCCCCGTCCTAAATGGTATTTGCTGTATCGTGCAAGAGCTTTTTCTTCGAGGCGTCGCGTCACGAGAAATCTTGAAACAGTCTTTCTCTCTTTCTCGCTCTCTCACTACCCCGTTGACAACGACATTGACGACGGCGATGATGAGAAGGTCTGCGTGAAGGAGATAATATGCGGCGAATGTGAAGAAAACAAACGATTTTCGAACGAGACACCCCGCGGGTGGTGCCTATTCTCTAGGTGGTCGAATAGCGTGCCAGAGATACACAAAAATAAAAGGATAAAAAACTCAAAGAAAGAGAAAACAAAACTAATATTCAATAGAGAGTGTGTGTGGAACAAAAATGATTTCGAACAACTGGCTTCGAAAGTGAAAAAAGCTTTTATGCTCGTCGAAACGTCGTTGTCTAAACAATGCGATCACAAATCGTTTCGATGCCGAGCTGCGTAAATTTATGCGAAATTTCACATTATGCGATTTAGCCTCCCAAATAATGTAGTCTCTCGATCTTTTATTCCAAGATAATTTAAAATATCTTAGCCGAAAGCTGTCGTGGAATATTTTAGCACCTGTCCCATGTCGCTAAAGTTTCGTTGCAAATTAACTCATTTGATAATAAAGATGAAAAGATAAACAATCTAGCGGCTTAATATTAATGGAAAAAATAATATTTGTTAAAAAGCTAATAAAATAATCATTAATCCGTGTCAAACGATTTCCTCGCGCTCGGGCACGTTTTAACAAGCTCAAGTGCACCATTCCTTGGGAAATATTGTGAATGGTTAATATATCTCTGGTATTTAGGGAGGAAACGCCCTTCCACGCTTTCCGTACTGTTGCCATAAAGCTTGCGGTGTAAAGTCAACGCGTATACACGTTTACTACCGTGGGCAACTCGCTTCGTCCGGTACGATCCGTACCCATATATACGTTTATATACTGCCAAGGGATTTCCAAGGGGCTCCGTATAGCATCTATACGGAAAAACGCAAACACGTCCGGGTTCGCCAAGGAGAGCTATATATCACGGTGTAAAATCGTGAGCTCTTGGCCGTTCGAGTTTTGACGAGATAGTAAGTGTAAAAACACATTTAACTCCATATACATATCCAGGCATCTACAGATACACATCGTCTTCCGTCGTACGTCTATCATCAAAGAGAACATAAAAAATTATCGTTCCACGAGGACTTGAAATAAAAAATGTCATTTCTGCGTATAATACGTTCGATACAAGGAGATACTTTTATACGAATATTTCGGATGAATTTGCTACAAAAATTTGCTATGTTTTATAGCAAATGCTGTTCTATATCGCCATTCTATTACATTTCACCAAAGTGCATAGTATAGTTTTGATACCGAAAGCAGTTCTCTCAAATTTTACTATGTACGACAGGCAAAATTTAGGTCAATTGGAGTGGACAAATTGCTTGAAATTTTACTATGTGCCACTGGTTAATTTTCATATTTATACTCGCAACACCTCATAGAATTGGTGGGCGCATGAATTTTGCTATGTTATTGAGAAAAAATCAATGCGGTAAAAAGGAAAATACGAAACTATGCAATTTTTGGTAAAGCACAGCGAAACGACTGCTATGTTATTTCCTAAATTTTCATCAAATCATTTCATTATTTACTATGTTTTTGATGAAAATTCGTTCGATGTTCATTTTCGATATAGTACAGCGCGTTATTTACAATGAACTGTGGTAACAGTTCCCCCCAAACTTTTGCATTATATTTGACACACTCTGTAGCGATTATTATTATAATATCGATGTGGTCCGACGTTACTATAAAAACATAGTAATTTTTGCTATAAAAGTCTCTTCGCGTAGGCTTGTAATGAGATGAATTTTGGCACGTTTTACAGGCGAGTTTTTTTTAACTCCCGACTGCCCGCAAAAAGACGGGAGTTGTGCGTTTCACTGCGATCAGCTGACAGGGGGTATTTTTTTGAAGCAAGTTTCTCTGGAGTGGTCGCACTCGTTTTGACCAATTTTTGCTTGTTCTTTCTAGAAGTGACGGACAGTGTTCTTAGACATGATTTGTCAAGATCTGTAGTGAAGTCGCTGAGAAAACTGATGTTTATGTTCAAGTTTATTTTTCCATATTGAGCATTTAAGGTAGTGCTCGATTATCGACAACTTCGCACGGTTGTGCGCTGCTACTTTCACTTCGAGCTGCTGTTTCCAAGTGGCCAATTAGTCAACTCTACATTATATGCATAGATATACGGAAACAATGCGGTGGTGAACTGCTGCCCAGTGTCGAGTTGACGCTGTGCTGGGTTTTCTCATTAAAAAAATGATGAACTTTAAAAAACGTGAGATGAAAAAATGTTTTGAATAAACGTGAAAACTCCCGACTGCGAAATTCCTCAATATAAGAAAATAGTACTGCATGCTAGTCAAATGAGTGCTAAATTTTCAAGACGCTTTTAGACCAACTTCAACGTATCGATTAAATTTATTGTTGGTAGATATGTATTCAAGCATATCTTATTAACGTAAAAAAATATTTGTAATGATAGTTTTGCAAAACTATCAAGTGATAGATGCAAATTTCCATGATGACACATTTTCACAGGTATTTTTCAAAGAATCATCTCTATTTTTTAACCGAATTATTGCACCAAGTCTCATTTTGTTCCTCAACTGATCCTCTACGAATTCACCACGTAGATTTCCCTTTAAATTCATTCCTTCAGAAACTATGAATGAAAAAGTTTTTTCACTCAATGAACGATTAGCTGCAACGGTGAAACGATCAAGTTGAAAAAACAACCATACGGTGGATTAATAGAGGACCAGTTGACGAATAAAATGAGACTTGTTGCAATAAAATCGATGAAAAAACGCAGACAATTCTTTGAAAAATACCAGTGAAAATGTGTCAGCGTGGAAATTTTGCATTTATCAGTTGATGGTTTTGCAAACCTAGCGGTTTTAATATTTCTACGTCTTAATAAGATATGTTGTAATACAAATCCACTAACAAAATATTTAATCGATACGTTAAACTTAATTAAAAACGTTTTGAAAATTTAGCACTCATTTGACTAGCTTGCAGTACAGTAGTTACCTTAAAAAGTCTGAAAGAAAAAGATACCTCTCGACATTTATTTTATTAAAGGCTTTTTAAAGTTTACTACTATTTTCTTACGTGAAAGAGTTTTTACGTTTTTTTAAAAAACATTTTATTAGAAGAATTTTAGTAGGAATTGATGGTGCGATGGATGTGATCCCATCGGGTCGAAGCCGCCAGAATATTTTGGTCGCGGGGCCGTCGATCGATTATGAAAAGTTGGATAATTGACCGTACGAAATGTGCGGCTCGCTCGTCCGAGTGCCCCAAAAGATGATTCTCACTCGGTCTCGTCGCAGCTCGGTGCGTGCATAGCCCCTCATATAGTTATATTTATGTTGAGGGTATGAAAAGTTACCGCGGTAAAGAGTTCGTTGTTGGTTCGTTCGGGTCTCGACCCTCTCGCGGAGCCACGCACGCCCCGTTGTTATTAGGCTCGAATTGAGTGGTGGTTACCAGTTTGTTTGATCGGGCGGCTACGGGGCCCCGAATTAAGTTGTTACGGAGAAAGAAAACGAGAGAGAGAGAGAGAGAGAGAGAGAGAGAGAGAGAGAGAGAGAGAGCGTGGTGGCGTTATTAGCAAATTGCCGGTGTCGAAAGGTGTTGGCTTGATTTGTAGAAGATCTTTATATCCTCGTAATCCCATCATTCCACTTTTCTTTTTATTTATTATTCGATTCCTTCGTTTATTTGTTTTCCCGAGCCGATTTTTGATTTCGCGGTCTATGGCAGCGCGTGTTCTCTCGTATTCGTGTGAGCGCAGCTACACGCCTCTGAGATTATATAGGAGAGTGCGCTGTGGCCGGGGTGTTGAAGCACATGAGCGCGGACGCGTCCGGCTTCTACATCGATTACGAACGCAACGCTGCTAATTCTTATGTGCACTTTCTCATCGATAAACAGTACGAAACGCGTTGAGGCCACTGTTCAACCTTTCATTATCCTTTCAACGCACTTTCGCACCTTCATTTCTCTTCTACTTCCCCTTTCCCGATTCAACTTTTTTCTTGTGATAGCCGCATTTGATTTATCCGCAGAAGCATATCTCGCTGTTAGACCCCTTGGCCGAAAAAATCGTTTTAAAATGCTGTTTTCATCGTTGAAGAACGACAATATGGATGAGGAAAATTAGTAATATTCAGATATGGGCGAAAATCTTACGCGTCTGTATCCGAACGTGCTCGTTTTCAGGCTACAATGGACAAAGGTCCACTTTCAACTATTCATCGTGCACACAAACGCCCCTCTTGCTCCCCCCGATGTTTACTTTCCACGAAAATTATAGCCATTTAATGCTTTGCCCTCGCACTAGGTGTAATTTCATCTTTATAGCCCCGTCGCATCAAATTATAACTACCACCAAGTATTATCCAGGTTTTCTGTGGCCAGCTATTCCCCACAGCACACCACTGGCCTCACAAACTTTTTATTTCACTCACTTCGTCACGTTTTTCTTCGTTTTTTCTTCTTCTTTAAAATACATTTTTTCCTTCCCTCCACCCTTCGGTGCGCTGCGTGCACGCGCGCAGGCGCATGCGCGATCGTAAAACCGCGCGCATTCCGCCAATCATCGCGGCATTCGTGGACGACCTGTGAACCTCGGCGCGTTAAGGCACCCCGGACGATCATCGCTTCCTAACGATCAACGAGATTCCGTTTGCACTGTCAGCATGGGGAATACAACTTTTCTAAGAAGAAATTTAATCACTTTGAGACAAATTGCCTGATAACGCGGTTGAGCTCGTTAAATACGATTTTTCCCTTAAAATCATATCTCAACGGTCTAATTTGTATAATGCCCCAGCTAGCATCGTCTTTACCGATTAATAGAGCCACTTTAACTCCGATTTCATTGAGTCAGTAAATTCATTTTTTAATCAATGGTTTTTCAATCGAGCCCTTATCGCAGCCGTGAAGAAAGGGAGCGCGAGGTGAGAAGGGACAGGGAAGGAAGGAAAAAGGGGAGACTTGGAGGAACAAATAAAAGACACGGGGAGTCGCATAAAGAGCACGAATGAGGCACGGAGAAGTGGAAAAATTGAAGTGGAATCGGTGCAAGAGCAAGAGCGATACGAGACAAGAGAAAAGCCCCGGAGAGCTAAATGAAGAGGAGACGAGGAGAGAGACCGCGATGAGAAAAGGTTTACTCGCGCGGCATCCTTCTGCGCCGGTGGAATCCCGAGAGCGGCTGAGAGAAAAAGCGAACGATTGCACCGAGAGAGGTAGACGTGCCAACCTGTAATTGTTCTCCGATGTAATTGCCGGTGTGCCCTTCGTATGAGACACCGAATGCGGGGACGCGATCCCAATGTTCAACATTTTCATCCTCCCCGCGGAGGGAACGATGCTTCCCACTCGTCATCATCTTCGCCGGTGGAAATTCGTCCTATAAACGAGTCTTGTGTAGTTGACGATAAATTTCTGAGCTGATCGATGTTTTTGTCCGTTGAACCATGCACAAGCGTGATGGACTTATTCCGAAATTTTGGCAAAATTCGTTAAAAACTTCCAACCGAATTTTGGATATTAGATATTTTAGTTATTCCAGATGTTAGATAACGAATGAGCTCCCGAGCCCATTCTCTTGGCTTCTCAAGCGCATTCTCTCGCGTGTGCCGGTCCTGGACGAAACGGAACGACAGTTAATGACAACGCTTTGGTAGACGAGGAGCGGGAAGACGAGGGAAAATAAGAAAGGAACGAAAACGACGAGGAGCTGAGCGCGTGCGAATGAGAGCAGACGGAGAGAGAAAGGAAACGGTTGAAAGGCAGAAGAAAGAAGGGAAAAGGAGAGTGAAGCGCAGAGAGAGAGAGAGCGAGAGGGAATGAGGAATTAAGTTTTTTGCTGGCCAGTGGAAAGAGCGAACGACGTTGTTGAGATCTCGGACATGGCGGGACGCGAGAGAGATCAAAATGGGTAGCGCGGGGTGAGAAATTGAAAAGTGGGTGCCGACGGTGGCCTAATTAAGATTTTGTCCGCTTCACCCGAGAGACTGCTTCTGCGCGTATCCAACTATACACACAGGACGTGACTTTTGATGGGCTTCGAGGAACGTGCTGCTTATGTTCTATATCAATTTTGACTCACGAGCATCTTCCATCGAACGCGATCACCCTCGAAGATCCTTTTTCTGTGCAGTAAAAATTTTGTGAATTTTATTGCGTGTATCAATTCGATGTTCGTCAATCAATTTCGTTGCTACGGATTGTGACAGATTTGAATTGCCTTCGTCCTATAATGATGCTTGACGAAACATTTTTCGTTGAGAAATTGTAATTACGAAGGGACAAGGAAAAAGGGACGACTCGGATGCTTGTATTTGGTACTTGTTTCAAACAGTGATGAGGTTTTAGGATCAATGCAGAGAAACCCCTTCCTTATTTTCCTTTACCAGTTTCTGCCCGGTATAAAAAGAGACGGAGGTACCCCTGAAAAAGTACTTGGAAGTTGGTATCTTCGATGGCTCTCTTTTCAATTTTCGATGCTTTCAAGATTAAAAAATGTGATCGGTGCTTTTGCTGTATTTGACAGAATAAATGAAGCTAGACGTCAGTCTTGCACCAATTTTTGGATGAGAAATTCACGTACCCGTGGGCCATACGACGAGGGAGAAAGAGAGAGGACGAATGGCGGAGGAAGGAAAAAAGAAAGAGAGAGAAATGATCAGAGAGTGGTAACGAGTCGGAAAGACGGTCTCGGAAACATCGGCGGTGCCACTTCAAAGCGGGAATCCCGCGCAATCAGCCCCCTTCCCTCTCGGCCACCCTTACCCTTTCGCCCCGTAACTTCACAGCATCCACGATCGTTCGCGCGCGCTTGAGCTCGCGAAGGATCTCTCGAAGGTCTTGAAAAACCTCGGGAGTCTCGCGAGAAAGAGTCACCCGTGTGTCCGAGAAGACGTCGACGGCTTTCTCGTGCGCGTTTGCCTCGTTCGCGCCACGGCGACGTGCGCACACACATATCAATGACCGTGCTTATGGGCACGCTCCCACTTGATCCTAGATCTCCACGTGGCTTTCTTATTGAGTTGAATGTTCTACGGGATGAGTCGGAGCGATAATTCAACGCGTTTCTCAAATCATATCTCACAGTAAAAATAATGTCTATCTAAAACATTGAAATTTTGAAGAAATCCTCATTTTTTTACGACTCTTTTTTAAAGAGGCCCTTAAGGTGGATTGGATTGAAATCGCGGTGAAAAAAATCCACCAATTTTTCAGTGATACCTTATTGTGCTTCAAGATTTTTATTTTCTTACAAATTCCACGAATTCCATTACGATTCTTGGTTTTCGACACGGTAAGAATGAAGATAGAGCTTCTCGAATTTTTGAGAATTACGATATTTCCTCCTCACCCTGTTTCGCCTCGATCTTATCGGTGCTTTCCTGCGTTAACCCTTTAGGTGGCAAGACACTTTCCACGTCAAGTGCCCAAAATGCCGGAAAAAAAAGTTTTCAGATTTCTACGAAAATTGGTAACCGAGGGGTTTTGTAAAATTGGTAACCGAGATTGATGACAAAGATTATCGAGGTAATTTATTGTTACGCGACCTTCACAATAGGGTATTTTACAGCATGTAAGAAAAAATATAGATTTCGTAAAAAGTAAATGAGAAACGTAAATATTTATTCATAAAAATGCGACGTAAATTGTGTAACTCAATTTTAAAAGTCGTATTTTTTCATCTGTTTTTCAAATTTCTAAAACGCCACCCGCCATATTGGACTCCAACGTGACGTCACAGATGGTAAACAATCTAGATTTTTATCTTGCGCTCTGTGTTATTTTGAAATTTTACAAGTTATCATCACGTTTGTGGCTTTTTATCAATTATTTTATTAAAATCGCTTCATGGAAGAGGGTTTTGTGAAAGCAGAAAGTTCAAATCTGCCAATGATAAATACGTTGACGGTGGCGATGAATCCACAGTTTCCGTGGTGTTTTTACACTTGTATTATTGCATTCAGGCACGAGACACCAATGATGTACATTACAACTCATTATTTTCACAAATCTTGTTTCTTGGTTTTTCGCAATCGTATTGTTTACCAACGGAGTGACGTCACGAACCGAAACAGCGTGGCGTTTCCCCGCGATAATTCAAAATCATAAGTAAAAAATGGTTCTCAAGACCCCTTTCGCTCTTATAAAACAAAAATAAAAATTCTACTCCTTCATTACGATCTCAGCATAAATTTAAATCCGTTTTCAAAAAAAGTTGTAATACCCCATTATCGTTGTTATTTTTTCGTAGCATCATTATTCATAATAAATGATAAAATAATGTTGTGACGAGAGTTTATGTTGCTGGTACACAGAGTTTTGACACTTTGTTTGCATCGCGTCGTTGAATTTTGCCCTAGCAATAAACGCAAAGTCGACATTAAAAGTCCACATACATATACTTATGTGCATATACATACGTATATACGAGTTTATAGCACTATTGCTATCTGCTTCACAGTTTCCTTAACGTTTATAAATTTATACGGATATCTATGTGTAGTTGGATTTCTCGGAGATTATTCATACCGATATGAATAGTTACGCTTGGTAATTGGTGCTCGGGGTGAGCTCGAGGCTGTTCTCTCGTCTTCGCTTGCTCGTCGCGCCACTTCAGTAGAGCCTTACGTAACTTTTACCAGCTTTTATAAGCATCCAATAAGGAGGATTCTCCTCTCACCGATCTCTTCTCGCGATCTTTTCTCGCCCTCGAGCTCGTCCGCACACTCCGTCGAGTACACCCGTGCACACACACGCGCACACAAATGTGTGCATAATGCATAGGACATGTGTGTTTGTATTAACATGCGTCAAATACAATTAGATGGACTTTATGGAGTTGTATAATTTCTTGCGGGATTGTCGATTAATGTACGCCTTTTTTCTCCTTTAACTGAATTATTTTTATTCGAACGACATTTGACTCGTCTGGTATAAAAAAAGTTGGCATCTTCCCTTAACGAGAAATAAATTGTAGCAGTTTTATCTGTTAGTGTTTCTTTCGTAGTTACTTTTATCGCCGATTTTTATGCATCCCTCGGTATCCATACATTCCGCAACTGACCATGTGAAACCCAGAAATATTTGAATGGTTTTTTATTTTTTTGCTCGAGACGATTCCGAGGTCCAAATTGCGCGGCCAAGTCGGGCATATTTTTATCGCGGAGCACCGTATAGATTGTCTCGCATTGTTATCAAATTATTGGCAAAATAGAGTGAAAATCTATTCGTGGGCAAGGGCTTTTTCAAACTTTTCAACTCCACCCTGAGTCCGGATGGAATCGCCAGGCGACAAGAGACACCGCGTAAACTCATCCGAAACGTTGAGTCAGCGTTAAGCTTCATTTTGCACAAGAGCTCATTCAGATTAATACGCGAATTCCATGCGATCGATTTTTTAAAAAGATTCCGCACTACTCGAAGGAATTCCGAGAAATAAAACATCATAGCGCAAGTGGGGTTACAAGCATTTTATCACACGACGAGTACATGCAAAAAGCGACTACTTATCTCGAGGAGGTATAAGAAAAGGAAAGAAAATAAAAGAGAGCGAGCGCGCAGGGGGCCGGCAGGAGGGAGGGGATAAAAGAGATTTCATTTCGTCGTGTGTTGGTTGTAACCGCGGTAGTTTTTGCTTACGCACTTTGGAATTTTTGGAATCCAGTTTAAAATCCACACCAAATCGTGTCCCCTTAATATCCCTAATTACGTCATTTATTTCGTAACGCCAGTGAGAAAAGGAAAGAACGAAAGAGAGTTTGAATCTTTTTCAAATGTCTCGGGCTCATTTGTATCAGTGATTTCTCCGATGTCGTCGTTGACCTCGCCTCATGACCCCGAACCATCTAGAAGATCGCTAACAGCACGCCAGCTTCCAGATTTTCTCTTCCTCTCTCTCTCTCCAGCTCTTTATTCCTCATACGTTCGTTTCTTTTCTTCCGTATCTTTCTCTGCTCCGTTTTTCTCGTTTCTCACACCGAAACAGTTTTCGCTTTCGTGCCTGAATTTGTTTGGTATATATTTGGACAATTTCGTTTGAGTGCGATCACAAGTACGATTTTTCTTTTTCTCCCTTTTTACGATCTTGATTATGTATGATTTTATGATTTGGTATGCGATATTGCACGATTTTGTAGGAGTTTTTCATTCGATTTTTTATTTTCGTATGACTTCGTATGAAGTTGCGATATAATTTTTTTTCTCATTCATGATTTCAGATTTCATGATTTTTATGATTTTGCAACTTTGTCTGACTCGGCTTGATGCGTGATACTCTGCTATTCTCTGCTTTTCTCCATGCCTCGGTTCTTCTCTCCGTTTTTTCCACGGGAATCGATCAAATTATTTCGGCTTTTCCTACGGGATTTTCTCATTCGGTAGTTAACGATTAGACTCGAGTGTTTCCTCTTCTAAAATAGCAAAAGTATTATTACGAAATGTGTAGAGCTCCAAATATATACTTCGGAAAGAAATACCGCGGGAATGTAATTCGCGGCAGAGTTCTCGGTGTATTACGCGATGAAGGAACGCGTAACGATGGTAAATGATAATGACGATGACGAGACGAGGAATCTCAGAGTCTTGAGAGACGGATTGTAATGGCCCAGGTACGCAGACACAAGTACGCGTCTCGCGTCTCTTGATATATACGAATGGGAAGATGACGAAGTCGACGGTCAAGAGGAATATATATCGTCCAAAGGAAAGGGGTTAAGACTTTTCTCCGTCGTTGTTTTTTCTTTCCTCCTTTTCATCTATCCCCATCTTTATCATTATACCTCTCGTTGCTCGTTGTGGCTTCCTTGCTTCGCCTTGCTTTCGAGCGCGCGCACCTCTTCGTCGAACTATTCTCATTTTTTCTTTTATTTCTGAGGCTCGTTACAAGGGAATAAATCGGCTCGTGGACGATCCCGAGGTCGGATAGCTATGAAAAGCCATGAGCGCGCGGTCCTCTGATATGAGGTCACCTACCGGAGTTCAGAACACGACGTTGATTTTCGCTATTATAAACACCGTATACGAGCCAAGCCAGTCGACGAATAAACTCTCTTTCTATACACGCAGAATCATCCGTATGAATCCGTTTGAGTGCATGCGTGTCTGTGCACATATTCTTTCATCGCTGTGTGCATGGATTGTATGCGTACGTCGCTTCTGGGTGGTAATTAGCTCCAATCCCAGTAACAGCGTCGTATATCTTGGGGATAATTTTTACGGAGCTTAAAGCCCGACATGGCGGCCTCTGTGTTCATTATTTTTATGCCACTCAACAACCCTTCTCGCTCTTTTCTCATGCATTTTTACCTCGCTACTCTTTTCATCGCATCGCACTTTTAACTCGTTCTTTTGTCTTTTATTGGTTCTTCAAATTCCCTCGATCGAATGTCCATTATTCAAGGGAGGAGATATTTTTGGTTTTATAACTCTTGTTATGGCGTTTTCTTCCGTGGAATTTGCGCGTCTACATCGTTGAGTCAAACGCTCTCGAAGGTTGTAGGAAATTCCGTATTCTTTGGGCCAATCATCGATTTCAATCGATTTCAATCGATTTCAATCCCGCGCGATGATGAAGGAACAAATTACTCGATTCGGTAGGAGGTTTTACTTCTCTTTATTCTTATTTTTTTGAAATTTATTAATTTCTTGTTAAAGTTTCTAAAATAACGTTTAGCTGCGCTACAATTTTCTTTGCTCGCGGCGATAAACTCGCTCAGGTGCGCGAACGAGATCGCAGCCCTCCTGCGGCGTGACTTCACAAATCTATGAGACGAATCGAAAGAAATGAAAACGAAAGAAATTCTTTGGATCGGTGTAATTTGCTGGCGAGTTTTGATACGCGGCGTTTCTCTTCTGTTTCCCTCCCGCGCCGCTGTCAATAGGCTACCGTATGTGTCATTCTCCGACATTCATTTATTCCAACTTTCGGACGATCGCAATTTCCTTTTTCCATTTTTTTACAAATCTCATCTCGGGCCCGAGGAAGACCACCCCGGAGCATCTAACCCGTGGCGTCTGAACAAAACACGGGAGCTTTCAACCTCGCATAAAGCAGCCGAAAGAAAATTAGGGTCAGAAGATTTCCCTCGAAACCATTTTCGATCGAGAAACCTTCATTCTTGCTCGTTCGCATACACTTTTACAATAGTCAAAAATAACATTTTTATCCAGAAGATGCGAGAATGCTCGATGAATTCATCAAACGATTTTTCACCATTTGAAAAATGTGTCTTATAAATATGCCAGGATCTATGAAACGATTTACCGTTTCCGCAAAGTTTACCGTGGGCATTACCGTTTAAAACAGTCTTAACGGAGTCGCATGTTCCAAGATGCTTCACTCCGAGTTCGACTAGTCCGTCATTGTATAAATCATATTCCGTGAGTTTCTATGTTGATGAGAAATGTTCTCGATGAGCTGTTACAGCCAATATTCATTCGGACCATTATTTCTCATGGTCTTCCATCCTTTCGTGCCTCCATTTTTGGGTGGTGAATGCCTTGTTCAATAATTAGTTGTAACACTGTGTCTATGAGCCATTGGATGACGGAAATTGGACGAACGGGAGGGAGGTTAGCGTGGAAAAAGTTAATAAGTTGTAAATTTAAAGGTGGGTTGACACGGTGCCACTTCCTTATGGCCAATCAATGTGTGCTTACGGTCGAGAAAGGATTATGGCACTCGGGCGTCCGTCTTTGGAACAGAGTACGTCGTAAATATTTATACATGATAACTTTATACGAGTGCATCGACCGGCTTTGAGATCCGTCCGTTTAACGCGAAAGAAAAAAGTATCGAAAATCGATTCGACATTTGGACGACGACAATTTGCAATCGAATGGGAATCACTTGGACCTCAGTTGTTAACTCGTTTCAGGGAAACCAGGAACTTTGTGCGTCGTCGAAACTCATCGTTGCCAGGTTACAAATTACGAATATTTGACACGTTCAACGCGAATAATCTAAAAATTTGAAGAGGCTCGTCTTCGATCATGAGATTCCCGCCATCTTTGAATTTCGTGGTTCAGTATCCGCGTCATGCTTGAAAGTATCCGGCGACCAACTGTGGCCTAGCGAAAAATCGAATTAACAGGACAATGAGCGTTCCGAGGAGGGTGCGAGAATGGAAAATTTCATTATACAATAAGAATCCCTGTTGGATCGAGCATAATACTTTCAATCTTCCTTTTTCCCGATACTTGCTACCTTCGCTACGGGTTCTCCCACCAGGGATTCTTACAACTTTCTTCTTCACGAAAATAAAGAAAAGTCAAAAGAAAAGATTCTGTATTATTTTTTTTACTTCTCTTATTTAGTTTCGTCTCTTTTTTTTGTACTCACGGGGAATGCAATTAATCAGCTTTTTTTTCAATTTTGTAAAGAACCGTGATCGCGTCGCTTCGACATTGACGGATTAATAATGAAAGTAACATTCGCGATAACCATTGAAACTCAAATTGTTTGTCGATTAAATGACTTAATGATTTTGTCAAATGTTTTTATCGTTTCGATGCTTATCTCCAGTTCTATCAATTTTATAAAATTCGTGTTGTTGAATGGTAAATTAATGTTGAAAATCGGTAAAAATGGCGCTTGACAGGTCCATTTTTTGTCGGTCATTTATCCAAAAGTCTCATGTCTTTTGGGTATTAAATAGCGATATAATCTAAAACGAAGTATGCACGAGGAGTTTGTTTCGCCCTCCGAGTTGCTCGATCTAGATCTTCGATGCGTCTCTTAAATCTCTCAAACAATTAACGGTGCGCGCGCGCGCGCGCCCACTTGTGGAGAAAACAAAATAAACAGCGCAGGCGCGCTCGGCGTAATCGTAATTACACGGCTGATTGCTAATTACGCGTTACATCGAGTCGGTTATTCGTATAAGTGAAAATGAGAAGGCGTTACCTGCGGTTCGTATTTCATTCTTTTGTAAAGCTCGTGGACGCGGCCAATGGCACGCATGCGCTCAAGTACCTCGATAGTATTTCATCACTTACGCATTTATAAGGTAAACAAATTTCCTCTGTGCTCAACGTAAAAGTATTCGCTTTTCCTAAGCGATTAACATTCAACTGATAACACTTTTCAAATATTTACGACCAAAATATTCGTTTGTATTATTGATGTTTGGGAATAAATGATTACGCTTATTTGTTCGGGAACATTTTAAGAAGGTAATTTTGAGAGGAGAAACGAAAAACGTGTTTTAACCCATGCGCAAAAAAACAAAAGTAAAATTCTTCAAAATTTCATTTAGCGGGTTTTCGAGGATGCTTTTTCAGAATCTGGCATTTATTTTGTAGAGTGAAATCAAAATTTTTATTATTTTTCTGTTTTTCATTAATAAGTCAAAAATTTTTTCAGGTTTTTTCTTTCAAATCGATTTTTGTTATCGTTGCTGCACTCGAATATAACCATATTATCGCCTGCAGAGGTGTCCTTAATGCCTGACCTTTCCAGAACACTGGTCATGAACACTCTTCATCCTCTCTCGATATTTCCAATATGGCGGTTTTTGCAAAACAGCATGATGTAAATCTTCACAATTTTTTTTCTCGAATATCCGAAGTTTGGAGGCGACGTTACCGTGGTTATATTTTTGCACATGACTTGATGAACCTCAAAAAAAAAAATGAGTGAAGATAAGAACAAATTTTGTTGAATCATCAAAAAGAGTTGTCGAGGAATGGGAATTCGATCGAGGAACGAGTTAAACTTTTTCAGCGAATGAAAATTTGACTTTTCGCTGGGTTTTTTCCTATTGAAAATGAGTGATGTAACACCCTGTACAATATTTAGTATGCGCACTACGAAGAGCTATTATTACATTACACACACGAGGCTCGTTATTTTTCACGAGCACAAATAACCCCGATAATAGAGCTACGAAAGTGTCCCGTTTAATGTAACTTCTATACCGTTTATACGGTGAAATTTTTTATTCGAAACCCCCCACCCGACCCACCCCCCTCTCCCTCTCTGTATTTTCTCTTCCTTCGGATTTTCTTCTTTCTCTCCTCATTTCGTTCTCCACCGATATGTTACCGCTTTGTTCCACCACTTTCCGCGTGCCCCTCGACCTCGTGCATGATATACTCGAGGGTAAAAAATGAATGATCCTTTATACAGGGTGTCCCACAGACAGAAAGCTCGTCGTCCAACGGTCGTATTCATGCGGCTCGTTGAGCAGAAAAATGATTCGTTTGAAAACGAAGCTCACGTTTTTTCGAACGAGAATGAAGCAATCTCGTCGGTCCTGGTCTCGAATTTCCTTCATTTTTGTTTATAAATTCGTCATTTTGGGGTGGGAGCGTTTTACCAAAAAATCGTCTATTCTTAACGAAATTAAATGATTAAATAGTGCTGGATGTGTCATGGAATTTCTGAAAAATCGATTCCATTGCGCACCGGAGGATCACACATGGCGGATAATCTCGAGTACAAGTTCGATGGGAAAACGATAGCTGACGCATCTTCGGCCTGGGTGGTTCGATTATAGATTTTAAAGCGTGTAATGCTCCGAGTTTCGTACATCGGAAAATCGTTTAAAAACTCTTCAGGATCCAAATTAAGAGGGAAAAAATAACAATGGCGAATATTTGAGAGGGGGTTGAGGAAAGAAGGATGAAAAGACTGGAATTTTGTTTTCCAGACCGGGTCAGAATGATTTCCCATACGCCCGTTCTCGCGGCATTCCTCTCGACACTTATCAATATTATTAATAGCTGTTCCGGCAGAACTCCAGGCTCTATAGGATATCTTCATCTCAAGAGAGAAGAGCGAGTGAAAGAAGAAAAGAAACGACGAGGCAAAAGAGTTTCATCTCGTTTCTCATTCTCTCTCGCCTTGCACAGCGCGCTCTCCTCTTTCGTGTGATCTTTGCTCATCGCTTGTTCAACGCCGCGATCACATAACATTTCATCTCCGTCGATCTCTTTCTACCCACGATCACCTTCTTGGCTGTGAAGATTTACCCGGTGAGCTCTCGATGACTCGTCCATACTTACAATGTTAAAAATCCCTCGGGCGAATCTCTCGTCGTTCAGACCGTATTTCGGTGTCGTGTGCGCTTGTTTGATCAATTTTATAATTACACTCTCATGCTCGAACTGTTTTTTTCAATAAATGAGCTTTATTTGTGGTAAAATTGTCCGCATATTTCGTGAATTAAGGTAGTTCATGCACGAAACGATTTTATTAAGAAAACCTCGAAAGTTAGACGGAGTTTAAATGGGTAGTCGACTGGTAATGAAATTGGTAATGAGCCCTCGTGTAACCTCGCATTTGCTTATTTCAGCATTTTGTTTCATCTTAGCTTGGACCATTCCCGTCATAGCCTTCTGTCTTTTTATTAACACTTTTTTCTTGATCCATTTCCCTTCGTGTTTTCCCTTTGCCCTCTCTATAATGCGATTTTTGACATAAAAAACTGCAGCATTTTCGCCAGGGACGAACGAAATTTGGGGTTCGGTCAGTGATGGATCCTCGATTAATTAATGGCTTGTAATTTCATTCGCCAAACTCTGACATTAATTAAAAGTGATAACACCTTTAATTAGGAAGTAAAAATCGATCCAATTTAGACACCCATAAAATACGAATCTTCGGGCATGATCTACCTTAACTATTTTGAGACCTCGACTACATTTGTTGGAAAATTGCCAAAATCAATTTGATTTACATATTCATACATACTGATACAGCGAGCCTCGAGGCGATCGAGCACTCCTCATGAAAAGTTCATACTTACATACCAGATTGGCACATAATACATTTAATGTGATAATAATAACGAAGAGTGTGTAATGATAATGTACCCACCGGAGTGAATAGCGTGAGGAGAACTGTCGGCGTGTTTATGCAACATTTAAATTTATGTCGTTTTCATATTCAAGAAAAATATCCGCGGAAGTAAGAGAACCCGAGGGTTGAAAGAAGAAATTTACGTCTCGTCATGGGGGAGCAATTCTTCGTCGGACCTTCTTTTCCTTCCTCAGACACTTTTTCCTTTTGCTTTTCTCCAGACAAAGTTGCGAAAAATCATTCCTTTGAAAAAACATTATCAATATCATATTGCAGCAAGACCGTTGGATTATTATTATTATTATGATTCAGTTTTGCGACGTTGTTACAAACTGAGCCAGATTCTATATGATTTTTGCCCTCAACTATAAAAACTTAATTGAAATGACAAATTTTCCAAATGAATCATCCAACTATGGTCAATTCGATATAAACTTCAACAAAACATTGTTGAGTAAGAATAAAATTGAATAAGAACTTTAATATCTTTTAAAAATTTCAAGTGCAAGCATAATTGATTCAGAAGAATACATTTGTAGGAAAAAAAAAGGTTCTTGAATTTCTTATCTTGGGAAGAGAAATATTAACATCGTTGCCTAACATACTTAATTGTTAACGCAATACTCAATTCTCTTTGTATCTTGTTTCTCTCATTCCTCTCTCCCCTTCGCTCTTCCTTTCTCTGGTTGTCCCGCTCGTACCTTTTTTCCTCTTATCGGGAATTTGGGGTTGCGTGTGCCCGGTAGTGTGAGATCTCGTGCGGCGAAGACCAGACGGAAGCGATCGCGAGGAACACGAAGCCAGGATGTTCTTGCCAGCTCTTTCGTTCGCACTTTTCTCCTTCTTCTTCTTTTTCTTACCGAATTATTTGCTGAAAGAGCAGAAGTTTAATAAATTGTTCACTCTCTGACTTGCTGAAGAAAAAATGAGACTGCATAAAACGGTAGGTAAAAACTTCTCGTATATATTTGTATACGGAAATGAGCCATCCTTAGGCAACGAGCTGCCAATGATTTACACTTGAAAAAACGAGTCATTATATATACGCGTAAATAATCATCACTTGAGAACATCCCATTCGCATAAGGTCCGTGTGCTGTTTTTGATATTTTCGTCTACCAGGCCTCGAGAGTTTCTTGATCCTTTTCTCATATCGTGTACTCACGGGTAACGGTGGTCCCTTTCGCAAAATCTTCATTTTTATGCATAAATGCATATCTGCAAACGCATCTCGTCATTATCTCGAATTCGAATGTCAAAGACTAAAAGTATCCAATTCATTTTCCCCGAAAAACAATCAAACGTACTAAACCTCAATTTATGAGAATTTCATCACGATTATCCTTGAATTTATATTCGAAGCACAGATTCGACTAAACGGAGAAAACGAAGCCGAAAATTCTAGAGAAAAGTAAAAAGATCAATATCCATACCTTTTACTCGAAAGACTCAAGACTTTTTTTCTCTTCAAGCATGACAAAAAATGTTTTCAGTCACTTCAAATGTTTATATTGTAAAAAACTTGCTCGGGCAAGCCTGGAAAAAAAAATTATATACGTGATAAAATGTCACACAAATTCGGTATATATTCGTGTATTTATCATAGAATTTACAATGCTGACAATGAAAATTTGTGATTTACAGTACATTTTCACTTATGAGGAGGTGCTAGTTTGGCATGACGAATAACACTGGAAAATAGAACGGATATAGTTCTGACGTGCATCACTTTTTGCTATGCTCACAAAGCTGTTTAGAATTCAAGGGACGAAAAATAAGAAAATTCGAAAAATACTATGTTGTTTGTAATCAGTGGCTAAATACTTTGAAAATTCTTGAAAAATAATATATTTCTTACTATATCCAAAACGAATTCGTTTTCTTCGTTTATGTTTGTCCTTAGTGAAACTTCAGTTATCATTGAGAAGCAACGAAATGAAGTGTTTTTAAACGTTGCCAACATTCATCAAAATGAAATGGAAATTAATCGATTTGAATTATTGTACATTATCCCGTGACAAACGATCGGACTTATAATTCAACGTCACAAGTTTAGAAAGATTGGCAGTGAATGAATAACGCGCTTCCGCAGCTACGTTTTACTGTTTTTATAATATTATATCTTTATCACATATTCTGCATACTGGCACGATGGTCGATGTAGAAGAAAAGTGAGTAAACAAAGGACAAAAAAATGTTTGATTCACGTTAGGAACGTGGCTCATAAATCATGTGCATTCATTGAAAGCGGCTACGAGAGTGTGACGGTGACAGCAAAATGATTTCACCTTGGCAATGATCCAGGAAACTGTTGGGACGAGTATCATCGATTCAACCACGTTCATTCTCCGAGAAATGTCCATTTTTTTCCGACACTTATGCATTCATATGTGTACCCCAGTGTACCGAGAAGCTAACATCGAGCGTAAGAGACACGAAGAAAGCTCTCTAACACTTGCCTCGATCCGAGCATCCAGGACATTTCTATTCACGCAAATGTACAGTAATACAAGCCAGCATACGGACTTTTCAGGCTCGCTTTAAGGAAGTTCATGTGGTAATTGAATTAACGAAAAGATTTCGATTTAAAAATTTGAACACAGTAATGAATTATAAAAAAAATGCCCTGTCAAAATTTCAAGGCTCGAGGATAACTTTTGTCGTGAGAAAAAAATTAAAACGGATTCTCCAAATTAACACGGTCTCTTACGAGTCTCAGTGGTTTTCCCGTCTTTATATATGAAATTTTGCAGGCATTGACGAACAGCTCTTGCAGAAACTTCCATAAGTGATAGAAAAATATTTGAAGAATATGTTTAAGCTTCGTGAAATCTATTCAATATTTATAAAGTTTGCTATTAATGATTTTTTTCTCGAAAAATTGTGATTATTGGGAGGTTAACTCATTTGTTACTTTCATAATGGCGACGCTTTTTTAAACCGGACACTACGTTTTCCGATCAGACGAACTTCCTTAAGGGTTATAACAATAAAATCGAGCACTTGATGCACAAATTTATTCTCTGCGTAGTCAATAAATGATAATTTCGGATTGAATCGTATTTGAAAAATTGACCTAAACGTAGAGGTGGAAAGAAATGTTTTTTCTTCGGCGAAAGGAATTTATCAATGAGCTCGAGAAGAACTCCTGCCATTGAAAAATTAGAAAGAACCAAACTTCGAATTCGAACGATCAAAGAGAATGGCATCAAAGGACTGCGTTCGGAAATAAAATTTTATATAGAAAGGCGAATTGATGGTGATACAGCCGCAAATGTACGTGAATTGAAAAGGAAAAAGAGGACTGTACTCGACCGGAAGGATATTGCGCAAACGGAAATGCATGTGGCCCAGGATAGGCTTTGTTTTCGCAGTTTCCCATTGAAAATGCACCTGAGGAAGAGACCGCACGGACAATAAGAATATACGTGGAGCGAACGCGTCCCCCTACTACGGTAGGATGGAAAGGATGTGGCAAATTACGAGTCTCCATGTAACTTGTGTAAAGTATATAAATTTTTTAAATACTATGGATTGAACAAGTTCTAACCCAACCCCTTTATAAAACTGGGCAGGAAAATATGACGGAACGCCGGAAAATGTTTGCAATGAGGAGGTTTTAGTGGAATCTGAATTGCACTATTTGCGCGCTCGCGTTCGCCCGGATGGAAACGACAGCGCTTGGAAATAAGTTGTTTTTGACAGGACATGCAGATTGCACTAATATTCCTGGACGTCCGAGCTTGCCGTGAGCGATAAATATATTACAATGTTGCGCACGTAGTTGAACAATTTTCTTGTCGCTTTTGTGCGCTTTTTCATAAAAAGATTCTCCGAGCCTCAAATGTGAGTCGAGGGTGAATCCTTCCTTATATATGGTTGACAACCCGCGCATCGTAGTCACTCTTTAACGCGCACCGAACGGAAAAGATGGACGATCCGGCTGCACCGAGTCGGCACACAATGGCATATTAATGGCTGTCGGTAGCGCCGATAAATTTCCAATGCTAATATACCGGTGGGCGAGAGTCCGAGCTCGCAATCTTCTCCGCGAACGCCCGATTGCGCGTGCAGTCCCTCTCCAGACTCGTAGCTCTATGCAATTTTCTCTTTTCCCTATTATTATTTATTTTGTCAACAAATATAATAATTATGAAATCACTCTCGGAGCTCCAGAGTGATTCGGAAGGTCGATTGCCTGAGAATGGCAGTCATTTTTTGTTGTAAATTTACTTGACGAAAGCTTGCATTTTGTGGAGTACCAAAATGGCTGATAATCTCCGAGGAAACGCGACTAGGAAATTACGATGAACGTGGAGAGTGAGATTAGGAGGATCCAGTGCACGAGCGCTCCGCGACGAGAGGGAAATTCCTTAGTGGACTTACTTTAATTGCAAGCCTCTCGTGGGTAAACTATGAGAGAAAAGGAGAGAAAGGAACGGAGAAAAAAAGAACAACGTGAGTAGAATTGCTCGCGGACATTTTTCGCTCGTTCTATGCCCGAGATCGCAAAAACAGTTAACCCCTCGCGCGCACGCTCGTGCGTTATCTTGCGACTTCAAGAAAGAGATGATCCATCAGCGGAGGGACGTAGCTCACTCTCGAGGAAACTTTTTTTTGTTGAGCCGATGAGAGTCTTCCTGCTCGAGTCAAGCCTGGACTCGACGAGAGTTTACTAAATCTCAATGCGATGCGAGTGCGAGCTTAAGGACTTTGTGAGTCCTTCAATTTGTGAGTCATTCAATTTTCTAGCAATTTTTACGCGAGTCGTTACCGACTTGAGGGACTCGAAGATCGGTGTTATAATAATTATTTTTAATTCAGTGTCGAAAAATCATTTCATCGCCGTAATGTGTCCGAAAATTTGGTTCCACATGGCGACCAGCTACGTCGATTTGAACTCCAGAAATTATTCGAACTTTGCTAATCTCTGAAAACCTCGCCATTGTTTATCAATTTTGGAGCATTGCTCGTTTCGAAATCGTTGACGATATCACGATTCCGCAGTTGCAGGAATAATGATTGAACGGTGAGTGAAGACTCGGGTCTCAAAGATCGATCCGTTCTTGAAAAATTCCAAAAACGACGCAAACACCAACGTTTGCGAGGGTTTTGACCGTAGGACCCTCTTGGCGATATATAAAGATTTCCAAGAGAATTTCTCGGCGGTCTCGTTTTGCTCGCGAAAACGCTTGCGGAGAATTTTTTCGAAAAATTCACTTTCTCTCTCTCCTTCTCTTCTAACGTCATTACCCATTTGAGGCGTCCAAGAAGACTGGCACGTTGAGAATCGAGGGAAAAAAGTCGTGAAAAAAACGTTCGGACCCCACCTCGTCGCGTTTGCCGCCATTATTAAGCCGTTACGACTCTCTCGTGCGTCCTCTCTCGCCCTCTCTGTATATATGTGTATACAAAACCCTTTTCCCTTGGCTTCTCCGCTGTCACTCTTTCTTTTCATCTTTCCTCGACTCCTTCTTCATCTTCCTCCTCATTCTTGCTCGCTTCTCCTCTCGTTCACGCCACGCTCTCTTTCGCGGTAGCTGATTGAATTTCGAACTGTGATTTCGTTCATTTCTTTTTTCCTTTGTGATCCTTTAATCGCGAGTGAAAGACCCAATATGTACGTGAGAGAGAAAGAGAGGGAGCTCGATCGCGGTGAATTCCGGAATATAACGACAAATTCGAGAGAGGACGTCCGCCGTCCAAAGGATCGTTGTGCGAATAAAACTCCGATGAGGTGCTTTCTTCTTCTTGCATTTTTCATTGCTTTATACCCCGATGAAATTTCAGGAATAATCGACAAAGTTTTATTTCACTTGTTTTTGTATTGAGCCATGAAGCTGACTTTCAGAGAAAATTGTTCCCCCATTTGAGAGAAGTAAAAATAACCATATTACACATCCAAAGGGTAAAAAATTTGTGGGATTCGAAATAAAAAAAAATCGTCTGACAGCATTTCTGAATTTTTCTAAGCACGAGAAATCTCATGAAATCGTGATAGCCCTCGGTGCCTCGATTAGAATTAGAACCCTTCTCAGAGGCTTTAAAATTCTTTTCTTCCAGTTTTGTATTTTGCCTCGTATACCTTTGTGATATAGCTTCGAGGCACATCGACCTCGTCTGCGAACTCTATTTTTTCTTTTCTCGATTCCTGACCCTGTCTAAGAATTCCACCTATTTTCACAATTATCAATAATTTATCGAGCACGTTTTGACAAAAGTTTTCAAGCTCACGAGGCAATCTCTTTTCCTCATAATCTTTCACGAAATTAGGCTCGAGTAGAAAACTGAAATAATCAATTTCAGGCGATAAATTTATTGTCAATCGAAGAATTGTCAAATTTCTTCATCAAATAATGCGGAGCAAATGAATTGTAAGTTGATTAAAATGTGGAGATTCATGACGACGCTCGAAATACATGAGTTTGTTGATCGTCTACCTTCAAATTTCTCCGATAACTAACTGTTAGGCTGGAACGTCGTGAGGAGAGAAAATGATAATTGTTTGCTATGGAGACTAAAAGCCTCAGGGTCTTTGGGTCAACTGCTCTGCAGTCCTTCGTCTGTTCTTATTCCTGTTCGGAAATGGTGCGGATTGGTGGTCATAAATTTTGGCGCTGTTCGAATAGTTGCAAAATCCCAAAAAAATGATGGCAAAATAATTTACATGGGCCAATTCGTGAAGGTCACCGTTAGGACATTGAGCACATGTAAGAAAAATTTTTCCCAAAATTCAAGGACCATAAAAGGAATTTTTGTTATAAATAATTGAAAAAAAATCCGCAGTGAATACTTCAGTGGTCGCGAGTGATTGTTGAACAGGTTTTCAATCTCATCCCAACACATTTGAATTCATTGACCCACGGCTCGCAGTGAGTTTCGCTTTTCTCAGAAAGCAGAGCTCGACCAGAGCTGCTGATATTTCGGATCTGTCGCGCTGCCAAGTGCAAAAAGTATGGCTGAGGACCTTTAACCACCGGCTTCGAAGAGCTCGGGGCGATTCAATATTATCGTTGCGGTTCGTGCATTCGGTGAAAAAAAATCAACCGTGCAGTTCTCTATTCGTTGGCGTGCAACATATTGGATTGCAGCGCGTCGTCTCGCGATGGAATAAAAAAACAAATCAAATGAAAAAACCCAAAAAATGGATCTCCGTTGAGATTTCGGAGCAGAGATTCGTGTAGTGTGGGTAATGGCGTCGTCTGGACCATTGGTCTTCCTCTTTTTTTCTCCTTCCGACTCTTTTCTGTCTAGTTCGCTAAAGCCCTCCAGGAGATATCGACGATTCACTTGTCGGTCTCTCATTCCGGTCGGTCTTCCCGACGATGCCGCCTTTTCTCAAAAAAATATTCCACGAGCCAAGATAACGCGGCTTTTGATTCTCGCACCTTCTTCACCCTCGAAACTGCACCGCGGGTCTCTCAATTAAATCTCATTCAAACCTCATAATTTTATTCCTCCTTAAAAAAGGGTAGCGAGCTTGTAACTCGATGAGCCCACCAAACACTTTCGAGCAAACGTTCGAATTCGCGTCGATGTACCTTTAATTTTATTCACATACAATATACATTGGTAGTGCACACGTATAAGTTGAATTACAAAAATATAGACGATTGCAAAGCACACGGCATTTACGGAGGGAACAATATGGAAAGGAAGAAAAGTTGGAGTCTGTTAGCTCGAGGGTTCGAGTTTCATGAAGACATCGATGTTCACCCACGCGTCTCGAGGCTCGGACACCGTTTTCTCTATACACGAGGAACGTTACTACTTGATCGCATAATGCTCTCTGTACGTGCAAATGTTTATTCGTGTTGTGATTCGAGCAAGTATTGTGAAGTAATTTTTCACTGTAGGGGGGGATGGAAAACCATACGAAGAAGGACCGATACATCGAGAGAAGATCGAAAGGAATTATTGACTCGTTCGATCCTCCGTTCGGTTACGCCCCCTCGTTCTCGCGACCTACCTTAACAACTTATTGAGTTACAATCTTGCCCTCGAGGATGCAAAGTGCGTATGACGTGGAGAAAAATTATCGACGGCTCCAGCTTTTTTCGTGTCTCTGCAAATTGGAGCAGAAGTTTCGATCGTCGATTGCAAGAAATTCTCGAGTTAGATGTTTTGGAGAATGGTAATCGATTGATGACCTGGTCGTGAACATCGCGACGAACGATATTTGAAGTTGTCATTATTTAATGAATCCGAGCTTTTACCCGCGGCGTGGTAGTTTGAAAAACCTTGCCGGGAGGAATGAGGCACCGATCATCGGTACAGAACCGTGTGCTATTTAAGGACGCCTGTGCAAACAATGTTGTCTTTCCATCAACCGCTATAAGACACGTAAATTTCGAGCATTTTAAGGAGAGCGATTTTTACTGTAAAAATACGAATATTCCCGTAAATCTCTCTTGGAAACTTGATGTTTTTCCATTACCGAATGCAGCCAATGTCACCCTCCGTTGTTTCAACTATTTCTATGCCAATAAATAATCAATTGGTCGGTTGGTTTGACAGGATGCGAGGAAAGGACAATTTTACGAATGTTTCTGTAAATTTTCCTTGGGAATTTGATTTGTTTCCAGGACGAAAGGTAGCCTGTGTCAGTCTCCGTCCTTTCAACTAACTCTATGCCAAAAATCGAGTACATTGGTTGCTTAGTTAGGGCGTGAAGTAAGGACAAACAAACAAGCAAACACACTTTCACATTTATAATATTAGTTAGGAAGTTAGGATTAGGATAAATTAAAAAATAACTATTCTAGACCTTCGTATCGGGAATGGGCGATGTCGTTTTGCTTGTTGTTTTCATTTATCTCCATTCCAAGACTCCTGGATGTACTTAATCACTCGAGTAAAAGGGGCGTGTCCCATTCTCTTTGGCGCCTAGAATCTGATGCGACGGGGGAGAAACATACTTATTTTGCGAGCCCCCGAGGCTTCGACCGTTTCTATTGTGTTTATTTTTCGCCTCTCTCGATTTCACCTCACTTCGTCGTTATACATTCTCGATCAAGAAATTATTCTCCTCGGTACTTCTCCTTTGAAACCGATAAAATGTGAGGAAACGAATAATCGCGCAGCAAGGGTCAGGGGTGGGAAAAACTGATTTGTAAGTGAAATTGAGCGTGGCCGGTTGTAAATATTAGCAAGACACCGCGATGTCTCTATATCGACAACGAGAAGCGTGCCCGCGCCGCTACGAGTCCTCGGCTCTCGGCTTCTCTCGCGCTCTTTCTCATCGAGTGTGCTCACGAGTTGTGGGGGCGATCGTCTCTGGCTCTTCGATCGTCGCTATATACGTGCTCCTACTGCTGGACGTTGGCTACGCCCTGGGAGAGAAGCCTCTCAGCTATTTAATTATCGAAGGATTGCTATCGACACAGTCTCCTGTCACGCGAGAGCAGGGGAAGACAGAGAGGGAGAGGTGGACCGGGGCAGACTGCAAGGAAACGTTTTTTCTCTGCCACTCTCTCGTTTTTTTTCACTCTCGCTCGCTGATCATCATCGTAAACGTAAAGACCGCGCCCTCTCTAGAACGAGCGATACCGATCATCTGCTCTCCGTATTACGACTGCACTCTTGTATGAACACGTACTGCAGTTCCCCTCTCTACATTTCCCTTTGAAAGTTTAGCCAGTGATCTCTGTTATTACTGGCGTAACTCACCGACAACTATTTGTAACTCACAAGGATAGTCACCTCGTCGTACCCCCAGAACCTGGGTCGAAAAATGCATTTTTTTGTAGTTCACATCAAAGTATAAACGACGACAAACAATTAGCTGCCCACTCGCAAAGGGGTGAAATGAATTCCTAAAATTCAGTGGTTTTCTAGTTTTTTTTTTCTTGTGTCTTTGAAACTGAAATATAGAGATAGGACAAAAGTTTGAGGGGCAAATTTATTCATTTTTCAGTGCTCTGCAATAATATGTAATCGAATATTGTAGAGATTTTTTAATTCATTTTATTTTTATAAAAAAACGTGTCTTTTCGTACGTTTTTCTCTAGTTCTCTGTACGTAGGGACACTATAAAAATTGATATTATAGGGACGCTATAAAAAATGGAGGAACTGAGCATGTACAATGATACAGATACAGAGGTTAAGAATATACACGAGTGACTGACACACCCACGAACACAAAATTGTCACAATACAATATAAAAATTTGGAGCAATTTTGACCCGATTCGAAATATTTACCAATTATTCACGGAGAGACTTTTATACGAATATTTCGGATGAATTGGCTACAAAAATTTGCTATGTTTTATAGCAAATGCTGTTCTATATCGCCATTCTATTACATTTCACCAAAGTACATAGTAATTTTGATACCGAAAGCAGGTGTCTCAAATTTTACTATGTACGACAGGCAAAATTTAGGTCTGCGACATTCTTGCATCGAACGATGTAGCGATATCCGAATGTCACTCATGTCTTTGGCGAAATGTTAAAAATTGGTGAATTGGACTGGACAAATTGCTTGAAATTTTACTATGTGCCACTGGTTCATTTTCATGTTTATACTCGCAACGACGCCTTTATAATTGGTGGGCGCATGAATTTTGCTATGCTATTGAGCAAAATTCAATGCAGTAAAAAGGAAAATACGAAACTATGCAATTTTTGGTATAGCACAGAGAAACGACTGCTATGTTATTTCCTAAATTTTCATCAAATCATTTCATTATTTACTATGTTTTTGATGAAAATTCGCTCGGTGTTGATTTTTGATATAGTACAGCGCGTTATTTACCATGGACTGTGGTAATGGTTCCCCAAACTTTTGCATTATATTTGACACACTCTGTAACGATTATTATTATAATATCGATATGGTCCGACGTTACTATTGTTGCCTTTTCCACAAGCTATTGTTAAATTTCATGTTTTTCTCCGACGAAAAATCCAATCCAGTCTTTGATTTTTTACCGTTGCGAAATCGTTGTGCGTTCCGGAAAATCTTTCGGTCGAATGGTTCTAAAAGTGGTTCACCTTCGAGGAGGATACGCTAGTTTAATTTTTTTTCGCCTTGCGAGATATCTTGATTCGATGTGACGAGACGATACTGGCTGGAGAGCGACGCAGGAGCGGAGAAACAGAGGGGAAAAGGCACGAGGGAGAAAGCTCTCGAAGCTCTTTAGCTACGATCATCGCGCGTTGATATCGATTTCTTTGCAACGAATGATAGATCCAGCGACGATTTATCTCTCGTAGCTTCCTCGCTTGTGTTACTCTACTCCCGCGGCACATTCGCCCCGCGCTCTTCTTCTCGTTTATTTTCTTCATTATTTTTATTTCTATACATGTCGGTGAACACACATCTATTCGGTGTGAAAAGCGGAGTCTGTGCACACATCGCAAGCCCTTCGAAGTCTTTCGGGCTCAAACGAAAGGGCCTCGTTCGCACGTCCTTTTACTTTTAAGCGTTCGACACACACTACATTAGGTGGCCAGGTGTGTCCCGCGTCTTTCGTCTTTCGTTTTTCTTTCTCTTTAAGCCTTTCTTTATTTCTCCTACATTCATCAGTGGCGATCGTCCCGTCACCGGCGTTTTATCCGATCGAAATTCGATATTCAAATTTCTCCTGGAGCTCCTCCTTCCGTCCTAATTTTTATTTCCTTTTCTCCACGTTTCGTATCTCGAGGAGCGTACAACGGAGTATATTCGTATCGAAGAAATCTATCGATCCTTTCGGTACACTCGCTAATAACTCGTTAGCAAAGGGTAATGTTTAATCGTATACAAAACAGTTGGCCAAAGTGATTTCTCTTCCGATAATTAATATTCTCATTCGAAATAAGAGCAAATTAGAGAGGGGAGACTAACGAGCAATTAGGAAAGGCGCAAAAACTACGGCACACGAAAATGTGTCTCTTTTTCTATCAATAAAGCATCAACGTTTCGATAATAAAAGAGAGACACGATAAAAGTAACGCTCCGAGGGGACCATAAAAAATTGGAGAAAGAGAGAAAAAGGCGGGCAAGCGCATCATCACGTCCGCGAATTTCTCCGGTTTGAAAATGACGGGATAATGACTGCTGGCTCTCTTGCCTTATGCCACTGGATGCCCGTGAAAGATAAATGCTCGAGTGCAGTGTTGGTGGGCCCCGCCATCCTCTGCACTCTCTTTCCTCGCGAATCTTTTCCCTCGGTTTGCAAAAGACTTCCGCATCCGGCGCCCTCGCGAGAAAAGTCTCGGTATTTCTACACGCTTGAGAATGAATTAATAGTGGGGGTCTGCGAGGAATTTAGTACGAGGAGCTTGCGAAAGTGGAATTGCCCCTCGAGGGGGTAAAATACTCCTCGGTAGAGAACGGTAGGCACATTTTCTTACTATATGTAACTCATGGATGCGTGGTGACAATGCAAAAATTCTCGGCTCCGCACGTCTCTATAGGTACACCGACACGCAACATTGAAGAATTTATAGCATGCACAAATATAGATTCGACTGTAAAAGAAAAACCCAAACGAGCGTGCACCATTTTATTCGCTTAATTTGGAGTGCTCGACACGATAGAGGAACAAAGTTTTGACAACGACTACAACAGATCCATAAATTTGAACGTTCTGCTCGATTGGTACCTGTAACGAAGAAAATTCTAGAGAAAAGTATTACGATTGCAGCATTAATTCGAAGAGAAATAATAAGAATTGTTCTATCCACCATAGTAAAAAAACCAGTACCCATGCCTTTTATTCGAAAGACTCAAGACTGTTTTTCTCTGTAAGCATAGCAAAAAGTTTTTTCAGTCACTTCGAATATTTATATTGTAAAGTATGCTGGGGCAACCCTGAAAAAAAACTATAATTATGGTAAAATGTCACACGCATTCGGTGCATATTCGTGTATTTATCATAGAATTTACTATGCTGACAGTGAAAATTTGTGATTTACAGTACATTTCGATTTATCAGGAGGTGCTTGTCTGGCATGACGAATAACACACTCGAAAATAGAACGAAATATAGTTCTGACGTGCATAACTTTTTGCTATGCTCGTGAAGCTGTTTAGAATTCGCGAGGGACGAAAAATATGAAAATTTGAAAACTACTATGCTGTTTGTAATCGGTGGCTGAATACTTTGAAAATTCTTGAAAAATAATATATTCCTCACTGTACAAAATGAATTCGTTTTCCCCGTGTATTTTTGCCTATTGGGACAAATGCACGAGTCTCCCCGGTGAGTTGTACTCGGCTACTCGAGTCGACCGTTAAATCGACGAATTCATCAAGGAATGTACGCGATTACGTATAATTTATTTATACGCATTCTCGAGGCGTTCCAGATGAGAGAGAAAATTCTTCATGCGATGAGTATGCAAAGACAAAAAATCATGTGTAAGAATGATGAGGAGAAAAAAACTCGTCACAAAGTGGATGAATAAAGGCGCCTCTAGCGGTCTATTTTTTGTCTACCCCAACAACACACTACATTCGTTATTACTTTTTCGTTTGTAATTCAGTGCTCACTTCCGGCACATAGCGGGGAAATTTGTAGCATAGATGAGCCACCAATTGCGATTACTCATTCGCGGTTAAGATCGCCTTTATTCAAACGCATATACATATATTTAATTATTTATTATATTTGTACACATTTATGTGTGTATAGTATACACGGATATTTATTATATAGGAATATAAATCGGATAGAGAAAAAGGAAATTAACGACATTCGTTGCTCGTCGTTAGGCATCCAGGCACAGACAGCGACACGCGGTAAACGATTACGGTGATTCCTCTTCAAGTGCATTTCACGTATACGTTATATACATGTATTGAGACGATAGAACGAAGAGAGTTCTTTCTTTCATCTGTATATCACAAAGATCCGTCGAGTCACGTGCCCACAGCTATGTACAGTCTACCTAGTGTAAATATCGAGAATAATAGACGAAGAGGAAGAAAAGCTTCGAACCAAGTCCCGGGCTCACCCCACTCTCGTATTATATTATTCACACCACGCGCTTATTGCGAAAGCATGCAGTTGTTATTAGAGTTACGATAATCAAATATAAACAATATCGCTGTGCACGCATTGCATGAAACGAATACGGGGGTTCCAGGCACTTCTCCAACTTTCAACAAACGACTCTAATTTTATTCTTTCGGCATCAACTATACGACGAAGAAAATCATTTTCAACATATGACTTTACGTTCAATTATTATTTATTCCGAATGTGATTTAACCATTTTTTTCGTCCTTAAGTGAGACTTAAGTGACACTTTTATTGTTTATGTTTTCTGCCGGTTATTAAGGTAGTTTTGTACTTTTGTTGAAGTCTTAAGAACCGGCTGAAATTTAAATATGCTGTAACAACAGCCTTCATGGACCGACGGAAGGTTACAACGTCTTAACATTATCTAAAATCATCGATAAAATCAATATTACATGATTCATATATTTCTACGTAAGAAAATAAAAAAAAAAGAAATATATTTTTTATATATGCGGAATAACTAAATATATTTTAAATATAAATTCTTTTCATAGGCTTTATTTGTTTTTTGTTTTTTTTTTTTTTTCATAGCACGACAGGCAAAGTGTACAAGCTCTGACTAAACCGTGTAGCCAGCAGTACCGCATAACCATTAAATTTTATTGTACACCGCAGTCCAAACTTTTAGCTCGTACGTGCACATACAGAACGACCTTGAAGCCAAAACTCGTCAATGTTGCGTCGAACATTGGAAACGATGATTTTCGTTAGCGGTCGCAATAGGAAAAAAAACGTGGGAAGCGTATACAGTTTGGAGCAGGGTGAATAGCCAAGCCCTGGGAGGGCTTTGAGAAGTTTTCCTATCGCCGTTGGTGGTTGTTACATGGATAATTGGTCGAAGCGCATGCACACTCGGCGACGATGTGTACAATGTGTGCGATCTGGTACATAGAAGACTCCGTGATCCGTACAGCTCTTTTTCTCGCTTTATCTTTGCCAACGACAAAGTGATGCTTATTCTGTACATGCCTAGGCCATACAATGGAGTGCGAGGCGCGGCGGCAGCGTATTACCGCAATTACCATTATTATTGCAATTATGAGGATTGCCCGTGGCGAGTGAGAATTACCCTCGGACATATACATTGACTTTTCTCTGTCTTTCCTCCTGGTCCATTTTCTCCCTTACCTTCTCCGCGTATGCTCGTACTTCAACGCGCGTATGAACGCGAGTTTGGCTTCACATCTCACTTCACGGGCGATATCCTGCTGCACATGCATCGTTCATTTTCTTTTTCACCCCGTAGTTTCCCGTGTACGTGCAAGCCACGGATTCTCCTTGCAAAGCGAACACTAAATTCGTTTGAAATCGTTTTTTATGGCCAAACGTACGGATATCGCGGTGAGTTTATCTCGAAAAGTTTTATCGGCTTTTTCACCGTACAGATTACTTCACTGGCCTCAAGTTACCTTATTCGAGAGCCTGCTCAAATGATATTTACTATTCCATTGAAAAGCACGCTTTTTTAACTTCCACGAAATTATTATCATGAAGACGAAGTTTTCAAGCATTTTTCAATTACCGACGTTATTTACCGGAGTTTCGTGTTCCGGGGAACGGAATCTCTTTTGCGAGAATATTTCAAGGATTAGCACTACTCGATAGCATATTCTCTCGCTTCTCGTAGCTCTTCCATGCTTCAGAATCATCCAGACGCCCGATGTTGGCATTATGAGAACACTTGTTTGTCCGGAACGAGCGCGTTCATCCCACAACGCGATGATTGTTATTCAGTGTGACGAATATTTTTCCTACAGAAATAAACCTGCGTGGAAACAGACGAGTTCTATGATACTCCTCACCCCTACTCCCATACTTTGATCATATTTTTCTTCACATCACGGAGAGAGAGAATATCGCGCGAATTTTGTCCGGTGCATTAAACGTCACCGTTAGACGTAGCGGTGTTTTATCGCCGACGCTTGATGCGCACGCGTGTCGAAGAATAGACGAGATCGTTTTATTCAGGGTTGCCGATGTGCCATTATTTCACAATTGCTTTCAACTTTTACTTCGTTTTTTCGCCATTTCAATAGATTCGTCATCATTTTTGGAACGACGTTTATGCGGGATCGGATATAAACGCGCGGCTTTCCACGCACAGAATGTTTTTCCTCGTATTCCGGCAAGAAATACACACGCGGTTTTTCTCGAGGAAGAACCCAAAAATTAGTATGAGCGGATCACATATCAATTCTCAATATAAATTTTTCCAACGATTATATTCCGAAACCCGCACTTTCACGCACTTCAACTCATGCGATAGCCCTGTCGATGTTCAGTGTACTCACATTGTTCGAGGCGCGTGGAGTGATTTATTTTCTTCGAGGTAAGACAGATCATAAAATTTCGTCCATTTTGATCTAATTTTTGCCTGTACATTAAAATTATGAAACTACGGGATAAACGGTTTCAATGTTATTAAAAAAATTAATTTAATATCCTTATTCCATGTAAGAATCATTAACGCAGTTCAAATTTGGGCTTATCCTACTTTTTTTTTAAATTATTAATTAGTTTGTGAAATTTCGCAGTTTGGGGTAACTCCGAACGGCTTGTTTGGAGGAATTTCGGACATTCTGTTTTTACCCCATATGGATCGATTTTTTTCAAATGTCAGTAACGTCGTAAATATATATCAAATAAAACACCAACGTGTGATGTTGAGTGCATAAATGTAGCAGCGAACTATATGGAAACAAAAAGTTACTTTTGTTTTGAAAAATATAAAAATTTACCATCTGAAAACTGGATTATGTAAATCGGGTGTGAAATGTGAGCTCACAAATTTGCACAAGCGAATAAAACGAATCGAAAATATGTTTGCGATTTGTATAGGTTGCATGCACTCTAGATTCAGCCCAAAGGCCGTCCGGAATTACTCCGAATAAGGTTCGGGCTAAATCCGAATTTTACGGCGTGTTATTTTTTGCTAAAAATCTATCAATATTTTCATCTATTTATTAAAATTTACATCGGGAATCGTAAACAAGATATCAAAGAGTAAAATATTTTTTGATTCCCTTTATTTTATAATTTCATCACGTGGCCGGTTATTATTAATAAATTTCCTTCAGGCAGTCAGAATTAGCCCAATTTCCTCTGTGTGTGTTTTCAAGCATTTGGTATTCTCCGATAATTGAGTCCTTGAAAAGAGAACTGAATGACGGCTCGTGAGAAAAATATGCGAAATCGAATAATTTATTTTTTGATATCCCGCACAGGAACGAGTTGTTCCATCGTCGCGGGAAGGTAAAGGCGAACGAAGAATGACAGTAGGTAAATGCCTCGGTGGTATAAAGTCTATACATATATTGGGTCTGGTAGAGCAAGATCGGTAGGAGAGAATAAAAAGATAATTTAATAGTGCGATAGGGAAGCTGGCGAAGAGCGCGAGTAGCTCGCTGCCTGGTATCAATTTGTCCTGGCTCGTATATGTGTGTATACCGTATGCAGTAGCCCATGCAGCAACTCGAGAGAGACTTGGCGAGAAAACGGCTGGCGCGAGCCGAAGGTCGCTTTGTTCCTCGCCGCTATCCAACATTTTATCAAAATTCTCCCTCCTGCAGGACACGCAAAAGGGGCCACGGCGGAGGTTTCTCTCGTATACATCGGTATAGCTTCGTCCTAGACTCTCATCTCACACGCACACGGAGAGATCGATTTACCCTACATGCAAAGAGTCAGCGCGTACGAATGATTATCGTTGCGACGAGATCTCTTAACGATGGATAATTGTCCCAGATTATAAGGCGAAATAACCTTCGAGCGTGAAACGTAACGTTAAAAATACATTTCATTTATACATATAATTGGAATTATTCGCGGCGGAATCGGGAAAGTCATGGGAATCGGCTAATTTCTGTGTCGCTTTCACGTTATTTCAGTCTTTTCGAAGAAAATCTGAGAAATTATGGATTTTCTCATGACAAATGAAACATCGAGGCTGCCAAGTGAGTGAAGAAAATTCCAATGAAATTTCATGACGTTCACTCCACTTTGAATACACCTTCGACGAACCTTCCGTCGATGTTTTGGAATTTGAAATTGTGAGAGATATTTCAAAAACGATCTTTCAAAAACGAGAATAACAAATTTTTTTTTCGCGTCGAAGTGAAGGCCGAGCCCGAGGCGTTACTCCAATTTGTTTTCTGCCGTTTTTTTTCAAAGAAAATAAAACAAAATAATAATAAAAATGCAGTCGATGCAAGACGATCGATTATTTTCGTATTATCGATCCTGTTAAACGACTCGGGAGGTAGAAAGAACGAGAGAAGTAGGTGGAGATGTTTTTTTACAATAATACGCTGGACACGAAAGTGTTCGATCGATTTCAATAATTCGATCTTTCATATAAAATGCCTGGCAAGATTGGACTCGGTCCATGTTCCGATGCGTTCCGCGTTCGTCAACGTCCATCATCGTATCTGCATATAATTGCATCCTCGTGCGTGGGTTTAGGCGAAAAGAAAAAATTATTTCTGCAACGTATAGGAGCGACGAAATTGGGCGAATGGGAATAAAAAAAAAAAAAAAAAAAAATCTGTAGCGCTGATATTGCGTATGAGAAAAAACGGTGCTTGGTGCAAGTTTAGTGGTCTGAAAATTGAATAACTTTTTATTTTTTCAAAATTTAAAGAAAACAAAATAATTGTTCAATCACAGAAGTTCATAATTTTCCGACGCACTTTATTCTGTCAAGAAGTCAAGAATCTTTGGTGTCCTTGAACTTGACGAGGGCCCCGAAAGGGATGAACAGAGGAAGGAAGCGAGAAAGGCAGGAAGAGAGCGAGAAATATCTCGTCCCTGTCGACGTCGTACGCCGAAGCATGTTGATCTTCTCTCATATTTCTGTCCTCGAACACTCTTCGGTAAAGCGTTTATGATTTCATCAAGGTGTGACCGAAGACAAATGACGTTGATACGACAAAATGTCTAAGGGGTGCTGCTGATCGTGATCTTTTGCTCACTCTTAAAGTGCGCCACGTTCCGTTTCATCTTTACGGTGCTTAAATTATTCTACGTGTGAATCCATGGGCCATTTCATGCTAATAAGCACCGAAAATGCTCTGCCAAAGAAGTGATCACAACCCTGTTTTTCAGACTCGAAATATCAAAAATTCCCTTCAACAGAGTTCGTTGCTGCAATAAGCGTGAAACCCTCGAGTACACGAATGTGCTACAAATTCATAAATACATCTGCGCACAACGCGACGAACGCATAGCGTTAAGCGTGTGCGCGAGCGCAAATGAAGACGTTACGAGTACCCGCGGACGAATGATTAGTGTGCACCCTGCTGGTGTCCGATGGGCGTATTGCCCTCACAAGAAGACGAGATCGGCGTGTGCGTCATTAGTGCTTTTCTTGCTTTCAAATTTCTTAACCGATCCGAACCAAGACGAAGATGACGACACGATTTTTGTCGCACCTTCCCCTCTTTCTTTCACCATCTCTCCCCTCTCCTCATCGTATTTATGGCTATGAATATTAATTATACAGAAGATAAGTTAAAAAAAAAAGGAACTGAGATGGTTGCTGTATTTTTGAGTCAAGTGTATTTCTTTCATTCGACCTACTCGATGGTATCAATCATCGTGTCCTTTAATTGAGGAAGAGGACTCTCTCGTTGCCCGATTGTTATCATTGTGATTATGACTATTTTTTCATAATCCATTATCTATATTTGTATGTATATTCTAACATATGTACCGTATGGCACGTAGTTCTGTGACCGACGCACAAGAATATGCATATAGACGCGTTTAATCACCCGCAGAGAAGCATCTCTTCTCCTCCTATTCATCTAGCTGCCCAGGAGCTCCGCAGACACTTATAATACATATACGCAAAAAAGCCTACCGAGAGAGATCAACTCTCCTGCTGGACATCTAGCACGAGCTCGTACACACTTTGCCATTATTACACGTATTATATCTTCGCAGCAATCATTTTTCTAATTCCGTGTTTTTATTCCTTTTGTGATGTTCTCAAAAAATTAGGCAAAAACGTATCTCCCTCGTTTATTAACGTTCGTATGATTATTATTATTGTGATTATATTTGCTATTTACGGTACTGTATTGAAAGCCTGGATAATTGAGCCGATGTGAAATCGAGTCGTTCTGACAATAATTTAATACCGTTCTCCACGGTGGGGAATCGTTATCCCCCATAATTGAGTTTCAATCGACGAAACTTGGCGAAATTCACGAAACTCCGCGTCAACACAGAATCGTGATCATTTTGTGAATTCGTTTATGAAGTCTCTTTGGTTGATTTTTCCTCCTACCCAACATCGCATCGTTGATGCTGATTTCTTGACACGTAACAAACTTTGTTATATACGCATGTACGAGTCGCAAGGTAGGGAGGAAAAGGGAAAGAGAGAGGGAGAAAAATGCAGTAGCACATACAATACAAAGTCTCCCTGCGCGTCACCATCTATCATTCTGTCAGCTAGGAGATTTCAATTTGCTCTCTTTTTGCTGCATTACCGCGCCAAGGAAGCGCAAGGAGCAGGGGCTTTAAAAGATAGGCTGAAAGAAGCGAGGGGAAAGATCCGCGGCGAAAGAGCCCCCGGCGCGAGACGGGCGGACCTCTGTGTGCAAAATTGTATTTAATTGTGATTGACTGCTAAGTGGAGATGAGAGAAGATTCTTTTACTACGTACAAACTCACACGTTTGCATACAAGCTAAAGCCAATTTTTGTTTATCCCCCTTGGAGAAAAAGCATTAGATACGAACATGCATTTGTGTGATTTTTGCATAGAAGAGCGTTACAAATCAGTCACGGCAAGCCGACTACAATGTACACGTACAGCGGGTTGTAAGCACTTTCCAGATCTTTCGCGGACTCCGAATACGCGAGCTTGGTCATACTTTTATTACAAGAACGGATCATCCTTTCGTTCATTTTAAAACATCGTTACGCGCTGAATATTCTTTTTGAATAAGACCGACAACGCGATTTCAGTCACTATCCGAGCCTCATCTTCTCATATTTTTAAGCAGGTCTGAGGTAACGCCGAATTTGATCGAATTCAATGAAGCCTCGCCCAGCGCAAACTGGATCGATTCAATCGGACTCGCGTTGCATACGAATCGATCCGTGTTCTAGGATCAAAGTCTTTTTTTTCCTCCATCGATTAAGGAAGTTCACGCGAATCTAATGGAAATCGAAAATTTTAACTTTGAGAGTTGAAATTTGGAAATATGCTAGAAATATACGGATTGCATTTATTCCCGGAATTATTATTGGATCTATCGTCTAGTTGTCGAGAAAACAATTAACGAAAATCAGACTTTTTGAAGGGCTATTTCATAAAATAGGATCCTCCGAATTTTAAAGAGCCAAATATCAGAATAAGAAAATACAATCTTTTTAGATATCAATGATGTCTCGAGAAAGCCTTGTTAACGGTGAAAATCACTTGGGAATGGAAAAAGAAAAGCACTTGTTTGAGGTTAACGAGTAATAACGACACAAACGGTGGAAGGTTCGACAACAGCATGAGCCAGCTGATTTAAAATGTGGACGTGCATATACAAACAGAAAAATGGTTGTTGTCACATTTTGCTTGACGATTTCACTACGAAAGTATTTAAACCGCTATCGTTATATTAAAAATTTATAAATCTCAACAAATAAGTTACACATTATTATTTTAATAATTGGGAGAGTAAATTTTAATCGTTTCATCGTTCATCAAAAGAGGAGAAAAGTTCAGTTGCTTTTTTGAATCACAAGTAGCGCATGATCTTCCTTAATTATTTATAAAATAGAGAGGGGAAAGTAAAAACAATGAGAGAATTTTTCATGAGAAAATATATTTACAAATTCAGCTAGTGCTCCGCAATAACTTAGGAAAACAAAACTCTCGTTTTTTATACATACATTATTTACATGCGTCGTTCTCTTTTCAAATTTTTTTTCCCTAAGTATAGTAATATGTACAAGAGATCCATTGGGTCAATTATCATTTATTTCTTCATACGATCACACTTGCTCAGACATTCCAGGCAACAATATTATTTTCTCTCATTCTTTCCGAGACATTCAATCTTTCTGCAATTTCTCATAGCAGCAAGTCTTTGCAATTGAGTTTATATACATGTATCTAAGAGCAGTCGCGTTTCGTCATTCTCTCTGCAAAAGTTCGTAAAGCGCTGATATGTAAGTCTGGGCCATTTGGAGAGTCTCGAATTTGCTGAGTTTTCTATCGTTTCCCAGGCTCGGTACAACGTCGCGTAATCTGTCGAAGGCATCGTTCAAGCTGTTCATTCGTCTTCGTTCACGGGCATTAGCCGCGAGTCGTCTTTTCCTCATGACTTCAACGCCCGGTGTTCCAGGGTTTTTGACTTTTTGCACGTGTCCAGGAGTCAGACTGCCACCAGTCTCGGAGGATCCGTACTCGGAATCGATACCATTTTCGCTCATCATGTCTTCGTCCATCGATTGATATCTGTCGGATGTGTCATTGACGCGCAACGCTGCACTCTGCTGATTCTGGATCGGATCCTCGTTCTTCGGGAAAGATCCTCCGGTGAGAAAGAGTACGTTCGTCCTTGAGGGAACGAAGAGACTCGACGTAACGTCACTTTTCGGTGCGAAGATTTCATTTTTCGATGGATCGTAGGCCGGATGTCCTTTCGACGTGAGGCACGCTTCGGATTGACCGTTTGTGTAACTCCGGTGGTGGTGAGGGCCGTGTTCCATGCTCGTTTTTTGATTGAAATGCAGGTTGACGTAGGGCTGTCGGTTCGCAGAATTAAGCACTTCGTAACGATTCTCGTACAGCTGATTGGTCCCGTTGTGAGAATTGGCTCGGTAAGCGAGCTTGGAAAGTTCCATTTTACTGTTTCTCATCGCAACTTCCGTCGTTGCTAGAGATTCGTTGATATTTTCAGCCTCTTGATGATAACCCTCGTAGAACTCGGCGAAATTGAAGAGATTCATGGGCGCGTTGAAGTTGCTCAAGTTCTCATTGCTATTGCAGCTCCGATGATCGCGATCGGCAACGTGATGATTGTTTTGTTGACTGTCGATCGAGCTCACGCTACCGCAACTGCTGCCACGTGATCGCGGCGGATGGGGATAAGACTCTTGATGATGAACGGGCCAACCGGCACGTCCTGTGCTCGATGCTGGTGGATTTGATTCGGGGCTACTCGCCGAGCCGTAGCCCTCCGAATCGAGCAGATCGTACTGTTGAAAGCACGCGTAGCTCGTCATCGTGTGCTTAATCGTATCGTTTGAAATCCGATTATTTGAACTGTCTTGTTTCGACGTCAGGGGGGGTCGAATACAAACGAGTTGGCAAAAGGGTCACTCTTTTCCTGCACTGGTTCACGACAGTCTTGAGCCACTCGCGTTCTCCACGAGCACTGGAGACACAAGTGCTGAATACGAATAGCTCGATGGTTGATCGCGCCTGGAAAGCACGATACTCAAATTCCCCAACTATAAGATCGTCCCCAACACAACGGACCAATGCTTCGATAATGTTTGCTCGATCAATGCTCAATCATGAAAGATTCAATCACTTTTTTACTGCAGTGCTTCGATCAGCTCTGACAGAATGGGCGAATCTAATTCAAATTATTTAGCACGTGACACTCCGCAAGGGTTGGACGATATCGAGTTTGTTGACTTACTCCAAGTTTCTGAGAAGGTGTCTTATGTACATCTCCAGCACGGGCCGGAGTTTTGCGTAAACTGACGAGTCGAGTGGCGAGTAAGACTCTAGTAACTTCTTGACTCCTCTTACGATCTCGTGGCTGGACCACGCTGCCCGGTATTCTCATTCTTGGGGGATGTTGGTGGTGGGGAGAGGCGAACGGGAGAAGGAGGAAGAGGAGGTGGAGGGTAACCGTGGAGGGCCTCAAGGCCTTGGGCCTCGTGCGTCTCGTTGTGGTAGGAGAAAAACGTCGTTGCGAATGGGATGGAAAGAGAGAAACGGAGACGAAGAGAACGAGCCCTTCTTCTCTCCATCCCTACTCCTTCGGATATTTCCTACTTCGTGTCTCCCTCTGTGTTGTTCGTTTCCTCGGGGCCCTTCATCAGCACAGCCACAAGTGGGCAAAACTCTCTTTGTAAGAGCCGCGATAACGGCCACGCCTTCTCCCTCTCGCTCTCTCTTCTTCTGTCTTTTTATTTCTCGCTCTTGCTTTTTCTCGATCTTTTGTCTTCCTCTCTCGTTCTCTCCCTCCCTTAAATTTTTGTTTCCTCCTGTGTTCTCGATCCCGTCCGCAGAACGGCGACGGGACCTTCTTCTTTTTCTTCGTCCTTACCGCGCAGTGTCTCTGCTGGGGGCTAAAGGCGCTGGAAGGATGAGTAAAAAAATGAGAATCCTGCCACTCCGTTTACGGGGGTTACTGGAATAACTTATCGTCAGGCGTCAAGACTACCGGCTTCGGCAGTCGGGTTTTCGTACATGTTAAGGGAGCCTGCTGATTCAACTTTTTGACATTTTATTTTTCTTCCCCGCGTGCACAAGCTGCGTCCGCATTAACGTGCAAGCCTTTCCAAATTTTCGAAATCTCTTCCACATTGGCAAGTGCTCAAATCACAAAATTCCATTGCTTCCTTTGATGTCGCGTTATATAATGTGGTCCGCTATTAGCGATGACAGGAACTCGCATTCCGCGGGCGTACGACGCTGACATTGATTTCAGACACATAAGTAGATGCACTCGTCGACTGTTATTTTTTTTTGTTTTTGTACACACAAGTATAGAATGGTAAACGCGAGGGTTTGCCATCGTACCGCGGAGATCTGCTCCCGTCTTCTCTTCTCTTTCTTTTTCATACTCCTCTTCGAGCATCTTCCTCGATTTATGTTTCTTTGATTTGCATAAGAACTTCTTGCCCCGTCTCGCATAGTCTTCGTGACCTGATGGAGGCCCATCGTTCCTCGTCGCGTAAATTCAGAACCGAGACATCGAAAGAGCGGCACAAAGCGATAATAAATCTTACAAATTACATATATACTGGGAGAAAAATAACAGAACATGTTCCGTAATAAATTATTCAAGTGGCCATAATTCAATTGAATTTATAATCGATTTTTATTTATCTTGTGTGCTTCGTTCCCGTGTCTAATTAATCGGGCGATCGAGAGTGATTTTTTTTCTAATCTAATACGCGCGGATCAGTGGAATAATGAATACAATAAGTTTTATACGATGCGCGGTGACATTCGAATCAATTGATTCTTCGGTTAATGTAATCATCTTGAATATTATGCTCGGAGGAAGAAAAGAAGATGGAAAGTTGAAGGACCGCCTCTTCGTGACCCGACTCTTCTTCTTTACGACCTGCAAACTCGAAGGACCCAAATTATCCGTCGTTGCAAGTTCCGATCTTCTGTGTGTGATCTCATCCGCGCTCTATGCCGGTAACGCCAGCTCCTTTTACCGTCGAGATATTTCTACCCCCTCCTCGTACTCTCCCCTCATCCTCGCACTTACTTTACGACACTTTAAACGCCCTGCGGGGTTGGCAAAGTGTGGACAAATTTGACTGCTTTACGAGCGGGGACCACGAGAGGATACTTTACGAGGGCTAATGTTTTCCCTCCGCTTTCTTTTCCGACTTTTTATTCTTTCCTTTTTTCTCCATTTACTCCGGTCCTGCAACTAAATATCACGCAACCCTTTCATCGTCTAAACGTTCGAATCAATTCATTTTCCAAACGAAAAAAGTTACTATTTTCCTCTGCAAAAGTCCTCGTTAAGGTACGAAACGATTTTCTTAAGAAAGTCTTGAAATTTACACAGAATTCAAATGGATAGTGTAGACTGACACGCGTATCAAATTTTAAGGGGTTCGACTTATTGGTTTTTGAGATAAACGTCTTTAAAAATGAAGAAAAATACACAGGGTTGCAGGGACTATGCGTAAAAAATCGTTTCCATATTACGAATGAACGCTTCTTACGAAGTTTATGAAAAAGTACACAACAACAATGAAGTATTATAATGAAGGTTTGGGAAAAAAATCGAGATGATTGTCTCATTAGTAATAAATATATATTACGTTAAAGATTGAACGAAATTGATCCATTTCCCTTTGCGCTCTCTGATGCGATTTTTTACATAAAAACTATAGCATTTCCACGAGGGACGAATAAAATTTCGGATTCAGTCAGTGACGGACCGCCGATTAATAAATGGCTTGTAATTTCATTCGCCAAAAGATAAGTTGAAAAAATGTATTTACAATTTTGAATTAATAACTCTGACATTAATTTAAAGTGATTATATCTTTAATTAAGGAGTAAATTCAATCTAATTTAGACACTCATATAAAATATGATCCTTCGGGCATGATGTAAAGGAATGTGGGGCAAAGTGGGCACTCTAAGCGATTAAGCTACATGTATCGTTTTACATATGGTCTTTCGTCTACTGTCTACTGTTGTGTCCAAAAACTGAATCCCCATGCTTATTTTCCATATCCTTAAAAAAAAAAATTATGGGGCAAAGTGGGCACTTGCTCCGAGAAAAAAAATGCTCAAATCACAATTTAAACTAATTTTCACACATGTACAATCAAATTGGAAGAAATTTGAATTTTTGAAAAAAAAAATGAAAACGGGGCAAAGTGGGCACTTCGTTGCGAGGAAAAATTTTTATGCCCACTTTGCCCCTTTTTTTTTATAATGAAATTTTGGTAAGAGGAAGTTATTAAAATTGTGAATGTTCGCGCTTACCTCCATTTGGCAAAACGCAACTCACATAGTAATCACCCGTCTCAAAATATGAATTGTACCTTTTCATGTGCGCAGTTGATTTGAAAATTAGTTTTAAGAATAAACATCATCCGCACTGTTCAAAATGTTACGAAATCACTGCATCACGTCACCTGGGAAATATTGAAAAAAAATGAGAAACCAAACACTGCAAGGAGGAGAACGCAGCCTCGATCCAATCTCACTTTCGATTAAAAATTCCAAATTTTTTGCCACTGGACCCATTTTTCCTTCCCTCATCAGAAATTTAGCTCTCAACTCTAAATATCCTTCTTTCACAGAAAATTATCTTCATCCCATTTCTTTCTTGACTATCTCGTACAAAAATTAATGAAAAAACAAATTAACTCACCGGTGGCACGCGAAATTTTCTTTTACAATAAAAAAAATCAACAAAATCGAGAAAACCGAAGAAGCCCGCTAAATTTTCGCCATGCGCAACAGGTGTCGATGATGATGAAATCAGTTACCGATGCGATTTTTGTAATTAATACAAATAAAATAACCATTTCGTAAAATTACAAATTTTACAAAAAAAGTAAATTTTTAATTTTTATATTTAACATTTTCCAAGTTTTTCGTTTATTATCCCAAATTAATTGAGCAATAACACATAAAAACTTGTAGAAGTGGTTATGGAACCAGAATCTGAGGTTGAAAAAAAAATTGTTGAAAATGATTTTTTTCTTCACTTTTGGAAGTGCCCACTTTGCCCCAAAATGTACAATTTTTCAAGTGCCCACTTTGCCCCACATTTCCATACCTTAAGAAAAATCCTGATCGTCCAATAATAATTATTGAAAATATCATCTTTGATACATTTAAAAAATGTTCTCCCCCCCGTCGAGGTTCAATTGAAGCATCATCCAACTTTCTTTTCCGGCAAATTAATTATACAGGGTTTACGAAAAAAAATAACGTAAACGACGATTACAAATAATAAATGCATCGAAGGAGCCGTAAATATTTATTTTTCGTTAAGACGGTAATACCGATCAATTAATTTGATCGGTTCATTATTAATTCGAGAATCGCAGCTCAATCATCAACCAACGGTTAGATAATGAGTGTGTAATAATCCTCATAAGAGATTATGCATTTTTAAAAGTTTAAAACGCAGTTTTCTCCTACTTCTTTATAATTTAATCATCTTAGACGCATTACGGGAGCTTCTATCATCAGGATAGTAGACCACGGTAGAGCGCATATTAATCTCGCGTAAAGAGGACATGAACGTTGCACCGAGAAAAGAAAGAGAGTAAGAGAGAAGAAAAAAACGAGTCTCAGCTTCTCTACATCGAGCGTGGTCCACCGAGAGACTCGAGAGTAGCGCGGGAGAGTCATTACTCTTCTCACTCGCCCAAGAGAACTCCGAGTAAACGTGTTTACGACTTGCCGAGGCCTCCACCACTTCCAATGCCCTGCGCACTTCATCTCTCTTTCCGGTTGTCCTCTCATCCTCTTTCTCTCATTGCGCTAGGTCACTTCGTAAATTAATGCTTATTCGTCGCGACTTGTGCGAACGCCCCGATCGTACAACCACCATAAACATCGCTCGATGTATCCTATCGTGATTCTACCACGAAATTATACGAAACGAGTCAATGTATCCAGCACGCTCCATTCTCATTTTCATCTCCTTTCAACCCATTTAACAGGCTGAGTCACACGGAGTTTGTCAAGACGAAAATTACAAGATTATATTTCTGTCAATTATATTTTCACTCGAATTCTTATCGATTAGTCGTTTCCATGAAAGATGCTGAGCAGTTTCGAGCCATTTTATTAACAAAGTCAAGACTTTGTACAGGAAAAGCTGCGAAGGAAGGACATTGTTGGATGATAATGTCCTCGATTTTCAACCCCATAACTCACTAAAAAATCATCTTAGACGATTTCTCTTCGCCGACCTTAAAATTAAATCTTGGCGGTCCCCCGGCTATTCGATCGTCCACGAAAGCAGTATTTTTTTCGACGATTATTTTCTTCGGTTTCTCAACTTCCAGGTGGCCTTATTTTTTATTCTGCACGATATTCTACGGGAACATCGCTCGATGAATGGGTGAGACATAAAAAAGGGAAACTCGTGAAACGACGAGGTAAATATGGCGCGGGGGATCGGGATGAATTGGAGAATAAAGGAAACCGGAACTGCTTTGTTGGTCGCTCAGTAGTGTGAGTTTATACGACTATTACAGTGAATCCGTCGTGCGCGGTATGGAAAAAGGAAAACGAGGCTTCTGCAGTTAACTAAAACATTAACACTAGACTTTTTCGGACAACTTTCCTTCTTTTTTCATCAATTTCGTTCTCGTTTGTTTTTCGATTATCCCTGAAAGGGTGTAAATCGCGTTTTTTCACTTCTGTACAGTGCTCGAGCAAATATCAATATAGCGTGTCGAGTCGGACGTAGAAAAATTCTTTCGAGATGATTTCCAAGATTCGAAACGGAGGGAAAACTTGCAGCGATCACGAAGGGTTGCCCGCGTCTCCTTTTCGTCGGACCGAATCCAAGGGGCGTAACTTTCAACTCTCGTTTCAGCGATGCTTTTCTCGGGGTTTGATTTTTTCGTCTCGCTTTTTATTTTTACAGTTTTTCAGTGTCAAAGACGAGAGATGGCGAAGAGCGGTGCCTTTTGCAAAGGGCGGAAAGGCCGCTGCTCGAGAGACCTCATTATCCTTCGCTAATACGCAACAAATGAGCCGATCCCCACTCTTGCGTAGGCTGCTCTCTCATTTTCTCTTCTTTCCCAAGTTCCTTTCTCCCTCTTTCTGGCTGGTTCGATGTGCCGAAGGACAAAAACCAAATGCTTCATTTTTCCTCGTACAAAATGTGAATCTCACGCGTCTCCACCTTCTTGGGACGCCCATTTTTGGAGTTTCTTCGCGCTTTTACTCGTTTTATCTTCAACAACGAGATTTATGAGGAAAAACAATGTCAACTATTTTATTTATATACTTTCTTCTTTCCACAACGTTGCAAGGCACCGTTAAGCTCTTCTGAAGGACGCAAATAATACTCCGAATATTTGCAAAATTGTTAGAACATTACTTTTCAAATGGAATCATTTTCCATAAATTTTCCATAAGTCCAATGTCTATGGGAACACGCCTCCATTGTTCGTATTTTCAATACAGAACCTTCGTCGCTTAATTGTTTCGTTTTTCAAAAAAAAATCGATCAAAGAATTTAGCTGCCCGAGTTACTTCGTTTTTCGATGTAACGAGCATCTTTTTTCTGGAACTTTATTATAATACCGTAAGTCTTCCTCGTCTAAGGATCTATCGATCTATAGACATATTTGATGTATTCAGAAGCCGAGAGTATAGACACGATGATCGCTGATAATCAATTTATTGCGATTTGATAAAGGGCATATATTCATTATTACCTGCCTACGCGCTTGCTCGCTAGTTCACCAAGAGCTCCTTTCCTCTCTCGAAGAATAGTTACACTTCGCAGACAATCAACCATGATTTACAACATAATGGATCCGTTTGACTGATGTGCGTCTCGCATCTTGAAATTTTTTTTCTCTCTCTTTGCTTCTGTCTTTCTATCATCACCTCGTCTTCCTATGAATTATCTTGACTTCGCATCAGCGCGTATGTTTATTACATACAACCTCATGGAACGATACATCGTTGCATCAATATATACATTGCAGAAATGTAACAATAACTACAGGCCCGGCGTATCCTTTTCGATATTCTCTCTCTCTCTCTCTCTCTCTCTCTCTCTCA